>NC_137786.1:182298502-182746445 GCF_963383645.1 Muscardinus avellanarius
CCTGGAAAAGAGAAGGAAAAGATTAAGGAAATCCATCTAACCTTTCTGTTCTGAGAAAAGTCTTAGTGCAAAGACTCAACTCTTCCTCGCAAGATTTAAAAAAAATTTTTTTTGTGGTACTGGTGATGGAATCCAGGGATATTATACTTTCAAGCTACACCTCCAGCCCTATTTTTTTATTCTTTATTTGAAATAAGTGTAACAGTGCTGGAATTGTTCCAGGGACACTGTTGGGCTCCTGAAACTGTTCCAGTGAGAGATATGTAGCTGCGGGTTCTTGTTCTGAACTAGGTATGGAAAACTCTAGTCTGAACTCTGCAAGCTTAAGCCACTTTATTATTACAAAGATGGAAAGATAGAACAAAGTTTAATAAAGCCCTATACCAGAGATAGTACAGGGGGGTGACTTGAAAAGAAGTCACCCAAGGGCTCTGGAGCCAGAATCCAGACTAGATCTGCCCTTTCTCTGGAGCAGGTTTTTTAATGTGGGGTTTCCTTCCTGTAGACCTGCACTGTCTGATTATGGGAGTCTGGAATCTCTTAGAGGCTTATGGCACCTCCTACCTCCTTTTGTTTATCTTTAAAATGTAAATGACCCTGGGCTTCTGGGCTTCTTTTATTTTCTGGCTAATTACTCTTGGTGCCTGGGAATCTGCAGCCCTTTCCTTGAAGCTTCTAGCTTCCTAATACCGACAATTTTTTTCACATACATTTTGAAAATATTTTCCAATATTGGCACATTCATACATTTTGAAGCTTTTTCCCAGTACTGGTACAATAAGATCTGACTAACTTGCAGAGGGCCTCACTCAGTAGCTGAGGCTGGCCACAAACCTGCTATCCTCCTGTCTCAGCCTCCCAATTACTGGGATTACAAGCATGCACCACCATGCCAAGCTCCCCACAAGATTTAAAACAGATACATGGCTTTTTTTTTAACTTAGTGACAGGCCAGACACAGAATTTTAAATTTTTATTCTTTGTCTTATAAAAGATTAACTGAATTGTTTATGCTCACTGATTTCCATAAACAAAATGCTTCAACCAAACATTAGTTAAGTTTCCTCTTCTTCCCCACTCTTGAACTTTACACCTCCTTCCATCTGGACCAGCACAGACATCCTCCTTGACCCCTTTATGAATCTGCTGACCTCAGGGAAAGCAGTTCCCAATGATCACACACCCCTATGGGACTCCCTCCAGGCCTCTTGACTATTCTGCATGAAGCAAGATTTCTTTCTGCCTGGCTTTAGACCTGCTAGTAGCTCTTATGATTAGATATTCTCCCTGTTGAAATTGTCCTTTTCCCTTGTTGCAATAATTTTTTCAATTAAAACCTCTTTTCTCCTAAATCTGGACTTGTTTTTAGTATGATAATCCAAATCACCAAATTGTTTTTGAGTATTTATATTACATAGTTCATCTTTTTAAGCTTTGTAGCTTTTTCTTCTAAACAATTACAATTCCAAATTATGTTTGTGTTCTTAGCAAGTCTTAATCTTTCTATGTATCTGACTGTTCCAAATGTCTATTACCATTAACCTCTCTTTCTGTCTTAGTCTCTGTGTTTATCCTTGTATTTATTTACCTCATTTCCCACTTTCTTTTTTGTTATGGTGAAACATTTACGGTGGTACAACATTACAAAGGCAGAAAGAAGGGACAGAGTTAAAGCCCTATATCAGACAGAGTATAGGAGGGTGACTTGTAAATAAGTTATGGAGTTTTGGATACAGAACAGTTTTTATCACTATTTTATCCTGTATCCTTGCTTAACCAATCATCTTTTGGCCCGACCAGATCTACCCCTTCTCCAAACAAGTCTTTTGATTTGGGGGTTCACTATCTTACATCCTGTCTAACCAAAAGTCTTTTTCCTATAGGTGTAAACTCAACTTTTTAAGACCCCAAAAGTTGTTACTTCAATAAGAAATTATCAAAGTCAGGTATCTCTTGAAGGCTTGTGGCCCCTTTTCCCACATCCTAGTCTGTCTGCTAGATGTTATATATGTAAACTTGTCTTTAAAATGCAAAGGCCTGCCGGGGGTGGTGGAGCACGCTTGTAATCCCCTTGCTTGGGAGGCGGAGACAGGAGGATCGCGCAGGTTCGAAGCCAGCCGTGCTGGCGTAAGAGACCCTGTTTCCAAAAATAAAAAAATAGGTCTGGGAGTGTAGCCTGGAGGAAGAAGGGCTTCCAGGAACCCCAGTACCACCAAATAAAAATAAAAATAAAATAAAATAAAATAAAATGCAAAGGCCCTGGGCTCCCTCTATTTTCTTGCTAATCACCCTTGGTGCAGGGAACTCTGCAGGGTGCCTTCCCTGTCTGAGTGCCTGCCTGCACCCAAGCTCTGGCTTCCTAATACCAAAGCTATTTTCAAATACATTTTTGAAGCCCTTTCCCAATACCGGCACATTAATACCAAAGCTATTTTTTTTAAAAAACGTTTTGAAGCCCTTTCTCAAAACAGACACATTTTTCACCTACTTGTCTTCTTGAGGCCACGCTCCTGCCTTCAGGTTGCTCTACAGAAACATGCAGGGAGAGTTGGTTTCTTCTCCAAGGCTGAGTGGCTGTGGGCTCACAGCTTCTGCCCAGAGCTCAGTTTTGGCTCTCTGTTTGAGAGAAGGGACTGAATTTATTCACTGAGCAGGAAGTGAAAAACTTGTTTCACTTTCATGAAAAATCTAAAGGTCTATTTTTATGTGTCCTTGTTATTCCTGTTGGCAATTATTAATATAATTGTGACATGGAGTTTTTAACAAGAGCCCCTATAGCCTAGCTGATCAAACTCAGGCAATCCAAAATCTAGGCACTAAAGATTAATTTAAAATCTTAAGTCTTTAAATTGATTAAAAATCCAGTTGTTCAAAGTCTTTGTTTAGGGCATGGTAGTGATTATGGTGCATAGTTCCCCTATAAAATGTCCTGATTTAAAGAGATATCCATTTTATTAGTTAGTCTCATAACACAGCTCATAGTATCCTTGAGACCTACTATAAGAAACATAAAGATTAGTGTTACGGATTGGGAGAATATGGTTTTGGAGAAACTGTCCCCGGGGACCCCCGTTAGAGTCCCGGACACAATTCCCCTCAAACCACAACAAAACCAAAAAAACCCAAGTACAGAAAAACCGTGGGTTCTTGTCCTGAGCTAAGTGATAAGTATACATAGCTTGGACACTTGCTGGAGATTTAAAGAAGTTTATTCAAAAGATAGAAATACAGAAGACAGTTAAAGCCCCATGTCTTTCATAAATGGCATGGGGGGGGTGATTCGAGTGAATACACCAAAGGGATCACACGTGGACCTGACCTTTTTTATACCCATGACCTCCATCTTGTTCATGTATTTCTTTTTTCTTTTTTTTTTTGGTGGTACTGGGGGTGGAACCCAGAGGCTTTCTACCTTTGGGCTATACTCACAGACCTTTTTTTTTTAATATTTTATTGGAAACAGGGTCTCACTAAATTGCTGAAAGCCTCACTAAGTAGCTGAGGCTGGCTTCGAACCCATGCGATCCTCCTGTCTCAGCCTCCCAGGCGTGGGGATTATAAGCACGCCCAGCTTGTTCATGTAATTCTGACTTAGTAAGGTACCTCCCCCAGTCAGGTGTGGCAAGGTGTCTCCTTTCATGAAGGGTGAAGGTCAACCCCCTGTTCCATCCTCCCTAGATTATCATGTAGATCTGTCTTTAGAAAGAGTAAGCCGTAGCTCAACTGTCCTATTGACTTGCCAATTACCTTTAGCTAGGTTAATTTACATTGGTATTGCCTTTTTCTTTTGGCAGAAACCAAGTCCTTTCTTTACCCAGGTCTGCTGCCATTTTGACACAACTATTTTTGAAATATATCTATTAATAACCAGAGGTTTCTCAAATCTTCCTAGGCCATTCCCAATACTGGTACAATTAGAATTGTTAGATGACCTAAGTTCACTATCACCCATGTAGTGTGCCTGCAAACCAACTCACGAACATGTCATATGCTCCACTTCTCTGAGGGAAATTTCTTAAGTGTTTGGTGATAATGTTGTAGGGTCTGGATATTGTGCAAAAGAGACCACTGACTCAGAAGATGTAAAGTCAGAGATTTTATTCCATGGGGAGAAACACTGATGCACCAGTGCTATACTCGGGTCTGAACCTTCTGAATGCAGCCTTGAATTACCAAGGAGTACAAGTTTTATAGCCCAAAATGGCAGACCATCTGGAATGTTTACAAAGGCTCACTGGTGTTGGTGTGGCTTTGCACAAAACTTACACCCACAAAAAAAGCTTCAGCATGACAGGATGCAGACCCAGATAAGGTTATCTTACCCAAACCCATAAGATTATTACCCATCCGTGTCTTTCCCCAAACTCTATAATCATTAGCCCATGTCTTATGTTCCCCAAACCCTAAAATCATTAAGTCATGCCTTGTCTTCCAGGAGCCAGATTCACTTATGGGTCCCCCCCCCCTCCCGGGGCTGCAGAGGAGAGGAAAAAACTGCCAGTATTGTTACGGTTTTAGAGAATATGGCGTGGGGAAACTGTTCCCCGGGGACCCCTGCTAGGGTCCCAGACACACTTTCCCCCAACCCATAACAAAACCCAAAATGACAAAAAACAGAAAAAACCTGTGGGTTCTTGTCCTAAGCTAAGAATAAATATGCATAGCTTGGACAGATGCTGAAGATTTAAAGAAGTTTATTAAAAAGATAGAAATACAGAAAATAGGTACAGCTCCATATCAGATTGGCATGGAGGGGTGACTCGAATGAATACACCAAAGGGATCACACGTGGACTCGACCTTTTTATACCCATGACCTCCATCTTGTTTACGTAATTCTGACATAGTGAACGTTCCTGTAAGGTACCTCCCTTACCCTGTAAGGTACCTCCTCCAAAAAGGTGTGGCAAGGTGTCTCCTTTCATGAAGGTCAACCCCTCCTACCATCTTAGCTAGCTTATCCAATCATTGTAGATCTGGCCTAGTTCTGCGCTCATATTGACTTGCTAATTACATTTAACTAAGTCAATCTAAGTTTCAATAGCTGTTTGCTTTCTGACCAAAGCCAAGCCTTTCTCTCTCCAGGTCTGCCACCATTTTGACACAATTATTTTTGAAATATATTAATAATCATAGCTTTCTCAAATCTTCCTAGGCCATTCCCAATACTGGTACAAGTATATCTCTTTATACATACAGACTTGAACCAATTCTGTGTCCTATATCAATATTATCTAAGAAAATAGCTTTATTGATCTCCTTTTAAATTATATAAATTTCTAAGTAAGTGCAGTATTGTTTCATTCAGTACCACACAGAAGCCTCAACATGGCCAAAGAGGAATCTAAAGCCACTTTGTACCAGTACTGTGAATGGCCTAGGAAGATTTGAGAAAGCTATGATTATTAATATATTTCAAAAATTGGGTGAGGGGCAAATCTGTGCAAGGACTTGGTTTCTGCCTAAAAGCAGGCAACTATTCCAATGTAAATTAACCTAGCTAGGGCGACCCTCACCAGGCTCCTTGGCTGGGTGGGTCTGCTTGCTAGGCTGGCTGGGTCAGGGCCCGCCTGAGGGAAAGGCCGACCTCACCCAAATCTCCTCATTCTAGTCCCTTCCCCACCCTGTGGTGCTGGGATCCAGAGTGTCTAGGAGGGAAAGCAGCACCTTTGAGGTGGTGACTGCTGCTAAGCATGAGATGCTATAGGCTCTTCTTGTCATTTCTAGCTTGTATTAAATTTTAGCTTAGCTGGACATGGAAGCTCATGCTTGTAATGCCAGTACTTGGGAGGCTGAGACAGGAGGATCATGCCAGTTTGAAGCCAGCCTCAGCTACTAAATGAGGCTCTCAGCAACTTAGTGAGACCCTGAGTATAGCCTGAAGGTAGAAGGCCTGGGTTCCATCCCTAGTACCAAAGGAAAAAAAAAATTAGCTTGCTTCTTAGTCTTCGACTCATATCCTAGATATTTTTATTTCTTTGTAGAAGAGTTGCTCTTTGGACATTTTGGATTAACTTTCTAAATTTTTTTAATCTAATTCTATTAGAAAGTTATGAATTTCCACCTCTAGGTGTTTGCTGAAATCTTCTTCTAGGAAGTCTTTAGATGTAACTGTGTTCCCTCTTGGCTACCAATTACCTGTTGGGCATTAGTTAGCCCTATTTACTCAAAAATATAGAGGGATATTTCTGGAATCTTCTCTCTCTCTCTCTCTCTCTCTCTCTCTCTCTCTCTCTCTCTCTTGCAGTCCATCTTTACATTGCACCCTGAAAATCACATTTAAATCATTTAATCGTTTGCGGGGCATGGTGGCGCACGCTTGTAATCACCGCGCTTGGGAGACGGAGACAGGAGGATCGCATTGTTTGAAGCCAGCCACTGCGCGAGGGCTTAAGAGACCCTGTTTCCAAAAATAAAAAAAAGTATAAAATAGGTCTGGGAGTGTAGCCCGAAGGTAGAAGAGTTTCCAGGAACCCCAGTAACACACACACACACACACACACACACACACACACACACACACACTAAATAAAAAGAAGACAGGTATAACTACTTTTTAGTATAAAGCTATACTCTGCTGATAAGTAGCATTGTTATTTCCACTAACATAACTTTTGCTGTTCTTATTTCTACTAGTGTAACTTTAGCTGCTACTATTGAAAGGCTCCATTTAGAAGAAAAATCATAAGCCCCTAGCAGCTAGCTAATAGTTAAAACAGCCAGCTAATAGTTAAAAAGAAAAAGTATATTTTACTGCAGCTTACAGCTTAGGAATGTAAGATATGCAATAAGCCCACCCCATCTTATCTATACTGTCTGGGCCAGAGCGCCTTGACCCGGGAGCTTACTGACTGCACCTGGTATTGTATCTAACACTTGACTACAGAATGTACTTTTCAAATGATTCTGTAATTTTCTGTAAATGCATGCAATTTAGCCCAAACCCCCCCTAACTAGTGGTCTTTTCCCTATAAATACCCTCAGTTTCAGTGGCTCGGGGTCGAACTCCTATACGAGTCGGCCCCAGTGCACTGGCTCCTTAATAAACCTTTTTTGCTCATTGCATCAAGGACGTAGTCTCTCGTGGTACTTGACGTCGCTTATCCCGAGGTTGATTGAGGGTCTCCCCTCGGCGGGGGTCTTACATTTGGTGCATTGGCCGGGAAGCGCGACCACCCAAGTTCCACGAGACACCCCTTGGAGGTAAAACTTTTACCTGTTTGTCTCTGTTTGTCTTGTCTGTCTCCTGTTGCCGGCTGTGTTAATTTCTGTGATTTTTGGTTTGGTTTCTGGTAAAGTGGTGAGCAGCTGCCTTCTGGTGTTTCTGGTAGTTGGCAGCCGTCTGCGCCAGCGGTGCTCGCTGGCGCAGAACTCCTTGTCCGATCAATGGTGGGTTCGGGTCCCACACACAAGGAGGGTTACGACAGACGTGTCCGTGATAACCGACTGCCACCCTGGGAGACGTCCCAGGAAGTCGGGGGACCTCCGAGGACGCTCGGAAACGTCCCATCTGGGTCTGAGGATCGTGGGTTAGAGTCCCACTCTCAGCCATCTGGGTGCCAAGCGATTGTGGGTTCTAGTCCCACATGAAGGGTGCCGTCTAGGGTTTGGAAGGGCCACTTGCCAGAGGTGGTCAATTGTGTCTGGTCTTAGGAGTCTCTCGGAGAGAGGAGGGGCTCCATTTTGTGTGCTAATTGTGTTTCTTTTTCTGGTTTTGGGAGTTTTTTGGTGAGAGGTGAGGCTTTATTCTGAGTTTGGTTAAGGGCCAATTGTGTCTCTTTGTCTGGTTTGTTTAAGTGATATTTTTTGTGTGTTTAATCTTGACTGTTATGGCCATTGTGTTTTTTTATTAAAATGTGTGTACCAGCTGGGTTGTAAATAATTCTTTTCAGCCTAGTAATAGTATTATCAATAAGAGTAATTAATAATTTGTTAAATATTTGTTGTATAAACAGCTTTAATTTAGTAGGTTACAAAAAGCTTTAGTGTTAAAAAGTTGGTGTGCGTGTGGATTTGTTTGGTTTGTTTTCTCGTTTTCTCTTTTTTGTGTTTAATTTTGGCAATGAGGCAAGGAACCCCGGCTGTCCTTGGGGAAAGGTAAATATGATGTTCTGTGTTCTGTTTGAGATGGCATATTTTTGGTATGGTAAAAGTTTTATGATACTGTTTTGTCTTCTATGGTGCTTATAATGTTTTGCTTAAAGTGATAGTGTTGAAATAGTTACCCCATGGTAATAGAATGTAATGTTTGTTATTAGTTGTATGGTGGTTATAATATGCTGTTGAAGAAAGAAAAAAAAATGATGATGTGGGTAGGAGAAAGCTTCCGGCCTCTGTTCTGCATTAGATTGCATAGAAAAAGATTTTTCAGTACTGTGCATTTATTTTGTATGTTTAATTTGCTTTTTAATCAGACCTTGGACGGTGAACTGGAGGGAGGCTGAGCAAACTGCCCTGGGGGCGGCCGCTGGAAGATTTCTTCCAGCCCCAGAGAGAAGTTGTCAGCATCCCACTCCTCACTCGTCCAACGAAAAAGGGGGAAAGAACGGGTCGAAGCGAGTCCATCAGCCTTTCTCGCTAGTAGAATTGAAAGAAATTAAAAAGAACTTGGGAAGTTATACTACTGACCCTGACCATTACATCAAGGCATTCAAGTTACTCAGTTCGTTGTATGATCTTACTTAGAGAGATGTTAGATTACTTCTTGAACATACTAACTTCTATAGAAAGGGAGAGAATATATAAAGAGGCTAGAGCACTGGGAAATGAATATTTTGTGGCCTCCACAAGTGGTAAATTGGATGATAGATGGAATATTCCTATAGGGGAAACAGGCAGTGCCACTCGTAGACCCCAGATCCTTGCTAGAAAAAAATAAATTGCAAAATGCAAAAGTTCTTGAGCCTAGCCATGATAAAGTCAGGCATTCCAGGTGCAGCTTCAGCAGCCTGGGATCCGCAGGGTCTTAGTGCTGCCAGATTAGTTTCCAATTGGTTTTGCCTGCAAGCCTGGAGAAAAAAATTCACATGTAATTCATTAATAAGGATTAAATATAAGGCTATAACACCACCTCAAAAGAATAGATGCTGACATCATTAGTTAATTCTTTACCCAGTAGAGGGGAAGGCCATCCTCAGACAAACTAATACTTCAGGTGCCAATTTGGTCTGACAGAAACTTAAAAAGGGAAAGATAGATGAACAAAAGCCATTTAAGGATTCTGGCTGCTCGCAAAAGCCTAGGCTCAAGTCTATTTAAGGTGAAAAAGCAAGCGCAACTCTGGAGGAAATGCTCTCAACCAGGAGGCCATAAAGGCCCTCTGAGGCCTGGCTCACAGTGCAAAGGGGAACCATTAAATGGCTGAGCGCCCCCAGTTCCAGAGGGAATCGGGGTCCTCAGACCTATGTTTTCAGTGAGTCCTCCCAATTACCACCACCTGAGTAAAAGAGCCTTAGGCGATCACACAGTGAAATCTCGGAGGCCAGATCGGAGGCAGTGTCCTTCTTTCCCAGCCCAAGGACCAAAAGCTTAGCCAGGGTGGGGATTCTTTTCAGGCCAGCCCTGAGCCATCTGTTTACTCAGCCTGCAGAGGTGTTTAGAATGACCTTCCTTTCTACGTTCTTAGCCACACTAGAAAATTCAGCTCCTCTGATAACAAAATTTTTTTCTTTTGCTGGTTGCACTAAAGTTATTACTCAAAGATATTTTTATCTCAATTAGTCTTAGCTAAAATGGTTACTTCAAAAAATTTGTCCAATTAAACTCCTGTGAGAGGTGATTAAATAGAGTTATTTTCTTTGAAAAAAAAATCAATGTTTTAAAACACTAGGGATGTTTTTTATGATGTCATAAATTTCTGTGGTAATTTACAACAGTTTTTAAGGTGTGTGGTCAAATAAAATATACAGTGTTTTTAATATTGCTCCTTTTGCAAAATTAAGGTTTTAAAATGCTATTGATATTTATCTAATGTCTTAATTTTCCTTGTAATCTATAGTTCAATTAAGTTAAAAAATGCTAAAGGCAATGCTTTAAGATGCTCTTAACTTCATGAGGTTTAAAATAACACTTAAGTCTTTTAAATGGTTTTTTGATTGCTGGTATGTGAACAACATTAAATGGTATGCTCCTTTTTGGGTTTGTTGATAGATAACAACAAAAGGATAAACGTAGAAAGTCTATGGATATATTTCTTTATATGTTGGTTAATACAGAGAAAGAAGGTTTTGTGAAACTAAGAAAGCATATTATAAGGTTTGTCCTAAGGCTGTCCCTAAGGGAAGCAAAGGACCAGATAAAAAATTAAAGGGTTAAAGCAAAATATAAAGCATGGATAAAATTTGTTTGGTTGCAAGTTTTATCCCAAAATTGTCCCAAATGGAAAAAGTAAAAAACAGGATAAAACAAAAAGGTTAAAGCACGTTGCAAAAAGTGTGTAATAAGTTGCAAAACAATGTTTGTAATATATTTGCATATGTAATAGAAATAGATTATTAAAAAAGAAATAGGTTTCTAACAAGCCTACCACTTGTGTATTCCCAAAGAGAACATTGGGGAGAGATAATTCTTTAAAACTGGCTTCAAAATTATTTATCAGAGAGCAGTTATGGAAATCAATTTGCTTTTCTTTCCTTGTCATGTTGCTTTGTGGCCCTGTTTGCTAACTATTTTGTGAGTGTTATCTCCTGCATCAGATGGTGTTACAGACAAAACCTGACAGACATCTATCAAAGCCCTTTGGACTGCCATAGAGACATACTCACCCATCTGACTCCCTCACCACCCACCTGCATGCCTGTACCCTAAAGCCGGGCCCCCAACTTCGTCCCTGTTCAGCTCGAAGCAGTTTATGACTGAGTCAGCATCCTTATTCCTTTGCTAAGGGGTACAGGTATGTGGTAAAAATAAGAAAAAATTAATAAAAATTGGGCTCATGATTGTTAGCAACAATTATAAAAATCAAAATGTATTTTCTGTGTTTACCTTTGTCCTAACAGGTGTCAGGAAGTTACTAGACAGAGAGGAAAATGTACCAGTATTGAAAAAAGGCATCAAAATGTATTAATGTGGCAGTATTGAAAATATAGTCAGAGCCTAGGTGTTGTGGATACCAATACAAATAACACAGGGTACATGCCCACTTTGGAATTTGGAGCATGTACTGTCCACATGTGTCCTTAAAGAATTTTGGGTCATTTTTTATCTGTCTGCTAAAAATTGTTTATGAAAATTTCAAAATACAGAGATATATAGTCCT
Source organism: Muscardinus avellanarius (assembly GCF_963383645.1). Taxonomy (NCBI): domain Eukaryota; kingdom Metazoa; phylum Chordata; class Mammalia; order Rodentia; family Gliridae; genus Muscardinus; species Muscardinus avellanarius. Next base: position 182,309,759 of record NC_137786.1, read on the forward strand.
ACAAGGTATAAAGGCTTTGAATTAAAATTCCTTTGTATAATTGATAATTAATATTGGATTAATACAGCTTGCTTTTTATAACAATTTATATAATAATTTTTCTAAATACAGGTATTTGTGTTTTAACACTTGGTGTTAACTAAATTGAGGGTTAGCTTTGGCTAACCAAGGTCAATGTTAATTATAACTCTAGCCTGATGGCTCAGAAACAAAGAAAAATATTTTTTGTCTGGCCTGCATATGAAGGCTTATTCTTGCTACTGACTCAATCCCCAGCAGCTTTTTGTTCTTAAAGGAAAAACTTTGTTAAATGTTTACTAAATGAGTAAATCAAACAATAATAAGAAGATACCTTGGTTCATATAGCTTAAATTGTTAAAAGTCTAAGGTCGTTACTGAAAGATTAACATACTTTGTTTTCTTCAGGCTGAGACAACTACCATCATATTGTCTTCCTGGTAATAGATATTTAAATCATAATGTCATTCTATATCTAGAGTTATCTAAATGTGCTAAAAAATTTCAAAAATCAGAAGTTAAAGGTTAAAAATATGTGAATTTTATATTTGTATGTGAACTAACCAATAAGATTTTGTCTTTTAATTCAGAGATTTAGCCTTAAGACCTGGGTTAAAAATCTGTTTATCCTGATTAAGTAAATGTTTTATTATTGATAATAACATATTTATTTTCATTGTTAATGTTGTCATTTAAAAGATAGAGCTATCTGATTTTTATCAATACTGTTAGCTCACATAGACTTATAGTTACCAATGTAGCCCAATATAAAATTAGGTCAATGAACTACTAGAGTGAGGCCAGTATAAATTTAAAATCTGGCTATTATGTTTAATATAACAAAAATGAGATGCATATCCTACTGTGTCTCTGGGATGAAGGCTCCCATTAATCAGCTTTTAAGTTTGACCTTTGGAGTGTCTCAACAACAGAAATAGGGTAAACAAAGTTAAGCATCAGAATGGACAGATGCAGACACAGACACAAGCCCATTTAACAGCCCTGCATTGGGTAATAAGTCTTTGCCCCCTCAGAGATACCAAAGGCTTCTTATACAGAGAGGGAAGGAGCTAAAGGCCTTATACCTGCCAGCATGGCAAAGGTGCCTGGGTGTCGTGTTGAAGACTGGCCAAAGAGTCTGTCGGCACCTGGGGGAAAAAGCATGTTGTCCTCACTTCTGAAGGGAAGTTAGGCCGGTTGTGCTCTCAAAGGCTGAAAACTAAGGATGCCCAAGGCTCGGCAAGGCCCCTCTGATCAGCCCTCTGACCAGCTGGAGGAAGTCTGGGTAGTTCTTGAGGTGACAGGCAAAATATTAAATTTCTTTAGATACAGTTCTTAGTCCTCTGCTCGCTCTGTCTCTCTTAGAGTTTTATTTAGTAGAAACTTATTTTGTACCTGGCGTTGATAACACTCCAAGGCCAAAGAAATTTATGATATCTTAAGCTTATAAGATAATTTAACCTAGATTTATATGCTAGCTGGTCTGATCCTGCTGATTTGCCTCTAACCCTAATATGAAGTGAGTGACCAAAAAAAAAAAAAAAAAAAAAAAACAGCCTCATGAGTAAAGAAACTCAGTGATCAGGTTATATTATTCAAGGTTGTTCAAAACATTGCTATTCTAGCCAGTTCTGATTAAAATTTAAGCATCAAGAAAACTAACTCTTTGGGATACAGGCTACTGTAAAACTTATATTGGTGATGTTACAGCATATTATTTAAACCCTTAAGATACAGACTCTGACTGAGAAATGCCAGCCTTATGCCTAGGTCCTTACAGGTTCTCCAAATGGTCAAAGAGCAAACCCACTACCTGGTGTGAAGCAGATCAACCCAACACCCCAGTTGCACAGCCAGGTGACCTGGTCTGAGTAGCACCCTGGCTGCAGTGAAGATAAAAGAAAACGCCACTGAATTCACCGCTCTCGAGTCAAGCAATAACTGGAGCAGATAACGAGGACATTTGAACCATAGACAGAACTGTTGATGGGATTGGACTTTGAAAGCACTTTCCCCCCCGTGCGAGAAGCACAGACCAAAGGAATGGAACTTAGACGACATCTTACCAACTCATTGAAGCTGCACCTCATTAGAAAGTCCTGTGATGGCAACAATGACTGCTTATCTACACCTTCTCCTACTAGGAGAAATGCTGTTTTTATGCTAACCATTCTGGGGTATTTCAGAAATCTATGGCAAGATTTAGAAAGCGGCTAGAAGATAAATAGTGGGAACGAGACCTGCAAAATGGATGGTTTAAAGGACAGTTCAATAAGGTCTCCTTGGATGATTGCATTAGTATCTGCTTTTATGGAGCCACTTTTGTTATTACTGCTTTTGCTTACCATAGGACCTTGTATAATAAATAGATTAATTGCCTTTGTTAAGGAACGAGTTAATACTGTTCAGGTTTTAATGCTACACCAGCAGTACCAAAGAGTTAAACCCGAAGTCCTTGAATATGTAGACTCAGAGACTTAGTTCTAAGATTAGAACTATTTCCTAAAAGGAGTGGGGAATGAAAGGCTCCATTTAGAAGAAAAATCATAAGCCCCTAGCAGCTAGCTAATAGTTAAAACAGCCAGCTAATAGTTAAAAAGAAAAAGTATATTTTACTGCAGCTTACAGCTTAGGAATGTAAGATATGCGATAAGCCCACCCCATCTTATCTATACTGTCTGGGCCAGAGCGCCTTGACCCGGGAGCTTACTGACTGCACCTGGTATTGTATCTAACACTTGACTACAGAATGTACTTTTCAAATGATTCTGTAATTTTCTGTAAACGCATGCAATTTAGCCCAAACCCCCCCTAACTAGTGGTCTTTTCCCTATAAATACCCTCAGTTTCAGTGGCTCGGGGTCGAACTCCTATACGAGTCGGCCCCAGTGCACTGGCTCCTTAATAAACCTTTTTTGCTCATTGCATCAAGGACTTAGTCTCTCGTGGTACTTGACGTCGCTTATCCCGAGGTTGATTGAGGGTCTCCCCTCGGCGGGGGTCTTACACTATGATGACCGAACATGAAAAAAGTACCATATTCAGGCAGGCATATCATTTCTCATCATCCTCACACCACTGTGAGATGCCAACACTTCAGAGATGAAGGAAATGAAGCAGAGATGGTTTGATTCATCTGAGATACATTTAAAATGCACCAATAAAACATTTTAAAGAATCCATGCATGATAGGGCATACTTGTAATCGCAATACTTGGGCAGTTGAGACAGGAAACTCACAGGTTCACAGCCAGCCTCTAAAACTTAGCAAGACCCTTAGCAACTTAGTGGAAACCTGCTTCAAGATAAAAAATGAAAGCCAGGCATGGTGACACACGCTTGTAATCTCAGCATTCAGGAGGATGAGACCAGAAGACCGCAGTTGGTAGACAGTCTCAGCTACTAAACAAGGCCCTTCGCAACTCAGTGAGACCCTGTTTCAAAAACTAACAATACTAAAAAGTAAGGTTGGGGGTGTAGCTCGAAAGTATAATACCCCTGGGTCCCATCCCCAGTACTGAAAAAAAAAAAAAAAGATAAAAAATGAAAAGGGCTTGGAGTATAGCTTGGAGGAAGAATGGCCCTGTGTTCAATCCTCAGTACAATAATTATTTTTTAAAAGAAAAGATAAGGAATAAGGAACTTAGGAGAAGCAGTATAACATAATAACTGAGTGCTTACTCTCTTATGTGTCACTTATCTGCAAGCTTTATATATAGCAATTCATTTATTCTTCCCTCAAATAGCATGAGAAACCCATTATAACTGTGTTAGGCATCAGAGCACACAGAGGTTAAATTACATGCCACATCTGTCACAGGCACTGTTTCTGCAATGATATAGCATGAGTAATCATTGTAACTGTCCTAGTGATAATATCACTCTGTCCTCCATGGCCTTATTCACTCATGCACACAGCAATGGCATAAATGGTTAAATAGCTTGTTCAGCCATCACCAAGGGGTTGGAAAGAAGAGAATTGCAATTCTGAGGAGAGGAAAAATGAAAAATTTATGGTTCATATTCCCTTCTCAATGGACCTAAGAAAAAGTGCCCCCAATATTAAGGGGCTCAATTTTTAGACATAACCCCAACTCTCTAGACTTTCTTATATTTATATTCTCTGTCTCTGATAAAATTAGAACTCCATAAAACTTCTTTGTGAAATTTCTCATTTTTTTGAAGCAACTCAGATTTTTATTTTTTATTTTATTTTAACTGGAAGTAACTGGATATAACCACGGGGTACAAAGTGTTGCTTTGATACATGAGCAAAATGGTCGAATAAATGTATTTATTAACTCATATCATTATCATTTTTGGAATGAGAGCATTGAAATTTACTTCTTAACAATTTTGAATGGTACAACACATTACAACTATAGTCACCCAAACCTGCCCCAATCCCACAGGCCCGTGACTTCTGTTCCATTCTACTTGGGATCTCTGTCTTAACTGACTAAACCTCTCTAGAGCTACAATTTTGTTATCCTCAATTCTTGTTTCTCTGTTTCACAATATAGTGACTGACTCATTCTACTGCTCATGAGAACATTAGCCCTAATAAACTTATATCTCTGTTCACCTCCAGTGTTGTGCCCTACACCTGGACCCAATGTCTGCTCATTGTGATAATGGGATCATCTCACCCCTACTCACTTCATTTTCATATCTCCAGTGATGCCAAATCCACTGGCACTGACATTCCCTCTACACTTAAGCGACATTTGTTAACTTTTATTAGTATCACAAAAAACCCATTCTTAGTCATTTTCTTTCCATCTTGATTTATTTCTCAATTGTTTTACTATTTATTTATTTACTGTGGTACTGGGGACTGAATCTATGGGTGTTCTACCTCAGGGCCACACTCCAGCTCCTTTTATGTTTATTTTTTCAAAAAAGGTCCTGCTAAATTGCCATGGCTGGCATTGAACTTCCGATTTTCCTTTCTCAGCCTCCCAAACACTGGGATTACAGGCATGATCTTCTATGTTTGGCTTTTTTTCTAAGTTTTGCGTTCTCCCAAACAGACTTTGCCTTTCATTTAATAATAATGCTCCTTGAATACTACATTACTGAAGATTTTTTCATGTCTATAAAATAATTTTGGCTTTAAATTTAGAAGTAACATGATATACTTCTTACTTGATGTTATTTATGGATCCATTAAACAAATGTAAAGAATATTTACCAAATGTTATTTGAAAGCTGAGCCATTTCCAAGGATGTACTGATAGGAGGGGAAAAACAGGATCCATACTGTGCTGTACTCTCTTTCCGTAACCACTTTTACTTGATCCTATTAGGAGAGCCTCTCATCTCTTACCAAGTTATTAATAAAGCAGAGAGGGACAACCGTATATTTCAAGAATACCCATGTCATTGTAATTTTTGTGTTCCAAGACTTCTGGAAACCCAAAACTGTGAATATTCCTAAAGTCATCTGAGGGACAAAAGAGATAGACTCACAGTTCCAGACTTTCTTCTCTGAAGGTACAAGATGTTTAACTACTATTTCTTGGACTTTCAGTTTTCTCAACCTGAGGAAATGTAGAGACTGTATCCCTCTAGTGTCAGTGGGTATCCTTATGTCCAATATGAAAAAATTTCTTGCTTTGCAACATGATTTTATTAGATCATCAGCTTTGAAAAGCCAACATAATGTGTTTGCAGAAGGTTGTATATGTGCATTGTGTAGGCACTGTGACTTTTTTGTTGAGATACGGAAGCTCGGAACATTTTTGTTTTCCACCTGATATTCTGCCCCAATTGCAATACAAAGAAGCAAGAGCTGTGTGTCCAGCTGCTGTGTTCTTTGTAGGTGATTAAAAAAGCAGCCAAGTACCGAGTTGACCTCATATGTATTCTTCCTTTGAACTTCTTCCACTGTTTCTGGGGTTGAGATTTTTACATTCACTTCCATGAGGTCATTCCGCTTTGTGTTTAAGATTTCAATGAACTTCAGTAATTGGGAGATGTTGGGTCATTCTTGAGTGGCTCATTCTTTGATATAATAGACATGAAGCTCCAGAAAACTGTACAACTGAGGTTTCATAAATGCAGTCTTACAAATCAAAATGGTTTTTTTTTTTTTTACAAAAGTTGTAAAAACTCTGTAGATCCCTATCAATGAGGCATGTGTTAATCCATGTATCATCAGCTTTTCTTTTTACTCAAGATCTTCATGAAATCTAACAGTATTTGAAGCTGCTCTTTGGGATCAGATACCTCTCAAGATTTTGCATCCTCCATGAAAATCCTAGCTTTCTTACCTCCTGAATCTGGGCAGTGAGGTCATTCAAAGCAGTGGATTGTGCTTGAAAAGATGTAAATAAAGAGCGAGAACTCCTTGGGGAGACACAGTAGCTGCTCTCTCTTCTACCTCAGGTCCCTGTGGTGGCAGGTTTTGTAAATTCCCTGCATGGCCAGCCCTCCAGATCCCCATCTCACCAGGTCTCTGTCTGGGAGGTTTTGCCTGTGGGCCAGTGTCTTCTCCATTAGGCTGAGCTGTCTCTGCATGCCTCCCATGACTTCCCTTAGGGGCTTTTCAGGCACTGGTCAGTACTTTTCTGGGATCACCATGGTTTGCCTCAGCTCTGCTTCCTTTCTCCTCACTGCCTCTTCCTGTCTGTGCCTGCCTTCTGACTGCAAGGCCCTCAGCTCCTGCAGTGTCTGTTCTGCCTGCTTCTGCATATTTCTCAGTGTCACCAGCATTGTGTCCTGTAACTCTGGAAAACTTTTTGTGTGTGACAAGTCGATCAAATTCTCCAGGACCCTTTTCTCCCATGGATGTGGTGCCTAGTATTTCAGCTTCTAGGAGTCTTTTCATTGTAAATATTTTAAGGCTGGGCATTGGCCACATCCAAATATTCCTGAAGCTTGGGCAACCAGCAATCAACTTCTAGTCCCACTTCTCTCAGCATCTCTTGGAAATCTTTCCTCCTCTGGACTCTGAGCAGAGACTCATCACTTGCGTTCTCTGCTGTGGACATGGCTGTGTGAGAAGCAGACAATTAGCCTGTTTCCTGACCTAATGAGCCACAGAGTCAAATGGATGAATATACCAATGATAGACATCTCCAAAGCATTTTTTCCATCTTTAGTTGTTTCAAGATTCATTTTTGTCAAAACCTTCATTTTGGTGTGCAAGACATCATAGTTCATGTTCCGAAAACAGACTGCTATTTTAGTTGCTATGATGAATTGCAAATTAAAAACCTAAGTTTGAGCTAGGTATGTTGATACATGCTTGTAATCCCAGTTCATGGGAGGCTGAGACAGGAGGACAGGAAGTTCAAGGTCACTTCCATAACTTAGTGAGACCTTTTTACAAAGTAAAATATAAAAGAGGCTGGGGTTGTAGCTCACATTTAGAATGTCTGTATGTTACATCCAAAGTTTCATAAAAAATCTCCCTCAAAAAAGGTAAAAAAAAGAAAGAAGACTATGTCAACTTTTGCTTTAGAGACTCGATCTGCATGGAATATAATGCAGAGGGATGGACTTTGAAAATAAAAAAGTCACAAAGTCCAATGTCTTCTCTGAGACTCAAAGTGTGCTCTTGGCTGTGAGTCACTATAAAAGGAAATAAAAATAATAAAAAAGCAAGTTACATGAATCCAATGTAAAATGGCACAGAGTACACATTTCCATTTGAAAAGGGAGGAACAGGACCTGTACAATGGCACAGAGTACACATTTCCATCCTAAAAGGTCAGAACAAGAACATAGAAGCAATGGAACTATAACAGGATCACAATACTGCAGAAAAGCATTTAATTCAGTGCCTGCATTTCTGGCATCTGGGGCAATTGGTGGCAACTGCAGTTTCCAAGGGACATGGTATCCCCACCCTGTACACTGATTGAAGGTAGAAGAATATGTACCCACTCATACAGCCTGGCTCCATGGCTTGCAGCTTGCAAACTTCCCTCCAATTCATTCAATCTTTTTGGAATTTCTAAATCGCAGAGATTTTTCTTGCAATGACCTTTGTTTCACCCTCACAGATACACAAATTGCCATATTTGGGGCTGCTTACAGAGATTTTTAATTTGCTACATATTGCCTGGCTTCCATGAGATCTTCTAAATTTTAAACATATATTAAGAATAATGGTTCAAAGGGTAAGGTAGGTTATTGTGGTTTTTGTTTTCTGATCCTAAGGATTTAACCTGGGGTGTTCGACCTTTGAGCAAAACCAAGAATACTTTTTACTTTGAAACAGTGTTTTGCAAGGTTAATGCACTGATTTTTTTTTTTTCCCGGTACTGGGGATGGAACCCAGAGGCCAATCTACCTCCGAGCTATGCCATGCCCCCAGCACTATATATTTTTTTTTCTTCATTTTGAAACAGGGTCTCACTCAGTTGTAAAGGGCCTCATTAAGTAGTAGCTGAGGCTGTTTGCGAACCACAATCCTCCTGTCTCAGCTTCCCAAATGCTGTGCTTACAAGCGTGTGCTACCATGCCTGGCTTAATGCATTGATCTTAAATGTGTTATTCTTTCATTGTCTCAAGTTCTGGGACACTAGCATGCCTGGAACTGAAACATAAAGTATGCATTTTACAGGTATGTACCAGCATGGATGGCACTAAAGTATAATGTATGTATTGAAAATGAATTTTATCCATAAGTGAGGTGTACACATATGATTCCAGGACTTGGGAGATTGAAATAGAAAGATTATGTTTTGAAAGCTAGCCTTAGAGATTTACCAAGGCCCTCATCAGCTTAGTGAGACCATATTTAACAATAAAAATAAAGAGGGTAGGGGTGGTATTTGGGTGTATAATGTTCTACGTTCAATACTTACTACCCCCATAAAAAGAAAACAGAAATAATAGCTTATAGCATGAACAAAGTATTTTTAAAATATTTTTTTATTTACCTTATGTTCATATTTTAGTAATTTTTTAAACCAGAAAAAATTGAGAGGAATGGAGTCCCCTTATAAGAAATGTCCAACTCTTGAAGTGTTAATTGATTAATTTTGACATATTTCATTCAAAAAGTTGAATATTTAAGGCTGCACTTATAAGGAGGATGTGTTTTAGGATTTTTTAGGTACTGTAGATTTTTTGTTAAAAAGTGGACTCTACTGAGGTCATTGAATATTATTATTATTTTAAATGATCCAGCCAAGTCTTCCTTGTGATTTTGGCCCAAACATCAGGTTTTTACTTTTATTTTCAATTTTTAAATAATTTTTTCTTCTGGTTTTAATCTGAAAGTATGATACAAACCATTTTCAATATGGCTGGGTGGATGAATCTGGGGTGATGTTCCATGTGGTATAATCCCCTCCTGCCTGACTATAGTTCTTATATGGAATTTCCCAGTCATCTCTTAATACAAACAAGCAATCATCTGCTATTAAACTACAAGAGCAATGTACTAACAATAATTATTAAAGTATCCTCTTCTTTTGGAGAGATGAGATGTGTTTCTCCAGGTTAGCTCTGTTTCCACTGAAGGCAGGGCAGGTGGCTTATGTGTCTCTAGCTGTTTTAGGGGCTATTTTCCATCATATGGTGGTAGATACAGCAGGAGTGATCCTGTGTCAGATAAAATCAGCAAAAGATGTGAAGGAGGCTTCACCTTGGGAGATCTTAAAACTCTTGAAGAAATCATCTTTCTTATTTTTTAGGTAGTTTACAGGATCATTAACTCTTTGGAATTCCGTGTGCATTTCCTTAAAATGCTTTAATGCACGTTGAAATAAATGCAAAGCTAATTCTATCTTGTATTCACTCGTAAATCTATATCTGTTGTTATTGTGTGCGGATGTCACTTCCTCTTCTATTATCCTCAGGATTTCATAGAAATCATTTTGATCATAATCACGCTGTTGACTCTGAATATTGCTCAGAGTCTTGTCAAATTTTTTAAAAATGCGTTCATTAGTCTCTCTAGCAGACAGTTTTTCTTCCGGCTGTAAATCTACTTCAGTTCGAAAAATAAAATGTATGTGCTTTGTCACATGTTTTCTATCACTGAATACAAAGACATTTTTAGAATTCCCCTTTAGAGTTTTTGTTATGGCCTTCTCCTTTTTAAAATATTCCAAAAAGATGCTTTCAGCATCCTTATGTATGTTAGGCTCTGAACCTTGAGGGTGAGTTGCAGATACGTCATGGATAAACTTTTCCCAAATTTGATTGAATTTCTCATATAATTCTTCCTCACTCAGTTTTTCATCATTTATTGTTAAAGCTAAGTTTTGGCTCATCTTGAATACTTCATTCTCATGAGCTCTCTTTTCCTTATCCAGACTTTTTCCCCCTATTTTTAGATGAATTAATTCATAGACCTTTCTTCTAGTATCTAAAATAAATGTGTCTTTAAGTATTAGTAGCTTTGCTTTAAACTTATTTTTCCATTGAACCAGTATTTCACTGTCTGGGTCTTCATTAAAATATTTTTCCAACTCTTGTTTGATGTTTTCATACTTCTCTCTAATGGAAGCTTCAGTTGTGCTTACTTTGAGTGTCGGAGTCTTTCCATTCTGAATCTGGTTGATCAGCTGGTTCTGCAAGTCCAGTACGTGATGCCTCAGCTCCCAGGTCCATTGGTTGTACTTGGTTTCCAGTTTGTTCATGGCCATGACCTCTTGGGTACTCTTAAAACTGAAAATAAAGTTCTCCCTCAACAGTGCCTCCCGACATTGGATCTGGGCAGTGAGGCCGGTCAGAGAAGTATAGTTGTCTGTCAGGCATTTAGCTACCCGAAGGGGATCCTTAAAAGCACCTCTGTGGCTGGAGAGAATTATGTCCCAAACGGGCACCAGCTGAAGTCCCCTGTCAATGATGCACCAGGTTTGATTGCTGGCAACCAGGCCAGCTTTCCACTGGACAAGGTCATCTGCTTCTGGTGGGCCACCTGTATGAGCCACAGATAAGTGGACTTTGGTTTGGAGATTTTGGGATGTTTCTCTCTGAGAGGTTGCTTGTGAATGTGAGTCGGATACATTCACTCCCGCAGCAAGTTTCACTCCAAAGCCACTGTAGCTGCCACTCACATAAATGTCCAGGGCTTCTGCTGCCTGCTGCCTCACGTCAGCCAGCTGCTCACTTTGGAAGCCCTCTGAGGTGGCCTTCCACCAGAAGATTCCACCCAGGTGTAGAAGACCTTGGTTAACATGAGAGCCAAACCTGTGGAAAAAGTTCTCAGTCCTCTGCCTCAGCAAGAAGGCCCTGTCTAGGTCTGCAGTCTGATCCAGCAGCTCTTCGATGCATTTCAGTTCCTGGAGAGCAGCCTCAGTGACCTGGAGTTGATCAGTGGGAAAGTAGCAGGAGGCCAGAGGGATGTAGCTGAACTTGGTTGTACAGAAATAAGTGCGCTCAGAACTTGCTTGCTGGGTTTTCTTAGATTCTGAATGTTTCTGAATATTCATTCCAGTTTCAAAACTAAGTCCCCAACCTCCTCCTTTGCCTGAGGCAGTTGCACTGAAGCCCAGCTTCTCCATAGACTGGGTGAACATGTATTGTGCTTGAGAAGATGTAAATTCTTTTGTTTCCATCCGTGTGCCCTGCTCCGGACCAGAGAGTGAAAACTCCTTGGGAACACAGAGCAGCTCTTCTCTCCTCTTCAACAGGTCATCTTGATGGCAGGTTTTGTAAATTCCCTGCAAGACCAGCCCTCCAGATGCCCATCTGACCAGGTCTCTGTCTGGGAGGTTTTGCCTGTGGGCCAGTGTCTGCTCCGTGAGGCTGAGCTGTCTCTGCATGCTTTCCATGAGCTCCCTTAGGGGTTTTGTAGACATTGTACAGTGCTCTTCTGGGATGTCTGTGGCTTGCCTCAGCTCTGCTTCCTTTCTCCTCATGGCCTCTTCCTGTCCGTGCCTGTCTTCTGATAGTGAGCCTCTCAGCTCCTGCAGTGCCTGTTCTGCCTGCTTCTGCTGATTCTTAATGCTGAGTCCTGGTGACCCCTGCAGCTCAGGAAAACTATTTGAATGTGATAGGTCAAGCAGTTTCTTCAGGGCCTTTTTCTCCCAGGGATATTTTGCCTGGGACTTCAGATTCTGGAGATCTTTTTCTTGTAAGTATTGTAAGGTCTGGGCATTGGACACACCCAGGTCTTCCTGCAGTTTAGGCAGCCAGTACTCCACAGCCAGTCCCACTTCTCTCAGCATATCCGGGAGATCTTGTCTTCTTTTTCCTCTAAGCAGAGTTTCATCATGGGTGTTGTCAGCTGTGGCCATGGCTGTGTGAAAAACAGACATAATGAAGAACAAAATTATGTCACTTGAAGGAAAATGAATGGGACTAGTGAATATTATGCTAAATAACATTAATCAGTCTCAAAAAATGAACGGATGTATTTTTTTTTCATATATCGAAGCGAGACAGAAATTGGGGAATCAAATGGACTTCTGCTAAAAGACGAAGAACTCAATAGCACAATGGTCAATATGTAGGGTTTAGACATGGAGGTGGGGTAGAAAGAGACTTGAAGAAAATTCTCCAAGCTATTCTAAAATATAAATACCTATTCTGAATATTTTTGTTTTTTCAAATAATTCAATAAAAGAAACTATGCAGGAGGAATTACAATACCTGACTTTCAAGTATACTAAAAAGCCACAGTAATGAAACAGCATGGTACTGACATTAAAACAGATACACAGACCAATGGAACAGAACAAGACTCAGAAACAAATCCACAGACTTTTAGCCAAATAATTTTTGACAAAAGGGCCCAAAACATACACTGGATAAATGATAGCCTGTTCAAAAAACGGTGTTGGCAAAACTGGCTAACCATATACATAAAAGTGGAAATAAACTCCATTTTCTCACCCTGCATAAGAGTCAATTAAAGATAAATTAAAGACTTGGAAATTAGACCAGAGGCCTTGAGGCTCCTTGAAGAGGGCATAGGTCAAACAGTGCAACACATAGGCGCAGGTAAAAATCTTTCTCAACAAGACCCCAAAGGCACAAGAAACTAAAAGGCAGATCAATAAGAGACTGCATGAAACTGAAGAGCTTCTGTACAGCAAAGGAAACTATCAAGAACCTCAATAGAGAGCAAACAGAAGATTTTTTGCCATCTATTCCTTCAATAGAGGACTAATATATAGAATAATATATAGAATATTCAGAGAACTCAAGAAAGTCAGCTCCAAGAAAACTAATAACCCAATTAAAAATGGGCAAGCGAGCTGGGTGTGGTGGCGCATGCTTGTAATCCCAGTGCTTGGGAGGCGGAGACAGGAGGATTGCGTAGGTTCGAAGCTAGCCTTGCTGGCTTAAGAGACCCTGTTTCCAAATAAAAAAGTATAAAATAGGTCTGGGAGTGCAGCCCAGCCCAGAGATAGAAGGGCTTCCAGGAACCCCAGTACCACCAGATAAAGTTAGCTTGAAGATTCTGAGAAGGCCCAGACCCCCAACCCTGCTCTGTGCTCCAATATTAAAGAGATCACATGAACTCCTTACTTCCCCACCATTTGTCCACTTTATTTTTCTCACCATTTTATAAAGTTTCCTGTAAAAGAAGAGCCATCACCCCCACCCCTCATCTGCAGACAGCTAGATTCTCTCTTCACGACCTTTCTGGCTCTTGCTCTTCCAGGCTGTCTCCTCTCCTCCACCAGTTTAGATATCTTCTTTTAGGGGATGGTTCTTTGGATGTGTATTTCTGTTTCCCCCTAACTTGTCTGTAGCTCTACTCTTGCCTTGAAAATTCCTTTTTCACTTTTCATCCATGCCACTCTATAATGGTTTCTTATAAGGGAAAAATTTATAGCTCCCAGTTTACCTTAAGGCTCTCTGTGAATAGGGTAATTGATGATTCTTTCCGGGGCTGTATTTTGGGGAGTCTTAAGGCTTCTGGGTACTGTCTAAATAACAGAGCCATCTCAGAGTATGAGAGCCCTTTTCCTTTCACTGGATCTCTGCTCCCTAAGGTAGAGAGAGACCTCACTTCATTCCTAGCTCCACTGATTGGGGATTGCTGTCATGAGATGAATGAAAGAGAGGGACTTCAGAATTGCCCTTCAATTACAAAACTAATTTGAAAGCTTTGAGCTGCATGTTTTTCCCCTTCTGTGGTTCGTCTGTGTTATCAAGACGCTTTTGATATTAAACATTGCTTGGAATTTTGTTGTTTTAGTAGATTCTTTCAGGAATGAAAACATCTGTAAATTAACTTTTAGACTTCCTTGATTCTGAAACCAAAAGAAAAATTGGGTCTCTTTAAAGCCCAAGCTGCTGAAGAAGAATGAGGATGTCAATGGAGTAAGATCCTAAGGTAAACTTGCCTCTAACTGGCCTTGGGGACTCAGAGCTGGGCAGCAAACCCCACCCCAGACCACCTTCATGGGAAGTGGGAACGCAAGAGAAACTCAAGTATATTTGCAAGGATGGTTTTAAACTCAAGGCTGAAAAAAGAAAAATAAAACAAATCCCCGAGTAAGTGGAAGCAGGAGAACAATAGTCTGCACCTCTGACCGGCAGGAACTTTGGAAACCCCCCAAATTCTCATATCCTGCAACCTGAGATGCACTCCACAGACAGCAAAGGCAGCAGACACAGAATCGCACAGACCAGCAAGGGCACAGGAAAGAAAAAGGTGACCAAACCTATCACCCAGTTTCTCCCTACTTCCCCACACCCACCACATGCCCAGCAGCAGAGAGTTCATGATCAACAGGGAGGTGAGTGCAGGCCCCACATCATGGTTTACTGAAGAGAGACCATAAAAAGAGAGAGTAGGAATACACACAGACTTTGGCTGCATGCCACACACAGAATCCTGAGGAAAGCACCAGGCTTAGAAGGCACAGAAACCCAGCCTTTCTGTGGAGAGTGTTGACTCCCTGTTCTCCCTTCAAGATGGATCCTGGGGAGGGAGACATTGGGATGGGTCTCTGAAGGCTAAGGGTGCAGGCTGACATTTTGTTTTGTTTTGTTTTTTTCAGTTTTCTGAGCACATAGAATGCTTAAAACATTCCTGGGAATATATAGTAATAAGTAAACCTGAAAGAGCTGAAAATATCTGCATAGACCTAAGAGGGCTGCGCAGGCCAAGTGTAAGGCTTTTTTTTTTGTTGTTGTTGTTGTTGTTGCTATTGTTTTTTTTTAAATTTTGTTTTATTTTGCTGTATTTATTTATTTTTTTGTTTTCTTGTTTATATTTTGCTGTGTGCTTGTTTGTAGGTCTCCCCCTATTGCATTTTTCTCTTCTTCCTCCCTCCTTTCTTTTCTCCTTTTTTTTTTTTTTTTTTTTTTTTTGCAGTGCTAGGGATTGAGCCTAAGAGCTTTGTGAATGCTAGTTGAGTGCCCTGCCACTAAATCTCACCCAACCCCTGGACTAGAAGAGCCTCTTTCCAGCAGCCAGCAGTCAGGAACCACCCATCCCTTCCTCTACCCTCCACTTTGCCTTATTAACAACGCAGAAAAACAACAACAACAACAACAAAAAAAACCCCACCAGCATGTAGGGGAGCAGCAGGCTTAATTCAGAGCTCTAGAGCAACACTAACATTTCTTCTAAGCAAACCTCAATCAAAGAAGAAAGAAACACCCACCAAAGGACTATTTAAAGTCACAATGTGATTCAGCTCTTCTCCAATAAGAAAGTTTTACTCATTCTCTATTAAATAGTTCTTAAGGTCCCCCTCCTTCTTTTCTTTTTCTTTATTTTTATGAAAATATATTTATGTCTTTTCTGTCAAAGGAATATTTTAAACTTAAGCCACCATTTTGCAATCTAGTGGAAGTTTACATTCCTTTGCAAAAGTAGCATCTCTTAAGAGATTGCAGGATGCCGGGCGTGGTGGCGCACGCTTGTAATCCCCGTGCTTGGGAGGCAGAGACAGGAGGATCGCGCAGGTTCGAAGCCAGCCATGCTGGCATAAGAGACCCTGTTTCAAAAGTATAAAAAAAATATAGGTCTGGGAGTGTAGCACGGAGGTAGAAGGGCTTCCAGGAACCCCAGTACCACCAAACAAACAAACAAACAAAAAAGAGATTGCAGGTGCTGAGCGCCCCCCCCCCCCCAATAGCTGACCAGGAAGAAGGTGAAGCTGTAACTCCCACCAACACAGGAGGAGTCTGTGTCAGGGATCTAAGACCCACCTGGTTCTTTGTCAGGTGTGCTCTCTCACATACCTGGGAATACCCTTTTTTGCGAAAAAGTAAAATCAAATTTTGACCATTTTGTTGACCTTTTTGACCTTTTTTAATGCCATTTAAAGTTATTTTTAAAATTTTCTTTTCTCTTGTGTGTGTATGTGAAAATGACTATATATTTTATTTGTTTCTTTGATTCCCAGTGCAGCTGTCAGCCTGTGCCTTGTAGTTTTTCATTTCTTATCACTATATTTATATATTGTATACTGTTTATTAGAATTTTCCTTTATTTTCAATATTTTCCTTTTTCCTTTTTCCTCTTCTTACATAAGCTTTTATTCTATTTGACTGATTCTCTTTAATACTTTGCCCTGTTCTGAGATCCTTCACTCTATGTTCTTTCTCTTCACTCACCCTTCACCATTGTCTACCTCACAGTTTGCCCTTGGATATATCAGCTGATTCTTCTAAACTCCTATTGCAGAGACTGGACCAGATAGGTGAACCAACAGGATGGACTTCTGGACACTAAGCGCAGGCCAAACCCAGTTGGCAGGCAGACATGCCCAGCACCCCACATGCAGAAGTTTAGAAATGCACGGGACACAAACTGCACTGATCTACACCTCACAGACTAATCTCTATTAGGGAGGCAACAGGCAGAGCCCTGGTCTTTAATACCTGCAACTGATCAACACCACCATTGCAGTGGGCAGAAAGAGTCCTGAAGAAGCTACAACTTCAAGCTGGTGAGCTACAGGCAGAAAAATAGAGGGGTGATATGAGACACAGATTGCAGAGGAAGCATTGTAGGGTGATAAATACTGAAAAAAGCTGTGAATACCCATAGAGCTGAGACTATTCAACTTTAAGGCATACCTTGAGGGAAATATTTATGTCTATAACAGAATATTATAATGGTAGAGAGATTAGATTAGGAAATCCACAGAGTGAGAGAGGAAAGGGGAGAGGGGGAAGGAGAGGAAAAGGAGAGAGAGAGAGAGAGAGAGAGAGAGAGAGAGAGAGAGAGAGAGAGAGAGAGAGGAGAGAAGAGGGAGGAGAGAAGAGGGAATATACAACAAAGATACAAATGTAAGAAACTTCAAAAATCTAACAGTGCAAGAAAGAAGGATATCAAAGAAACAATGAGCCCCAATCCCACAAGAACAGAACTTACCAACTCATAGTTTCAGAGAATATCAGAGGGGAATTCAGACTTTAACAGTCAAAGTGATTTGAGAATAAGGTCATTCATATAATGGAACTTGAAGACAAGCAGGAGTAGTAACTTTCATATTAGACAAAATAAACTTCAATCCTAAATTTATCAGAAGAGAAAAAGCAGGTAATTCTTTACTGGTAAAGAGAATGATCCAACAAATTTGTGAGGTATTCCATATTTTTAGAATGGAAGATTTTTGCTAATTACCCCTCTGATAAAGAACTAATATTTAGAATACTTTAAAGATTAACACTAAAAATGCACACACACACACACACACACACACACACAATCAAGAAATGGAAAATTGAGCCGGTTGTGGTGATGCAAGCTCATAATCCCAGTATTTGGGAGGCTGAGACAGGAGGATTGCAGGTTTGCAGCCAGCCTCAACTACTTAGTGAGGTGCTCTTTAACTTAGTGTGACCCTGTTTCAGATAAACAATAAAAAAAAATAGGGCTGGGATGTAGCTTGGAGGTAGAATGCCCCTAGGTTCAGTCACTAGTACTGCAAAACAAAACAAAACAAAACAAAAACAGTGGGGGGGGGGGTTGAACTAAATAGATACTTCATAAAAGAAGAAATACAAATGGCCAATAGTTATATAAAATTCTTTTGATATCATCAGTCACAGAGATGCAAATAAAAACTACACTGAGATTCCATCTAACCCCAGTTAGAATGGCAATAATCAAGAAGTCAAATGATAATAAGTACTGGCAAGGATGTGGAGATTTAGAAACTCTTCTACACAACTGGTGGTATTGGAAATTAGTGCAGCTTCTAGGGAGATAAATTTGCAGATTCCTCAGAAAATTGGGAATGGAGTCACCATATGATCCAGCTATTATACTCCTGGATATCCTTCCAACATGTCATGGTACTTTCTGACTCTATATTTTACATTAAGTAAATCCTTCTCCAACTTCTGTTCTTGGTCCTCTACATTTGTTGATCCATGGTAGAATACCCCCTGAAGGGCTCACTTATTAATGTTCAGGTTGATACACTTCAGTCATGGGAGTTATAATCTCAAATCATCACCATGGATTTTTGTGGGTGGTAACCTAGGCCGCTGGGATTTGGCTGAGAGAGGGTCCCTGAGAATTGTGGCCTTGGGCATTACATATGGTCCCTGATCCCCTTACTTGTGCTCTTGCTTTTGATCTCCATGATGTAAACAGAAGAGCCCATGTCCTCTACCTCTCTGCTTCCTGCACCCATGATATGAGCTCCAGCTCTGTACCCTAGCATCACATGCTCTGAACTCTGAGATCTCAAAAATAAAGTGGGCAATCCGGGCGTGGTGGCGCACGCTTGTAATCCCCGCACTTGGGAGGCTGAGACAGGAGGATCACAAAAGTTTGAAGCCAGCCTCAGCTACTTAGTGAGGCTCTCAGCAACTTAGTGAGACCCTGTTTCCAAATAAAGTATAAAATAGGTCTTGGAGTACAGCCCGGAGGTAGAAAGCCTCTGGGTTCCACCCCCAGTACCACACACAAAACAAACAAACAAACAAACAAAATAAGATAAAATAAAGTGGGCAAATTTTTCTTCTAAGTTGTATGGTCAGATTTACTGTGATACAGCAGTGAGAAAGCTGACTGAGATAGCTGGTTAGTCAGTAAAAGTTTCTTTTTTATATAAACCCTCTATTAATCTTCCAGATAAATTAAGTAGTTCCCTTTTCTGTGCTTGACATAGTAGAGAGTAATATCACATCATTAACATACAATGTTAACTTTACCCAAGACCGTTGCTCCTGGAAAGGTGCTATTCATATAAACTTTTTGTTCTGAGAGAGGGCTTAGGGCAAAAAGGTATTCTTTCCCATAAAATTTAAAAGATATATACATATGTCTTTTAAGATATATATATATCTTTAAAATTATATATATCTTTAAAATTATATATATCTTTAAAATTATATATATATATATATATATATATATATATATATATATAAAACTTTTGAAAGACTACAGAATTTTAAATTCTCATTCTTTGCCTCATAGCTGAATTGCTTATGCTTACTGATATTTAGAAACAAAATGTTTCCTGGCCAAACATGAGTTAATTTTTCTCTTCCTCCACACTTAAAAGTTTATACTTCCTTTCACCTGAACCAACACAGACATACTTCGTGACCCCTCCTATGACTCTGCAGACCTCACAGAAAGCAGTCCCCAGTTATCACACACCTCTATGGGACTCTCTCCAGGCCTCTTGACTATTCCCCAAGATGAACTTTTCCAAGAATTAAGAATCCTTTCTGCCTGGTTTTAGGAATACTGGTAGCTCTTCTGACTGAATTATTCTCCCTGTTAAAATTGTCCTTTTCCTCTTGTTGCAATAATCTTTTAAAATAAAATATCTATTCTCCTAAATCAGTTTTTTACTTGACAATCTAAATCACCAAATTATTTTTAAATATTTAGATTGCATATCCCACCTTTCCAAGCTTTTTAACCGTTTTTTTTCCTTCAAAAAAAGATTCCAAATTTGTGTTTTTGTTCCTGGCATGCTTTAATCTCCCTGTGTTTCTGACTGTTCCTTATGAGTATTTCCATCAATTTCCGTTTCATTTTAGTTTCTGGGTTTTTCCTTTTCATCTTTATACTTATCCCCTTTTCCACCTTTTTCACCTACTTGTCCTCTCGAGGCCACGTGTCTGTCTCCAGGTTGCTCTAGTGAAACATTCGTGGAGACCAGGTTTCTTCCCCCGGGCTGGTTGGCCGCTGACTTGCAGCTTCACCTCAGGCTTTGGATCCTTGTGGGAGAGAAAGAACTGAATTTTTTCTCTAAGAGGAAGTGAAAAGCTTGTTTCACTTTCATAGAAAGTTCTAAAGGTCCACATTTAAGTGTCATTGTGATTCCTGTAAGTGAATATTAACAAGATTGTGACATAGACTCCTAAAGCACAGCCTCCATAAATCTCGCTGATCCGAGTAAAAATACAAAGTTCAGGCACTAAAAATAGCTTAATAGTATTTGAGTCCAGGTAACCAAAGTCTCTGTTTAGGGCAAGGTGGTGATTATGGAGCATGGTTTCCTATAAAATATCCTGATTTAAGGAGGTATTCATTTTATTAGTCTCATAGAAAGGCTCATAGTATCCTGCAGGCCCACTATAAGAAACAAAGATTAGAATTGTTTGATTAACTAAGTTCACCATTAAGCATCTAGTGTGCCAGCAAATCAAATCTTAGCTGTTCCCATAAACATATATATTCCCCTTCCCCAAGAAATTTCTTCAGTGTTTGGTGATAGCACCTAGAGAAATAGCATTATCAGTCACCTTTTATTTTTTAATATTGTTAATATTTGCCAACTATTCTTCTAACAATATGTCAACTTTTTAAAATACCCAAATAACTCAAAAAACCTTAATAGTTAAAACAAATAATCTATTTTGAAGTGGGCAAATGATCTGAGCACATACTTTTTAGAAGAAGGAAAAATCAAATACCTAACAAATACATGAAAAGTTATTAGCCACTAGGGAAAGGTAAATCAAAACTACAATGCAAAACGATCTCATGCAGTTAGAATGATTGTTATAAAAAATACTGCTGAAGATGTGGAGAAAAAAAGAACCCTTATACACTGTTGGTTAGGATGCAAGAAATGAAAAACAGAATCATCATATGATCTAGCTATTCAATTATTGTAAACATATCCAAAAGAAATGTATAAAGAATATTAGAAACATTATTGCTGCACTATTTATAATATCTAAAAAGTGGAATCAGCCAGTACCCATCAGTAGATGAATGGATAATGAATATCTTATACACACACACACACACACTGGAGTATTATTCACTATAAAGAACAGAATCTTGTCATTACAGCAAAACAGAGGAAACTGTAGTACATTAAATGGAATAGCCAGACACAGAAAAACAAGTAATGTATTTTATCTCGCATTCCTGCACCGCCTTTGGGGAAAAGGAGGATGGTAAATACCCTGTCCCTAAAACGCTCCTCTCTGTGCTGCTATAAATATGGGTATGTATATATTACTGTAGTTTTATGATTTTAGCCCCTTTGAAAAGATACCCAAGTGTGGTATAGCCAGATTATATGATGTATCCACTCCAAATTTTCTGAGGACCCTCCATACTAATCTTCATAATGGCTGAAGTAATTTGCAATCTCAGCAACAGTATAGAAGAGTTCCAGTTTCCCCAAATTGTTGCCAGAATTTGTTGTGTTTTTACTTCTTTATTATTGCCATTCTGATTGGGGTTAGATAGAATCTCAGTGTACTTTTGATTTGCATCTCCCGATTGCTAATAATGTTGAATATTTTTATGTATTTATTAAAAATTTGTCTCTTCTATGAAGTATCTATTGCCAATTTCTTCATTGAGTTGTTTTTTTAAAGTGTAATCTTTTAAGTTCAATGTAGATTTAGATATTAGTCCACTATCAGAGGGATTACTGGAGAAAATCTTCTCCCATTCTGTATACTTTCTTTTTAGAATTTTGACGGTTTCCTTTGATGAGCAGAAAGTTTTAAATTTAATAACATCCTATTTATTAATTCTTGTTTTAATTTCTTAAACTTTGATGGTCTTGTGATAATTTCTACCTGTGCATATATGTTGGAGTGTTGGACCTATGGTTTACCTTAGTAGCTTCAAGATCTCTTGTTGAACTTCCAGGTCTTTGCTCCAACTTGAGTTGACTCCTGTGCAGGATGAGAGGTACAGATTTTGTTTCATTTCTGTACTACTGAATATCCAGTTTTCCCAGCCACATTTGTTGAAAGGCTGTCTATTCAACATTAGTGCTAGCACTTTGGTTGAAAATCAATTGGTTATAAGTCTGTGAATTTGTTTCTATATCTTCTTATTTGTTCCATTGGTCTATGTGTCTGTTTATGGGCCAATACCATGTGTTTTTATTACCAGAGCTCTGTAGTATAATTTGAAGTCAGGAATTGTGGTGCCTTTCTGCATGATTCTTATTGCTGAGAATTGCCTTGGCTATTCTGGGTCTTTTGTTTCTCCTTATTAAATTTGTTACTGATTTTTCTAGGTCTGACAAGAATGACAATGGCATTTTAATAGAAATTTCAATGACTCTCTAGATCACTTTTGGTATATGACTATTTGATAATATTTATTCTACCTATCCAAGAGCAATAAGAGCTTTTCATCTTCTAAGATCTTTTAATTTATTTCATAGGGTCTTTTAATTTTTATTGTAACAGTCTTTTATCTCCTTGGTTAGGGTTATCCCTAGGTATTTTATTGGTTTTGAGGTTATTGTGAATAGAATTATTCTGGATTTCTTTTTCAGTGGATTCATGATTAGAACATAGGAAAGCTATTGATTTTTAGGGCTTACTTTTTTATCCCACCACTTTGCCAAATTTGTCAATCAGCTCTGCTAGTCTTTTGGTTTAGTTTTTTTGGGTCTTCTAAATATAGTATTATGTCATCTGAAAACAAAGGTAATTTTACTTCTTTTTTCATTTTTGAGTTCTTTTGATATTCTTCTCTTGTCTTACTTTTCACTTCATTTTTATTTCTTTATAGCCTAGAGTCAATAACTTTCCTAGACAAAGCACAGGTTTTAATGTTAGTAACTGAATTCCACATGTTTGGAATAAATCTGAAAATGTTGGCAAAAATGAAGCTCACAATCAGCTCTACTAACAGGATTTATGAAGCATTCAAAGGGATAAGAGAATTGCAACAGGAATAGATATATTTTATTCAGTTTGTCCATCTAGCAACACTTAAGTTACACATGCAAAATGTATACAGGGTGATGAAGATGGCTTCTGGTCAGAGCCAATCCCTGGAGCCTTGGGAGTCATAGGTTATAGTGAAGATATGGCCAAGTTGAAGAACTTTACCACTCCTGAAAATTGCAGATAAATGGCATCTATAGATCCCTATAACAAAAATAGGGATCTCTGAAGAGCATAGTCTGCAAGTTCCTGAGGAACATGTATTTTGCAAGAAACACAAGAAGGGCCTGTGAAAGATGGAGACATACAATGCCAAGACCATGAATGTATCTGCTGCCATCATCAAGTACTTGTAAATCCCAAGGAGGTTGTGTCTGATATACCAAAGCATATTAGCTACAAGTTCAATTGACTCGTCTACATCATCCACTTCAAGCTTAAAAAGTTTGCTGGCCAGCACTGAAAAAAATCTCAAGTTCTATTGGCCAAAGGCTTAGGCTCAAACTCAGGCCAAGATCCACATGACATCCCATATCCAGCTCTAGTTTCAGGTTAGGCTCTGCCTCAGTCTCCCAAAAGGCATTCGAGATCTCAGGGGGACTCCATAGTAGAGGCTTCTGTCTGTGAACATGTAGACAGAAGGGCCTGTGCAATCCCTGGACTCTTTCGTTCATTGTATTGGTGTCTTCTTGAATTGTTTGTACAAATAACCTGAGGTGCGTGTGCACACACACACACACATTCACACACAAAATTTCGTTGGTATAAAGTACATAAAAAAAGCATATACAAGTGTACCTGTGGTGCTACATAACCACTGGCTTCAGACATTTCCTGTAACAACTTCCAGATAGAAGAAAGACAGTAATTTCTCAAATTTAGTTTGATATAGCACAATTTCTGCTACCTATTCATTTGCTGGTTTGCATTTGGGTTTGTCCAATTTGTTTTTTTCTTTTTCTTTTTCTTTTTTTTTTTTTTGTGATACTGGGTTTCCTGGAAGCCCTTCTACTGCCGGGCTACACTCCCAGACCTTTTTTTAAATTTTTTTTTATTATTTGGAAACAGGGTCTTTTAAGCCAGCGAGGCTGGCGCCGAACCAGCATGATCCTCCTGTCTCCACCTCCCAAGCGTGGGGATTACAAGCGTGCACCACCACGCCTGGCCAATTTGTTTTTTTCTGAACACTTGTATGCACATAATTATACAGACATGTGTTTTAATTTACTCCTCATAAATATCTAGATGTGTAATGCAGGGCCTTATAATAAATGTGTGCTTTTATATGTAAAACTTTGCCAACCTGATTTCTAAAGTGGACATTACCAATTTTCATTCTCAGTATTAATGTACATGAATTTCAGTTGCTTCACGTTCATGACAACACTGGTATTTTTAGTTATTTGAATGGTATACAATGATATCCCATTGTGTTATTAGGGTAAATTCTTGCTTGACTATGCGAATATTTTCTCATGTACTTACTGGCCATTTTAATATCTTCTTTTGTGAAGTATTTGATCACATATTCTATAGATCACTGCTCTCAAAGTTGGTGTTCAACATGGACTGTGGAGCCAGATAAATAAGACAGACTAAAGTCCTAATGCAATAGGCAATTTATTTTGGGACCTGAGATGTTTTTATAACCCAGTGAGACCCAAGAAGTTATTAGAAGTTACAGATTATGTGACAGTGCTATGCATGTAGCACAATAGATTACATTCTCAGAAATAGCCGAGTCAATGTCTCCTGCAAAAAAATCTGTCTGTTTACAAGTAATATACAGTTTTTTTAGGGATGTTAGATTAAAACATACTTATTTGGCAGGAAACACAAGAATACAGCCAAGGCCATATTTCAGTCCAAAGCACACTGAGTGAAATGTGAAAGACTTTTGTCCTTTTTTTTTTTTTAACCTTTCTCACAACACTCAGTGTATTCCTTCATAAGATATTTCCATTAGCCCATGTCCTGACATCTCCCTCTCTTTTGTTTTTTAAATGCAACACTGCAGGGTCCATCGCAGTGGGCTTCTTGACCCTTATTCACTAGTGGATGCAGAAGAATCCTAGGATAAGGCAAAAAAGACATATTGTTATAACAACAAGACTAGTAACAAAATTTTGAGTCACACTTTGCCACCACGTGTGGGGATCCATCCCTTGAAGAGCTCAAGCTATTCTTTTTGTCAAACCATCCTTCAAAATTCCAGGAATTTGCTTAGCAAAGTATCGAAAATGAATTATTGTAACTGAGCCACATTCAGGCTAAGGTTTTCTCAAAGATCTTGTAAATGGTATTGAATTTATTCCCAGGTATGATTGTTTTGATCAAATTTAGCAGGAGTTATACAAAAGGAAGTGGTATTCCAATCACATTCATAGAAATATTTTTTGTAAGTCAATCAAATGGTGACCTAACCATTTTACAGCTTGTTGCAGAACCTGCACTTTAGATTCTGGTTGTTCATCAATCTGAGTTTGCCTGACCCACAGGGCATGGGAATCCTTTTGCCAATTATGTACAAAGTCATGAGTTTGTATGGAGGTTTGCAAGGCCACTCTGGCTACAGGGGCAGTAGCCTCAATGGCAATTATGCCAATGATTGATTCATTCTATAAATTATTTAGATCAATGTAATAACTGTTTTAGAACATTAGGCACCATACAGACATGGGTCCTTTCTCCCATGGTTGGGTCAAATTTACAAGGATCCAAACTTCCATTTGAGATTTTAGCAATATAATTGAGTATTGTGATGCATTAGAATTTACCGACCAATTTAAAGAATCTACAATTGGCAATCCCAACAATCCACACTATGCAAATTTACATTCATACACAACATCCCTACAGCAAGAACATAAAGAATTTTTACACAAGCTTTATGGAAAAATAAAAAAAAGGATTGTGGTGGAAGGTAGATTTACTAGGTGTGGATCAAGTAAAATTTTTGAACCATGTCTGTAAACTTTTCATGGTGGCAGCAAGCTTCTAAAGATGTCTCAATATCACCAGCATTGAATCGTGTAACTCTGAAAAACATTTTGTGTGTGACAAGTCGATCAAATTCTCCAGGACCCTTTTCTCCCATGGATGCGGTGCCTAGTATTTCAGCTTCTAGGAGTCTTTTCATCGTAAATATTTTAAGGCTGGGCATTGGCCACATCCAAATATCCCTGAAGCTTGGGCAACCAGCAATCAACTTCTAGTCCCACTTCTCTCAGCATCTCTTGGAAATCTTTCCTTCTCTGGACTCTGAGCAGAGACTCATCATCACTTGCGTTCTCTGCTGTGGACATGGCTGTGTGGGAAGCAGACAATTAGCCTGTTTCCTGACCTAATGAGCCACAGAGTCAAACGTGTTACGGATTGGGAGAATATGGTTGTGGGGAAACTGTTCCTCTGGGTCCCAGACACACTTTCCCCCCACCCATAACAAAACCCAAAATGACCAAAAACAGAAAAAAAAAAAACGTGTATTCTTGTCCTAAGCTAAGAATAAATATGCATAGCTTGAACAGTTGCTGAAGATTTAAAGAAGTTTATTAAAAAGATAGAAATACAGGAGATAGTCACAGCCCTGTGCCTGAAAGGGGCACAGGGGGGCAATTTGAATGAAAATACCGAAGAACTCCAGTTTATTGAGTGTTTTTATCCTGACCAAGTCTGCGGCAGGTCCTTTGATCTGTAGATATGCTAGCCCCATATCTCTAGCCCTGTTTTCTGCTGTCTCCAACCCCCCCCCCCCGGAAATGTGGGGGCAGCCCCATCTCCCAATACCTTTTGTTCCATCCCCCAAGATGTGTGAAATTGTTTCTCCAGGATCTGGGATTTCCTCCCATCCCTGGCTTCAGCTTTCTTTCCTTCTCTTTGGAAATGTAAATTACAAGTCCCTCCTTTCTGCCAACCCTGGCTTTCTTAGTATAAATGATATATTTTTTAAAATTGGAAATCTTTCCCAATACTGGTACATTAATACATTTTAAAACCTTTTCCCAATACTAGTACAAAATGGATGAATATACCAATGATAAACATCTCCAAAGCATTTTTTCCATCCTTTAGTTGTTTCGATTTCATTTTTTGTCAAAACCTTCATTTTGGAGTACAAGACATCATTGTTCATGTTTGGAACACAGATTACTACTTTAGTTGCTATGGTGAATTGCAAATTAAAAATGCCAGCAAAGCTTGAATGGAAAGATAGGAGAGGAGGAAGGCTGAACTTGATTAATGAGGGTCTACATCTGAATATGTGTAAAATTATGAATATGGCATGGTTACCCTGGACAATCATTGGTGGGAAGGGGGAAGGGAAAACGGGATTGGGGGAAGAGGGCACCAAGTATAGTTTAAATGTATACTATTTATGTTCAATAAAAAATTTTTTTAAAAAGCTAGGTGTGGTGGCACACGCTTGTAATCCCCACGCTTGGGAGGCAGAGACAGGAGGATCGCGCTGGTTGGAAGCCAGCCATGCTGGCTTAGGAGACCCTGTTTCCAAATAAAAATGTAAAAATAAGTCTGGGAGTGCAGCCTGGAGGTAGAAGGGCTTCCAGGAACCCCAGTACCACCAAAAAAAAAAAAAAATAATAATAATAATAATAAATAAATAAAATAAATAAAAAAATTAAAAACCTGAGTTTGAGCTAGGTATGTTGACACACAACTGTAATCCCAGTTCATGGGAGGCTGAGACTGGAGGACAGGAGGTTGAAGGTCACCTTAGTAACTTATTGAGACATTTTTACAATATAACATTTTAGAGTGTCCCTGTGTTATATACAAAGATTCATAAAAATATCCCTCAAAAAGACAAAAAAATAAAGAAGACTATGTTCATCAACTTTTGCTGCAGAGAATCAATCTTCATGGAATATAATGCAGAGGGATGGATTTTGAAAACATGCATGAGTTTCAGAGTTTTTTGTTCAGTTTTGAAATGAGTGATATCACCAACTGATGACTTTTCTTTATAAGTTTCAAGAAAACCTAGGTTGATTACTTTCATGACTGCTCAGAAAAGTGACTGAGAGGGATTAGGGAAGGGGGGGTTAAAGTATTGAATGAGATAGTTGAACAATACTATGAATGTATACAAAATTACCAATGCTAATAATAAAGAAATGAAGTGGGAGGCTGTGGGGGTGCCCAATGGGAAGAGCACCATCAGTTGTGTGAATGTATTTTTTCTGACACTCTCTACCCAATATCTGATAAAGTTACAATGTACAAAAATTAAAAGTAATTTTAATTACCTTTTGTCTTGGTCAATATTTTCACTGATAAAATACAAAAGACCCGACCGAAAATTTAGAAACAGGAGGATTTATTTGCTCACAGTATCTTGGAGGTTTGGGGTTCAGTTCCTTTGAGGCTGCGGTCTATGGATCTCAGGGATTGGGGGCAGGAAGCAGAGAGAGGGTTTCCTAGGCTCTGCCCCTCACTTCATGGAATCTGGAAGCAGAGCACAGCCAAGCAATGGAATTCAAAGATGCAAACACAATCCCTAAGGCCATTCTTCCACGAGAGTACCTTGTTCAGCCACACTATGCTGACCTTGGTTACCGCTCAAATAAATCTACTACAATTTATACATTGACAAAAGAGATTACAACTCACATGCATTAACTATGTCAACCCTGGGCTCTTAGTGAATATTCTGTATCTGACTCCAGCGTACTTCCCCTGGGTTCGGAATAGTACATGCCCACTTCTGAAAGCCAAGTGCATTTCGTCTGTCTCTAAGCATTCCCAGAGTCTGAACAGTTCCAGCATAGCTCAAAAGTCACAAAGTCCAATGTCTCCTCTGAGACTCAAAGTGTGCTCTTGGCTGTGAGCCACTATAAAAGGGAAAAAAATAATAATATAAAGCAAGTTACATGGATCCAGTGTACAGTGGTACAGAGTACACATTTTCATTCCAAAGGCTGGAACAAGAACATAGAAGTGGTGGAACCACAGCAGGATCAAACTCCTACAGAGCAAGCGTCTAATGCAGCAGCTGCATTTCTGGCATCTGGGGCAATTGGTGGCGAGCTGCATTTTCCAGTGGATGCTGGTGGCCTCGCCCTGTGGGCTGGTTGAAGGCAGAAGGAGGTGTACTCACTCATACAGCCTGGCTCTGTGGCTTGTGGCTTGCAACTTTTCCTCCAGATTCATTCCATGTTTCTGGTACTTCTAAGTCACAGATATTTTTCTTGCAACACCTTTGTTTCACCTTCATAGCTACACAAGTTGGCATATTTGGGGCTGCTTGCAGAGATTTTAATGTGCTACATATTGCCTGGCTTACCTGAGACCTTGTATATTATAAAAATATATTAAGAATAATGGTTTACAGTGTAAGGTAGATTACTGAGACGGAGATAGGACTGTGTTTTAAAGGTTAGCCTGAGCAATTTACCAAGACCTTCAGCAGCTTAGTGAGACCTTATATCACAATAAAAAAGAGGGTGGGGGCATAGTTTGGATGGAGAATGTTGTGGATTCAATTTCTTCTACTCCCATAAAAAGAAAAGAGACATAATAGCTTATAGCATGAACAATGTATTTTTAAATATTTTTTTATTTACCATATGTTCACATTTTACTTTTTTTTTTTTTAAATTAAGAGCCCGGCATGGTGGTGCATGCTTGTAATCCCTGTGCTTGGGAGGCGGAGACAGGAGGATCGCGCAGGTTCGAAGCCAGCCGCACTGAAGAAAGAGACCCTGTTTCAAAATTATAAAAAAAATAGGTCTGTGAGTGTAGCCCGGAGGTAGAATGGCTTCCAGGAACCCCAGTACCACCACCGAAAAAAAAAAAAAAAAAGATAGAATTAAGGAATGGAGTCCCCTTATAAGAAATGTTCAACTATTGAAGTGTTAATTGATTAATTAATATATATTTCATTCAAAAAATTGAATATTTAAGGTTGTACATAGAAGGAGGATGTATTTTAGGATTTTTTTAGGTATTGTACATTTTTGTTTGGAAACTGGACTCTATTGAGGTTATTGATTACTAGTATTATTTTAAATTATCTGAAACATCCTTCCTTGTGATTTTGGCCCAAATATTAGGGGTTTTGCTTTTATTTGCAATTTTTAAATATTTTTTCTTCTGATTTTAACCTGAAAGTATGAGACAAACTATTTCAATATGGCTGGGTGGATGAATCTGGGGTGATGTTCCATGTGGTACAATCCCTCCTGCTTGCCTATAGTTCTTATATGGAATTTCCCAGTCATCTCTTAATACAAACAAGCAATCATCTGCTATTAAACTAGAAGAGCAATGTACTAACAATAATTATTAAAGTATCCTCTTCTTTTGGAGAGATGAGATGTGTTTCTCCAGGTTAGCTCTGTTTTCACTGAAGGCAGGGCAGGTGGCTTATGTGTCTCTAGCTGTTTTAGGAGCCATTTCCCTCATATGGTGGTAGATACAGCAGGTACAGCAGGAGTGATCCTGTGTCAGATAAAATCAGCAAAAGATGTGAAGGAGGCTTCACCTTGGGAGATCTTAAAACTCTTGAAGAAATCATCTTTCTTGCTTTTTAGATAGTTGACCGGATCATTAACTCTTTGGAATTCCGTGTGCATTTCCTTAAAATGCTTTGATGCACGTTGAAACAAATGCAAAGCTAATTCTATCTTGTATTCACTCGTAAATCTATATCTGTTGTTATTGTGTGCGGATGTCACTTCCTCTTCTATTATCCTCAGGATTTCATGGAAGTCATTTTGATCATAATCACGCTGTTGACTCTGAATATTGCTCAGAGTCTTGTCAAATTTTTTAAAAATGCGTTCATTAGTCTCTCTAGCAGACAGTTTTTCTTCCGGCTGTAAATCTACTTCATTTCGAAAAAAAAAATGTATGTGCTTTGTCACATATCTTCTAAAACTGAATTTAAAAACATTTTCAGAGTGCCCCTTTAGAGTTTCTGTTATGTCCTTCTCCTTTTTAAAATAGTCCAAAAAGATGCTTTCAGCATCCTTATGTATGTTAGGCTCTGAACCTTGAGGGTGAGTTGCAGATATGTCATGGATAAACTTTTCCCAAATTTGATTGAATTTCTCATATAATTCTTCCTCACTCAGTTTTTCATCATTTATTGTTAAAGCTAAGTTTTGGCTCTTGAATACTTCATTCTCATGAGCTCTCTTTTCCTTATCCAGACTTTTTTCCCCTATTTTTAGATGAATTAATTCATGGACTTTTCTTCTTGTATCTAAAATAAATGTGTCTTTAAGTATTAGTAGCTTTGCTTTAAACTTATTTTTCCATTGAACCAGTATTTCACTGTCTGGGTCTTCATTAAAATATTTTTCCAACTCTTGTTTGATGTTTTCATACTTCTCTCTAATGGGAGCTTCAATTGTGCTTACTTTGAGTGTCGGAGTCTTTCCATTCTGAATCTGGTTGATCAGCTGCTTCTGCAAGTCCAGTACATGATGCCTCAGCTCCCAGGTCCATTGGTTGTACTTGGTTTCCAGTTTGTTCATGGCCATGACCTCTTGGGTACTCTTAAAACTGAAAATAAAGTTCTCACTCAACAGTGCCTCCTGACATTGGATCTGGGCACTGAGGCCAGTCAGAGAAGTATAGTTGTCTGTCAGGCATTTAGCTACCCGAAGGGGATCCTTAAAAGCACCTCTGTGGCTGGAGAGAATTATGTCCCAAACGGGCACCAGCTGAAGTCCCCTGTCAATGACACACCAGGTTTGATTGCTGGCAACCAGGCCAGCTTTCCACTGGACAAGTTCATCTGCTTCTGGTGGGCCACCTGTATGAGCCACAGATAAGTGGACTTTGGTTTGGAGATTTTGGGATGTTTTTCTCTGAGAGGTTGCTTGTGAATGTGAGTCGGATACATTCACTCCCGCAGCAAGTTTCACTCCAAAGCCACTGTAGCTGCCACTCACATAAATGTCCAGGGCTTCTGTTGCCTGCTGCCTCACGTCAGCCAGCTGCTCACTTTGGAAGCCCTCTGAGGTGGCCTTCCACCAGAAGATTCCACCCAGGTGTAGAAGACCTTGGTTAACATGAGAGCCAAACCTGTGGAAAAAGTTCTCAGTCCTCTGCCTCAGCAAGAAGGCCCTGTCTAGGTCTGCAGTCTGATCCAGCAGCTCTTCGATGCATTTCAGTTCCTGGAGAGCAGCCTCAGTGACCTGGAGTTGATCAGTGGGAAAGTAGCAGGAGGCCAGAGGAATGTAGCTGAACTTGGTTGTACAGAAATAAGTGCGCTCAGAACTTGCTTGCTGGGTTTTCTTAGATTCTGAATGTTTCTGAATATTCATTCCAGTTTCAAAACTAAGTCCCCAACCTCCTCCTTTGCCTGAGGCAGTTGCACTGAAGCCCAGCTTCTCCATAGACTGGGTGAACATGTATTGTGCTTGAGAAGATGTAAATTCTTTTGTTTCCATCCGTGTGCCCTGCTCCGGACCAGAGAGTGAAAACTCCTTGGGAACACAGAGCAGCTCTTCTCTCCTCTTCAACAGGTCATCTTGATGGCAGGTTTTGTAAATTCCCTGCAAGACCAGCCCTCCAGATGCCCATCTGACCAGGTCTCTGTCTGGGAGGTTTTGCCTGTGGGCCAGTGTCTGCTCCGTGAGGCTGAGCTGTCTCTGCATGCTTTCCATGAGCTCCCTTAGGGGTTTTGTAGACATTGTGCAGTGCTCTTCTGGGATGTCTGTGGCTTGCCTCAGCTCTGCTTCCTTTCTCCTCATGGCCTCTTCCTGTCTGTGCCTGTCTTCTGATAGTGAGCCTCTCAGCTCCTGCAGTGCCTGTTCTGCCTGCTTCTGCTGATTCTTAATGCTGAGTCCTGGTGACCCCTGCAGCTCAGGAAAACTATTTGAATGTGATAGGTCAAGCAGTTTCTTCAGGGCCTTTTTCTCCCAGGGATATTTTGCCTGGGACTTCAGATTCTGGAGATCTTTTTCTTGTAAGTATTGTAAGGCCTGGGCATTGGACACACCCAGGTCTTCCTGCAGTTTAGGCAGCCAGTACTCCACAGCCAGTCCCACTTCTCTCAGCATATCCGGGAGATCTTGTCTTCTTTTTCCTCTAAGCAGAGTTTCATCATGGGTGTTGTCAGCTGTGGCCATGGCTGTGTGAAAAACAGACATAATGAAGAACAAAATTATGTCACTTGAAGGGAAATGGATGAGACTAGTGAATATTATGCTAAATGATATTAGTTTCAAAAAAATTAATGGATGTATGTTTCATATGTGGAAGCTAGTGAGAAATTGGGAATCAAATCGACTTCTCATATAGGAGGAAAAACTTCAGTGGAGAATAGTCAAGGTGTAGGGTTTAGACACGGGGATGGGGTATAAGGAGACTTGAGGGAAATACTCCATGCAATGCTATGCACATATTATAAAATATAAATTCAATCTGAATAACGTATATGGTGAAGTAGAGGGAGTAGTCTGGGGTTTGGAAGGCAACACCACATGTGTGTGCATGCATTTTACCATTATTCTGAACCTCATTATGACGTAATTACAATGCATTAATAAAATTATATTTATTAAAGCAGAAATTTAGTCTGTTTGTTTCTTCCCTTAAAGAACTGTTAATCATATGGTCAATGATGACTCTCAATGACACAAATATACAAAGCCTTATCATCCTTCGTTAAATCTGGTTACAAAATATGTTTTGTTAAAGAATTTACTTAGTTTTGTGGGACATCACTGTTGGTGTTCTCAAGGTTTATGGCTTTTTTAATTGCCATGGTGAATTGCAATGTAATAAATTGATTTGGTCACTTCCTATTACATAGAATCAACTGCTTTGAGAGCCTGAGGAATAGAGTTGAGAACATGCATGAGTACGACAGATTGCTGTCTATTTTTAAAATGAGAGATGTCATCAATTATGGTTTACCTGTTGTTAGTTTCTGAGTATCCCATGTTGATTCATTCCATCCCGATGTCTATATCACATCGTTTTATGTCATTTAATATTCACTTACTGTTCTTTTCAATGTGGTACTGGTGATTGAACTCAGAGAAATTATGCCTCTCAGCTATACATCTATCCTTATTTTACTTGTTTTGAAACAGGGTCTCACTAAGTTGCAGAAGGCCTCGCTAAGTTGCTGAGGCTGGCCTTGAACCTGTGATCCTCCTATCTCAGCCTTGAGTTACAGGCATGCACCACCATACCCGATTCTTCCATTGTTTTAAACATACTTTTCTCCTGGATTATTTTTGTCACTAATTCTTCATTTTCATCTTCCTCAGTTTATATTATCCTTCTAATATATGGTTATGTCTGTATTCTGATATCATCTGCATTTATGTAATATTTTCCCTTATCAATTGCCTCTGCCTTATCTAGATGCTTTTTTTAAATCCAGTGCTCCTAGCCGGGCGTGGTGGCGCACGCTTTTAATCCCCGCGCTTGGGAGGCTGAGACAGGAGGATCGCACAGGTTCGAAGCCAGCCTCAGCTACTGAGTGAGGCTCTCAGCAACTTAGTGAGACCCTGTTTCCAAATAAAATATAAAAAGATCTGTGAGTATAACCCAGAGGTAGAAAGCCTCTGGGTTTCACCCTCAGTACCATCAAAAATAAATAAATATATAAATCCAGTGCTCCAGTGATATTAAGCTCTCCCTCCCCCATCTACTGTCATTGGACACCATATGAAATGAGTTTCACTGACACTTGTTTTATGTTTATACACTACTCCTGTTTCTCTTCTGCATGCAATTCCTGTCCTATTCAATGCCACTCTCCTACTGACCAATGTACATGCTGCTCATCTGTCATCCTCTTAATATAAATTTAGTACACCATGTCTTTCCAATTTACTCTCTTAATTCCCCTCTATTATCGTTGTATCTTCACTCCTTTCCATTTCTCCCTTAGATTTTGCCTTTGTGTTAGATAGATAAAATAGTAATCCGATGTACTATGGTTTGAATGTTTGTCTTTCCATACTCATTCAATTGCTATTTAACTGTACTATGGGGTGGTGCCTTTGGGAAGTGATTGGTCTTGAAGACTTGAAACTCAGCCCCTTTGAATGAAAAGCTCAGACTCTTTTGTCTTCCAAACTTCCTTATGCTGAGAATGTAAATGAAAAATTTGCCTTCTGTCCCAGACACGTGCCAAAAAAACTGAACTTTGACATGGTCTCTGGCTAAGATAGTTCAGCTAAGTCTACATATGTATAGCGTCTGGCTCCCCCAACACCCTACTAATTGTTGCTATTTCTGTAAGATGGTCGAAGACAGTTTAACTGCTTTTTCCCAGTTTTGGCCAAAATGCCAAGCAAAATTTTTATTTCTAATGCATTTTTCCTTTAGGAATTTTGCCCCAGATGAATGAAGAATCATATTAGAGTAGATTCACAACTTCTTCCAATATCTTTACGATTACATATTGTTTGTTCCATAAAGTACCAAATTATCTTATATTTAAGTAAACTTACAAAACCTAAAGACTGTTAAACTAACCCAAATTCATTTTGATTCACATAACATTAGTAAGTCTATAATAAAGTTATGTGAACTTGTTGGTAATAAGATTATCTTTGAAGTTCATTAACACATGTTTTTTTTCTCTGGTAACCAATCTGGATAACATTATCTCCATATATTTAAGGTACAATGTTCATAACATTTCATATACAGTAACTTTTAGAGTCTTTACAATAAAAATAACTTAAAATATTACCTAGGCTTGATTTTTATAGTAATCTAAAAACAGCTGTCAAAATGAGTTAAGTTAGATGAATATATAGGACATGTGTTTACCTTTGTTTTTCTACAAAATCTCATTAATACTTTTCCAAATAAAATTGATGATTGTCAAATATTTGGCTTAATGCTAGCAGTCAAATAAAAACTTCTAGAGCCTACCTGCTTCTCTGTAGTAAATAAGCTGATTCTGCCTTTCTAGATATTGTTTATACTGGAATTTTACAAGTATACCCTTTTAATTCATTTTACTTACAAAGAAACCTTAATTTAGAGGCAGAAAATTTAAACTTTTCACACTTCAAATATCCTTTTTAAAAATAAATGTGTGATATTTATATATATGTGTGACATTCACAGTTCCTCTGAAATATTGTTTGACAATTCACAGGTGAGATGATATGGTAAACATAGGTGTAAAATGAGTTCTAAAAAGGTTTATAATAAATCATTATTTAAATCATATTGCCAGAATTCAAAAACTCAAGGAATTTATTTTCTTTTTGTAATTGATGCATTGTAGTCATACATCTTACAAAAGTACAAGATGGTAGAGCCCTACTTGCACACATCACTCAATTAGCCCTTACCAAATTCCCACCCCACTCTCTCCCCCCTCCCTTCTTCTCATGTTTGTCTTACTGGTTGACTTTGATATATTTATGAATGTACATCATATACATTAGGGAGATTCTTTCTTTCCCCTCCCATTACCTCATTTTTTGCTCAATTATGATTTCTCCTCCTTTGTCTTGAGTTCCTCTTATGATCCTTTTTCTCCCTAGCGTCTGCATATTAGAAAGAGGATCTGATTATTTCTTACTTTCTGTGACTGACTAATCTCACTTGGCATAATGTCTCCAGTTCTATCCATTGGCCTATAAATGATGTAATTTCGTTCTTTACAGCTGAATAAAATTCCATTTTGTACATATCTCAAAGTTTTTTAATTCATTCATCTGAGTGAGGAGATAGAAAGGAAATAGGCAGATAGGGAAAAGGCCTTGGTAGAAAAAAGTTAATTTCCTGAGTTTCCTGAGGGGCGACAAATACCTGAAATTCCAAAGGCTCAGAGATAAGAAGGGCAGAGCTTCACAAAGCCATCTGTTTACTAATCAACAAACCCACCAAGCAAGTCTGGCATTCCTGAAAGGAGACCCTTCAAAGGACTTGCAAATATCCTATGCAAATCCTGAGAGCTGCTTCCCAGAATTCCCAAAAGTCACCCTAACCAAAGCGGACTTGCAAGTGATG
Organism: Muscardinus avellanarius; assembly: GCF_963383645.1. Taxonomy (NCBI): domain Eukaryota; kingdom Metazoa; phylum Chordata; class Mammalia; order Rodentia; family Gliridae; genus Muscardinus; species Muscardinus avellanarius. The sequence continues at coordinate 182,346,752 of NC_137786.1, forward strand.
GACAATGGCCCTTGGGGATTGGCAATTGGGGCTTTCCCTCTTGGGACCCCCTCCCCTTTGGGGGAGCTTTTCTCTCTCTCGCAGGTCGTGTTGGCCCTGAGAGAAGGCAGAGTGCATCTGAGGGAACGTGGATTTATTTGGGTTCTGACCCAGGTTGGAAGGAGTGGCTGGGAAAGGTGATTTTCTGGAGTTGTGGCCTAGGAGATTATATATGGTTTTTCTTGCTTTCAGCCTCCATGCTGTGACGATAACATGTTCTCCCTCTTCCTGCTTTCTGCAGCTCTTCTCTGAGATCTAGACGCAAGCCTCACATGGACTGAATCCAGAATTTCCAAAAACCACGAGCAAAATATCTTCCTTCCTCTAAGTTACATAGTCAGGTCTTTGGATTATAGCCATGAGAATGCCAACTAATACAGAAAATGGTACCAGAAGTGGGATTAGTCAGAATTTTCACAGCTATAATATAAAGAACTGGCTGTACTATAATAGTTTGGGATGTCACCATGGGTTCTTGTTCTTAGCTAGTCTAGAAAAAAATATTCAGAACTGTACTACCATGAGCTTAAAGCAAAGTTTTAAGTAGAATTTTAGGTAGAAAGGGGGGATAGAACAATCAAAGAACTACATCAGAGGTGAAACAGTGTAGTGCCTTGAAGGTGAGACACTGAGGTCTCTGAACACATACTATTTATTATAAGAATTCATTATCTCCTTTCTCCATCCTATTTAGCCAATAGTCCTATTTTTCTACTAAAAGCAGGTGAAGACCTGCCAGTCATCAAAGGTTGTGTAAGTCATCAAAGGTGTTGTTTTCTGTTAGCTTTCTTTGTTTATCCTTACAGAGAGGACTGACATCACTAATCAAAATATATTACTTTGTTAGCAAGGTCAGTGGTGGGGAGGCTGAATGTTAGAAGCCCACTTTATTCTGTTTTATTTTTATTTTTAAGCATATGTTGTCTACCTGAGTCCTTGGTGAGTTCTCAGCTCCTCTTTATCTCTATCTGCTAGAAGTTACTTGCTATGTTGATAACTTGTTTTATAATAAAGAAAAATAAAGACACAGGAATATAGTTTTTTAAAGTATGAAGGTTTGGGAGGCTATAACTATTTTGTGTCATTAGTAATCAATATTGGGTCAATATAGTTTACTTTTTATCTTTTAACATTAATCTAAATTGTTGTGAGATCACAGTATATGATTATTTTTCTAAGTGTATGTGTCTATGTTTTTGGGTTTTTTTTTTTTCAGGTCTTGGGATGTGACCCAGGGGTATTTAACCTCCGAGCTATACCCCCTGCCCTATTTTTTAATTCTGTATTTTTGAAACAGGTTTTCACTAAGTTACAGAGTGTCTCACTAAATAGCTGAGGCTGTCCACAAACCATGATCCTCCCATCTCAGCCTCCCAAATGCTGGGATTACAAACATGCACCCCATGCCTGGCTAATGTTTTTTAACACTCAGGGTTTAGCTGGGCTAACAACCAACTTCTAGCTGACCAAGGTCAATGTTGGCTGAAGCTTTTGGCTGACCTAACAAAGGTGATGTGTCTATAGCCATATGTGAAGCACAAAGTCAGGGGAAAAATCTTTAATGCACTGAAAATAATAAGTCAATGAGAATTTTATACAGAGTGACATATCTTTAAAACTTTTGGCAGAAAATAGCATTGAAAACTAAGGTTGAGAGAATATTTCACTAGAAAATGATTATTAAAGGAATTACAGATTTGTGTTCCTTAGAAGAAGGAAAATTTTGTCAAAGAAGGTAAAATGTCCCATCTTCTGTGCATTTCTCTGGTCATTAGGTCAAATATGCAAAGAGAAATGATGAGCCATGAAATAGATAAATAAACCCAGTTGTCTCCATGGAGAATTAATACCAAAATCTTGTATGGAGAACAAAGTCTATAGATATGCAAGCCCTTTATATAAGAAGGCATGGTATTTACATACAATTTTGCATATCTTCACATTTCCCTTAACTTATCTCTAGAATATTTGTAATATCTAATACAATGTAAATAGTTGTTGCATTGTTCGGGGAATACTGACAGGTAAACTATGTATACACATGTTCAGTAGAGATAAAACTTCTGTGGGTGTACTGTGGATCAAACCCAGGGGCACTTTACCTCTGGGCTACACTTCTAGACTTTTTTTATTTTTGGAACAGGATATCACTAGGTTGCTAAGGCTGTTCTCCAACCTGGGGTCCACATTTCTCAGCCCCTTCTCCAAGAACTGGGATTATAAGAACGCATTACTCCACCTGGCTAAGAAAAAACATTTTAAACAGTATTTTTTATCCTTGGTTGGCTAAAAATGTGGATATTAAACCCCATTAATACACAATTAATAAAAGAGTGGGATTTCAAATATATGATAATTATTGTTTTTAAGTGGACAAGTTGGCCAAAAGTTATGAAATTGCCCCCATGTCCTTGCAGTTATTTGGGAGGAGGATAAAACAAAAATACATTGGCATAACTTAAGGATGTATGTTGCCAATCCAAGTGTAACTTCTAAATAGACGTTTAAAACAATATAACTACCAAACTAATAGAGGTAAAATCAATAATAGAAATTCTTGATTATGCAACTATCATAGCGTGTTTGTCCTACTCTAACAAAATACCTGACACTGTGTACCTCACAATAATATAAATTTGTTTCACACAGTTCCAGCAAGTTTAGTGTTTTGTGAGAGTCTAGTATCTGCTTCTAGGATGGCGTTTGCTACATTCTCACACAATGGCATACAGAAAGAAAAAGTGCTCAACTTGGTCTCTTCAACCCTTTTTAAAGCACTGATCCAACATGAAGGAAGAAATTGCATCACTTGATTATTTCCCAAAAGGTTCCACCTATTCATATCACCAAAATGGGGATTAAATTTTAATACATGACTATTGGGGCACATACTGACTTTAACTGCCACTTTTGTGAGAAACAGTAAAAGCATTGCTCAATAGAAAACTCAGTTTTGAATGTATATGTTAGAAAATATGAAAGTTCACTGGGCATGGTGGCGCACACTTATAATCCCAGCATTTGGAAGGCTGAAACCAGAGGATCGCAGTTTCACGGACAGCCTCAGCTTCTTAGTAAGACCCTCTTGCAACTCATTGAGACCATGTTTCAAAATAAAGAATAAAAAATTGGGCAGGGGGTGTAGCTCGAAGGTCACATGCCTCTGGGTTCCATCCCCAGACCCGAAAAAGAAAAAAAAAAAAAAAGTTCTGAAGTCAGTGATCCAAGTTTCCACTTTAGGAGATGATTAGAATCAAGGCCAAAGAAAAGGCAGAAGAGAATTAAAATTAAAACAAAAATCAAGAAAATAGAAAATCAATACAAAAATCAATGAAACCAAAATATATATGTTTGAAAAGACAAAAATAAGTAATTCCACAAAAAACCAAGAATAAAAACACAACTTATTAATATTATAAAATAGAGTGCCATCCATACTGATCCTATAGATGTAAACAGGATAACAAAGAAACATTTTGAACAACTCTATGCCTACAAATTCTATAGTCTAGATAATATGGACCCTTTTTTTGAAAGATGCAATCTCAACATTACATAAGAAAATATAAAGGGATATGGGTGTGGCTCAATGTTATTTCAACAGCTTATCATGTATGAGGACCAACACACACACACACACACATGCACACGCACACGTACACGCACACGCACACGCACGCACACAGAAATAGATAATCTGAATTATTCTATATGAATTAAAGAAACTGAATTAATGGTTACTAATCTTTCACAACAGAAACACCAAGCACAATTTGTTCTGTCTTCCATTACCTAATAAAAGACATTACATTATGTGAAATAAAAACTGTACCAGTATTGGAAAGAGGCTTCAAAATGTATTAATGTATCAGTATTGGAAAAGATTTTCCATTTTTGAAATATATCTTTGGTAGTTAAAAAAAAAAAAAATCTGGGAGTTTCAGGGAAAGAGCTGCAGGATTCCAGGCACCAAATGGAATTAGCAAGACAACAGATAGTCCCAGGGCCTTTTTCATTGTAAAGATAAGAATTCCCAAGGAAGTGGAAGGATGCCATAAACCTTCAGGAGATGCCAGACTTCGATAATCATGGGAGGATGCCATAAGCCTCCAAGAGATACCAAAATCTGATGATCAAATAACACGTTTTGGGGTGTAACAAAAGGCTTGGGGTCTGGACCAGAAACAGAAGAGACCGACAGGAAGGAATCCCCCACATCAAAAGGGATGGCCTCGGAGGGGGCAGATCTGGTTGGGTCAGAAGACTGTTTATAAAATACTCTGTATCCAGGAATTGTTGGTGACTTCATTTCGGATCACCCCCCCCTCCCATTATTATTCTGCAATAGTACAGGGCTGTAGCTGTATTTTTTTTCTATCTTTGTAATAAACTCATTTAAATCTTCAGCAAGAGTCTGGACTAGTGCATATCTATATCCTAAGTCCAGGACAAGAACCCGTGGTTATGGGACTAGTTTCTGGGACCCTAAGAGAGGCCTCCAGGAACAGCCCCCACCACCCCCGCCAAACCACAACAGTCCAAAACTACAACAAAAAAACAACCAAAACTGTTATCTCACAAGAAAAAATTGTTAATAAATCAGGTCAAATCATGTCTGAAGAACTCTAAACCATGGTGTACTGTAATTTATTTCAGGCCTGCCCAACTGGTTCAACAGTTGAAAATCAATTAGCATATTACATCATATCAGCTGAATAAATGCAAAAAAATTTGATATGTGGATAAACACAAAAAAAATTTCACAAACTTCAACATTCAATCATTACTAAAACAAAACAAAATTGTAATCTCAGCTAATCTGAAAACTGCGGCAGGAAGATTACAAATTTGAGGCTAGCTTTGGAAATTTAGCGCATGAGACTTTTTCTCAAATCTAAAAGTTAAAATTAAAAGTTAACCTGAGGATGTACCTCACTGGTAAAGTACTTACCTAATATGTGAGATTTCATGAATTCTAGTCCCATCATGTAAAAACAACAGCAAACAAACCAAAAATTAAAAAGATGCAGATTTCTTGCCCTACTGACAGAGATTCTGACCTCTAACTATTCTTCAGGAATTTTTTCATAAACAACTCAAATTCCATTTTATAAGTGCTGTCAAGTGTTTAGTTACATGTGGAAAAATTTTTCTAAAGAGACATTTTCAGTGGAAAAAACATGCGTTTGTGATATATATATATAGTCTTTCAGTGTGGTCTGTGCATCTCATTTGAGAGTTTGCTTCGTAGCTTTCCACTGAAGTATTCTTTCTGGTAGTCTATTTGTATGAATACACCTGAAGTTAAACTACTCTGCTAAAATTTCCAGCTGATGGGTGTTCTGGAATTTAGCCTCAAAGAATAAAGAAATAAAAAGATGAAAATACAAAGAGACAACCAAACTAGAACTGCATGCAATGCCAACTCTAGTCCTAACATGATTTTGTGATACAGAAATCAGTAAGAATATGAGAGAAAGATGATAAAGAAATGGTATTAGAACACTCCCTAGAGCTTCAATCTGACCTGATTGTTGAAAATATGCATCAAATATTGCTCAGAATAAATAATGTTACGGTTTTAGATATAGAATGCCCCCTGAAAGAGCTCGTGAATTGACATTCACAGCTGAACATGATGGTTTAGAGGGATGAGAATTAAATTGCAGAGTTAGGAACACGTTTTCCCTGTGGACTTAGGAGAATTCCCTGTCATACCTCTTAGTTTCTTTCTGTGTTGTGTTCTTTCAGTAGATCCAGGGAACTAATCCTTACAGGTGATGTTCAGGAGAAGCAGAAACCCGATCCTACCAACCTTAGTTTTTTTGGAGAAATTACACCAAATGTCGAATGCTACCGTCACGCATGCTAAGGAACACTGGACAACATTCAGAGTGGAAAAAGAACCTGGGAAGGATTTGAAATGGTGGAGGCAGTGACAAAGGCAGTGGCCAGTACTCAGGGGAGGCAGAGATCTGATACATTACACCTGGAACCTTTGAAATAATAACCCCAGAGACAGTGATCAGAGCCTGCTGAGGGGTTAGGCGGGTGCCGGGGCCAATGGCCAAGATCCGAGCTTGCCATGAGGCAAGGCCACTACTGAGGCCTCCGTGGCCGGGATTGGAGCCTGCCGAGGGGTTAGACCGATGCTGGGGCCAGCGAGGCCGGCATAGAAGCCTGCCGTGAGGCAAGGCCAGTGCTGGGGCCTCCAAGGCCGGGATCGGAGCCTGCTGAGGGGTTAGGCCAGTGCTGGGGACAGCGAGGCCGGGATCGGAGCCTGCCATGAGGCGCGGCCGGTGCTGGGGCCTCCAAGGCTGGGATCGGAGCCTGCCGAGTGGTTAGGCCAGTGCTGGGGCCAGCGAGGCCGGCATCAGAGCCTGCCATGAGGCAAGGCCGGTACTGGGGCCTCTGAGGCCAGGGTCGGAGCCTGCCGAGGGGTTAGGCCAGAGCTGGGGCCAGCAAGGCTGGCATCGGAGCCTGCCGTGAGGCAAGGCCGGTGCTGGGGCCTCCGAGGCCTGGATCGGAGCCTGCCGAGGGGTTAGGTGGGTGCTGGGGCCAGGGAGGCCAGGATCGGAGCCTGCCGTGAGGCGCGGCCGGTGCTGGGGCCTCCAAGGCTGGGATCGGAGCCTGCAGAGGGGTTAGGCCGGTGCTGGGGCCAGCGAGGCCGGGATCGGAGCCTGCCGTGAGGCGCGGCCGGTGCTGGGCCTCCAAGGCTGGGATCGGAGCCTGCAGAGGGGTTAGGCCAGTGCTGGGGCCAGCGAGGCCGGTATCGGAGCCTGCTGTGAGGCAAGGCCGGTACTGGGGCCTCTGAGGCCAGGATCGGAGCCTGCCGAGGGGTTAGGCCGGAGCTGGGGCCAGCAAGGCTGGCATCGGAGCCTGCCGTGAGGCAAGGCCGGTGCTGGGGCCTCCGAGGCCAGGTTCAGAATCCTGCCAAGGGGTTAGGCTGGTGCAGGGGCCAATGGCCAGCATCGGAGCCTGCCGTGAGGCAAGGTCACTGCTGCGGCCTCCAAGGCCGGGATTGAAGCCAGCTGAGGGGTTAGGCCGGTCTGGGGGCCAGCGAGACCAGAACCCGGGCTTCCCATGAGGCAAGGCTGCTGCTTGAGCCAGCGAGGTCTGGATCAGTCCACTGAGTAGCCAGGCCACTACTGGGGCCGTCAAGAGTGGGATCGGAACTTGTAACGCAGCATGCACAGATAATTATCGCAGAAAATATAAATCAGACGCTTCCCCTAATCAGCAATAACTAGGAGGAAAGGGGCAACAGGAAAAGGTTGAGCTATAGAAAGGGCCTTATAGTGAAGCAACTAATGTGACCAATCAGAGGGTATGTAATAGTGGAGGACGGAGCCTCTTTAAAACGCATGAGGTACATAAACAAATGTATCAAAGTTAATCACCAAAGAAGCATGGGATGGAGGGAGGGGGAGGGAATGGGATGGGGGCTGGAGGTGGGCTAATTGGATGATGTGTGCTTGTATATCCTCTCAAGTCTTGTACTCCAATGTGATTGATATATGACTACAATGCACCAATTTAAAAAATTAATTAATTAATTAAAAAAACTAATATTTTTTCAATTTCATTCTCCCCCTTTAAAAAAATAATATGAAATTATCAGTTTAATGCTTTTACTTTCCATTATCACTCCTGCTCCTTTTCTGGCACTGGGTGGATGAAATGCAGTTTCCACTTTATCTGATTGGGAGTGTCTTTGAGCAGAGGTATTTTTGGAGGAAGGGACTTCATTTCTGCCCTTCAATTACAGAGTTAATTTGAAGGCTTTGGGCTGGGTTTTTTTTTTAAACCTTCTGCTATCCTTCTATATATACTAAGATACTTTTGCTATTCAAGGTTGCTTGGAAGTTTGTTGAAAATCATAGCAGAAATGGAAACACCTAATATTAAATTTGAGACTTATTTGAAACTGAAACCAAATGAAAAAATGTGTAGAGACGTTTGTCAATCTGCCTGAAGATTGAAACAGGCATAATGGAACATCTGTTGTTTTCTAGCTTGCACTCTGGGGCTCCAGTCCTAAGATACTAGAGCTATTTATCTTAACCACTTAGTGGACTATTGCCCTTTCATTTTTTGAGCTCACAGGTTTTCTATGTTCACCTGGTTTATCTTGCTTAGTTCAGTATATTATGTTTTAATAATTTTGTTTGTCTCACTAGAGACTTCCTGAACCTCTATCTATTCAATTATTTCTTCTCCTGGTGTCTTTCTCATTAAGTACCATTTAAGGAAAGAAAAATCCCCTGAAGTTTAAAATCTGGCTCACATTTACTTTGACAAAATAAATACTTTATTATTGCATAGAAAGTGGGGTGGCATTTAGGTAGAATAGGGGACACAAAACAAATAGGTAAAGGGGGGGAATGGTAAAGAAAAGAAAGGGAGATAGCTTTAAATCTGAAATTGCTATAAACGCCCTTGCCTCCATTCCCCTTCACTCTAAAGGCCTGTTTTCCCTCAAGAATAAATTCTTAAAATGTCCATTAAATCTTAGAGCATTGTAAGTACAATTAATTGGTGCATATACCTTTTGTCAGCCTATATAATGTGTTTTAGAAAAAATAAGTGTACAAAAAGATATTATTAGAAATCCAATGAAATTAGTTCAGTCCAGAAAATAACTATCAACCAGATAATGTCAGCCTGAAGATTCTGAGGACCAGACTACCATCCCTGCTTTTTGTTCCAGGATCAAAGGAATCAAGCGATCTCCTTTACATGCTCACCATTTTCCTACTACATTTACTCACTATTTTACAAATATAAAGGAAAAGCAGCCCCCACTGAGTTGTACTCTCTGCTCTGCCTTTTCTGAGTTCTCTCTCCCTGTTCTTCTCTCTTTCCCTCTTATGAGATATTCCACATTCATACTTGAATATGTATTTCTGTTTTACCATAAATAAACCTGTTTGTAGTTCCACTGGTCTTGAAAATTCTTTTGTAGTTTGCACCCATGCCAAGACAACTTGTAATAAAAATCTAAATTACTGGGTCCTAGCCACTTGAGACCCATCACAATCTGGCAAGTATCAACTTCTCTACTTTTGTGTTTCACAGCCACTCTTTTTCCAGTTTCTACCTATGTAATTCACTCCCTTCCCTCAGAAGCCACAGTTTGTCATCTTTCCTGCATTTACGGTTATTTTTGACCCTGCATATTACATTCCCAGAGCCCTTCCCCATCTTTTAGGTCTGAGGATCCACACTCTTGAAATTGTTCAAGTTTCTCGTAATTTTTGAAACCTGCTAATAATCCTCCAGGCATCACCGATTTGTGGACAGCCTCAGCAAGTAGTGAGACTCTCATCAAACTAGTGAGGCCTTTTTTTTTTTTTTTTGGTGGTACTAGGGTACTAGGGGTGGAACCCAGATTCTTTCTACCTCCAGGCTAATACCCCTAGACTTTATTTTTTATATTTTTATATTTTTATTTGGAAACAGGGTCTCACTAAGTTGCTGAAAGCCTCACTAAGTAGCTGAGGCTGGCTTCAAACCTGTGCGATCCTCCTGTCTCAGCCTCCCAAGCGCAGGGATTACAAGTGTGCTCCACCACACCCAGCTTAGTGAGGCCTTTTTTAAAAATAAAAATAAAATATGGCTAAGGATTTGGCTTGGGGGTAGAATGTCTTTGGATTCAATCCCCAGTACCACCATAAAAATCATCCTCCAGGCCAAGTAGGTTGCTTTCTCTTTTGTACTTGCAGTCGCACTCTCCACCTACATGAATCGTATTAACCATGTTAATCTTTACCTGAGCCCTTTACTCATGTAAAACAGTGACGGTTAAGGGAAAAAAAAAAACCCTCATCCAGCCTCTACTGTTCTGAGAAAGAGTGTACTGCCAAGAAGCACTCTTTCCCTTAAGGCTTAGATAAACCTCATGTCACTTTTTTCACTTAGAACAGGCCAGACACAGAACCTTTTAAGTTTCTGTTCTTTGCTTCATAAAAGACTAGCTGAATTGTTTATCCCCACTGATCCACAAAAATAAAATAGAGATTAACCTGACCAAACATTAATTAAGTTTCTCTTTCCTCCAGGCTCCTGAACTTCACACAGAACCTCCACTGGGACCAGCCTACACATCTTCCTTGATCTCTCTTAGAAATCTTCTAACCGCTGAGGAAGCATACCTGTTTATCCCTCTCCCCATCTGAGGCACTCTCAAGCCTTGTTGACCCTTCCCCATAAGAGGATCCGTTTCTGACTGGATTTAGAGACACTGATAACTCTCAGGTTTGGATTGTTCTCCCTGTGGCTTTTTCCTCTAGCTGCAACAATCCCTCCAGATAAGGTCTGTCTTCACTTAATGCTGAAATAGTCTTGTTAATAATACAATATAAACTGCCAAATTGTTTCTTCTCTGTTATCCCAGATGTGTAGCTCTCTCTCTGGAATAATTATGATGCCAAATTGACATAGGAGTCCTTAGGAAGTCATAATATCCGCGTGTCTCTGTTTCTGTTAGTTTCAGTTTCTATTTTAGTCTCTGGATCTGTCCTTGTATCTCTCTGTGTACCCCATTACTTCCCACCTGCTTTTTCGCCTACCTGTCTCCTTCAGGCCAAGCGTCTGTCTTCAGGTTTCTCCAGAGAAAAGTGCACTGGAATAGGATTTTTTTTTTTTCCCCAAAGCCTGGTCCTCTGCTGCTGCTACACAGCTGCAGAGGACTGAGTTTATCTCCAGAGCAGGGGACTTCCCATTTCTCCTTCCTGTTGGGGGAGGTTTTCTCTTATTCATGTTTATATTTTCCAGTAGCAGACAAAGTCCATTAAGTAAATCAGTGAATTTTGGATTTTTAAACAAGAGAATTGGTATATCTGATTTAGTTGGTTTGCTCAAGGCTTTAGAAAATAGTAATTAGCCGCGTGTGGTGGCGCACACTTGTAATCCCTGCTCTTGGGAGGCTGAGACAGGAGGATCGCATGGGTTCGAAGCCAGCCTCAGCTACTTAGTGAGGCTTTCAGCAACTTAGTGAGACCCTGTTTCCAAATAAAATATTAAAAAGGTCTGGGAGTATAGCCCAGAGGTAGAAAGCCTCTGGGTTCCACCTCCAGTACCACCAAAAAAAAAAAAAAAAAAAAAAGAAAGAAAGAAAATAGTAATGGCGTAAGAGAATACAATTGACTTCCATCCTCTCCCTAAAGTTCCACTAGTTACCCCAGAAAAGAGGCCTAAGTAATTCATTGGCTACCCTCATGAGATTTTGTCTCTAGGGCTCTTTAAATTTGATCTTCCATGACAATAGAGTGTCAGGGAGAAAAGAATTCATCCTAAACCTGTTTGAGACAAATTATTAGATGAGATTAACCTACATCACCTCCTTTTATCCTTAGGACTGTTATTGAGGTAGATAATAAATAGCACAGCTATAAAGACACTATAACAGAGACAATTCTTTTACCTAATAATGATTTTTAAGCTCTTAAAATCATCTTCATGATTCACCCTCCCCCAAACAGTAGGATATTCTTAAGCTAGTAAAAGCATTTTATTTCACAATTTGGCTGTGTAATGGAGGCTTGGAAGACTTCCAGTACTAAAAGCAGACTTTCAGTTTCATTTCCCAGTCTGCTCTCAATTCCCAGAAATGCTTGTTTTTAGGAGGAGGATATTTGGTTAATTACAAAATGATCTTTGTAAACTCTTCTTTAGGCATTGTTGGCCTTTTTTCTTCATTTTAATTTAAGTTTCATTTGTTAGAAGCAGATTTTAGGGGAATATTAAATAAAGACTCATGAACTCAAAAGTAACTCAGCCAGGTACTCTATCTACCTTTGCATAGAAAAGTGCATGCACATTTGGTGCAGGAAATACTAATCTTTTAACTAAATATTGTTGAAAAATAATAATTACATGAAAAAGAATAAAATTGGACCCTTACCTAACACATATACAAATATTAACTCAAAATAGATAAAAGACCTAAATATAAATCTTAAGACTATAAACTTTTAGAAGAAAATCTGGGTCATATAACCTCACAACATTGAAATTGGCAGTGATTTCTTGGATATGATTTCAATGACACAGGCAACAAAAGTTTAAATAAACTCCTTAAAAAAATTTTGTATATCCAAAGACAATGTAAACAGAGTTAAAAGTTACTGATAGAATGGGATAAAATATTTCCAAATGCTATATTTGAAGGTATATTAATATTCCAACTAGAAATCCTAAAAATTAGCAACAATAAAAGCAAACAATACAATTTAGATAGGTAAAAGACTAACATGGAAACCTTGTCAAAAATAACTTGACAATATATGGAAAAATTTATCTCTAGGCTTTTATTTAACTCCAATGGTTTATATATCTATCTGCCTTTAGAACAGTACTACACTGTTTCAATTATTGTAGCTTTATATGGTTTGAAATCAGAAAATATACATCTTCTAGCTTTGTTCTTCTTCAAGATTGTTTTGGGTATCTAGAGTCCATATTCCATATTAGGATAGATTTTTTCTGAAAAATAAATAAATAAATGTATGATAGCTTCACCTAAAAAAATATTCTCTGGTAAGAAAGAAAGCAAAAAGAAATATTGAAATGTTATCTTTAAGTCATCAAAAGCTTGGTATCAGGTAAATGAAACTGTTATGTGAGATTATCATCGTTAATACTGGATAAATTGCTATAAAACTAGATGTCAACCACTAAGCCAAGCATGGGAAGGAGGGATGGGGAGGGAACGGGGTGGGGATTGGGTAGGGGCTAACTGGGCGATGTGTGCATGTATGTCTACAAAAGTATTTTCTTTATACCATTATGATGTATGAATACATTGCACCAATAAAAAATAAATTAAAAATAAATAAATAAATAAACAAATAAATAAATAAAATATATCCTTAAAAAAAAAGAAAAGTGTATGCACACCATAAAATCAGAGCAAGCACAGTGTGTCAGTATTTCAGGCTTCTATTTATCTTTCTAATGCAAACACACTGTGTCATCACTGAAACGGGGTTTCTTGAGAAGAAACACAGCGTTTCTTTACCGGATTCTTGTCTGCGGTGAGCAAGGAATGACAGCCACAGACATCAGGAAGGGGAGTAAAAGATTTATTGGAAGCAGCAGGGAACAGGGAAAAATGGCTGAACACCCCTAAGGGCTGTTGGAACTCTGAAGTCCAGAGCTGCCTTCAGGACAATACTTGAGGGTAGCCTAAGCCAAATGCCTTCAGTTGCAAGCTGCTTTCTTCCAAAGTCCACATGATCTGCCAGAAAAGAAGTGCAGGTCACCCCTAGGGGCCCTGGTCGGCTTGATGTCCAGTGGAGGCCTTCAGGTCACTATCTGAGTGTATCCCGGACCAAGTACCTTCAATTGCACTCCACCTACTCTCAAAGCTAATGCAACCTGTGAGAGAGAGAAAAGCTTCCCAGCAGACAGGTGTTCCCAGAGTGGGTAACTGTCCTGGTGACTGGTCTAGGGGTTTATATATATCTGCATGTCTCCTATTACTTGGAGTCAGTTCTTAAAATTTGCATAGGGTATTTGCATGCCCTTCGAGGGGTCTCCTTTCAGCAGAGGTGTCAGACTTGCTCCAGTGATGTCTCCTGGGTTTGTTGATTAGTAAACAGATGGTTTTGTGAAGCTTTGGTCATTCTTATCTCTGAACCTTGGAAGAGCTGGTCCCTTTTAGGAGCCTTGGAAGTTAATTAGTATTCGTTGCCCCTCAGGAAATTAAGTTTTTCTACTGAGGCCTCTTCCCTACCTGCCTACTTCCTTTCTACCTCCTCATCACCATTGGCTAAAGTGAGACTTCACAATCTAAGCTGGTTGGCTAGTTTCCCATTGGACAATTTTTTTCTTTAAAACAAAGGTGAAATAGGAAACCTGTACTTCTTATACTGGAGCATAAAAACATTTGTACCAAAAAGTTACAAAATGGATTTCTAAGTTACTGTAACTAAGTGAATACTGGTCAGTTTTTTAAATGACCTAATTACTTTGATAGAAGCTATCATTTTTTCTTTGTATACATTTGAAAAATTCTGAGTGTAGTAAATTATATTTAAAGAAAGAGAATTCACCCAAACTTCTTGAGGGTTCCTAGAAAAAGACCTGTGACACAGTTGTTACAGATGAAACTGTTGTGGTTTGGGAACTGTCCCTGGGGACCTCTGTTAGGCTCCCAGAAACTGTTCCCATAAACTGCGGGTTCTTGTCTAGACTCAGGATGGATATACACTAATCCAGACTCTTGCTGAAGAATTAAATGAATTTATTATTACAAAGATAGAAATATAGGTTGTAACTGTTATAGTGCCATTAGAAAGAGGAAAAACTAGAGCTTAGAGTAAAGCACTATGCCTCAGAGTGACATAGTGGGATGACCTGAAAGGAAATCACCAAAGATTCCTGGACACAGAGTATTTTATTAACCAGTCTTCTCACTGGACGAGATCTCCAAGACAGGTCTTTTGATGTGTAGATGACCTTCCGGGTCTCCAGTACAGAACCCCAGGGCTTTTATACACTCCAAAATGTTTTAAGTTGCTTATCTGGAGTCTGAGGTTCCCCACATCCTTTGAGGAAGTCCCTTCTGTTAGAAATGTAAAAAGACTCTAGGCACTTGGGCTTCTTCTGTTCTTCTGCTAATTACTCTTGGTGTCTGGAAATCTGCAGCTCTTTCTTTGAAGCTCTTGGCTTTTTTTTTTCCACTACCAAAGATATATTTTGAACATAAGCAGCAGATGGATGGATTCTGGTTTTTAATCCATTTTCCCACTTTATGTCTTTTTATTGGGAAATTTAGGCCATTTACATTCAGTGTGATTATTGGGAGATAACTTTTAATTCCTAACATGTTAAGATTTTATTTCTGTTTGAAATACTGTTTATTCTTTTTTGCTTAGTTGTCTGCTGGATGGAAAATATTGTTTCTCTGGTTCTGGTGTGTATTATCTATTTCTTTTTGTAGTTAATCTCTTTGAGTATTTTCTCTAGTGCTGGTTTTGAAGACATAAATTCCTTCAGTTTCTGTTTGTTATGGAAGCTTCTTCTTTCCCCATCTAATTTGATAGATAGTTTTGCTGGGTAGGAAATTTTTGGATGGAAGTTGTTTTCTTTCAGAGTTTGGAATATGTTACTCCACACCCTCCTGGCTTTCATGACTTGGTTTGGGAAGTCTGGAGTGATTCTAATTGGTTTTCCTCTGAATGTCACTTGAAAAAAAAGAAAGAAAATAGAAAATCTTTCCCAATACTGATACATTAATACATTTTGAAGCCTCTTCCCAATACTGGTACAACAGTGACCATCAAGGTTGGAGCAGAATAGGTAAGAGAGGGAATAGAAGGTGAAACCAAAGGGATCAACAATCTTTTCAAGGACATAATATCAGAAAATTTATCAAACTTAGAAAAAGAGGTCAATACAGAAGTATAGAAAACATACAGAACCTATTTTAAACAAGATTAGAGAAAAGGTTCACCATGCCATATAAGACTCAAACTGACTACTGTAGAGGCCAAGAAAATAATCTTAAAGGCAGAGAAAAAAAAAGAGACTAAGTGACATTCAGAGGCAAACTAATTAGAATCACTCCAGCCTTCCTAAACAAAGTCATAAAGACAGGAGGGCCTGGAGCAACATATTTTATACTCTGAAAGAAAACAACTTGCAGCCAAAAATTTTCTGCCCAGAAAAAATATCTCAAATTTGAAATAAAAATCTTCATGACAAATAGAAGCTGAAAGAACTTATGTCTTCAAAATCACTATAAAAAGATACTCCGAGACTAATTACAAAGAAGAATTAATAAATACTAGAACCAGAAAATCAATGATTTCAACTGAACAGACAACTAAGCAAAGAACAAACCCTACTTCATACAGAAGTTACAACTCAAAATGTTAGGAATTAGAAATCATCTCTCAAAATCATGCTGAATACATATGGCCTCAACTCCCCAAGAAAAAGACCAAATGTGGCATTATGGATTAAAAATCTTAATCCATCCATATACTGCCTGCAAGAAATCCACCTTTCAAGTAAAGATAGTCACACACTAAATGTGAAGGGCTGGAGCAAGATAATCCATTCAAATGCAACTCAAAAACAAGCAGGAGTAGGAGCTTTAATATCAGATAAACTAGACTTCCAGCCTAAATTTATCAGAAGAGACAATGTATGTCACTTTTTTACTGGTAAAAGGAACAATTCAGCAAGAGGATATAATGATAGTCAACATTTATGCCCCAAACATAGGTGAAGGGCTGGAGCAACTACTTTCATAAAACAAACTCTTTGTGACATTAAACCATACATAGATCCCAATGCAATAATATTGGGAGACTTCAGAACTCCACTCACCCAATAAGCTGATCTTCTAGACCTAAAAGATACCATAAGTTAAATGGACCTATTAGATATATACAGAATATACCACCCAAATACAGATGAATTTTCAATAAAAATTGAAAAAATTTTATCTGCTTTTGAAAATTTTTTAGCTGCTTATGAAAATTTCTTCAAAATAGACCACATCCTGGGCTACAAAGTAACCACTAGCAAACTTTTAAAAATGTGACATAATCTTCTGCATCTTCAGACCACAGTGTAATGAAACTAGAAATCAACTATAAGGATACTCAGAAGAACCACATAAAACATGAGAACTGAACACCACACTGCTGAATGAGAACTGGGTCATAGAAGAGATATGGGCAGTAATTAAGAATTTCCTAAAAACAAACAAAAAAAGAGAAACAACATATTAAAATCTTTGGGATATCATGAAGGTAGTCTTAAGAGGAAAATTCATAGCACTGATTGCTCACATAAGAGACCAGAAAAAAATAAATAAATAACCTAATTACATACCCTTAAAAAACAGAAACAGCCTAATCCTAAAGGCAGTGAAAGACATGAAATTATTAAAATCAGAGCAGAAATCAATGAAGTAGAGAATAAAAAAAAGCTGGTTTCTTGAAAAAATAAACAAGATAGATAAACTAGCTAACCTAACCAAATGAAGAGAGAATCAACTCACATTATTAAAGTAAAAAAATTAGAAAGGTGATATTATCACCAACAGCATGTAATTCTAGAGGATTTTCAGAAACTACTTTGAAAAACTATACCCCAACACAATGGGAACCTAGAAGAAATTGACAAATTTCTAGACACATATAACTTTTCTAAACTGAATCAGAAAGATAAAGAGAATTTACACTAATCAATAGCAATCAAGGAAATTGAAGCAGCAATAAAGAGCCTACTATCAATGCAAAGCCCAGGACTAGATGATTTCCCAGGTGAGTTTTATAAAATCTTTATAGAAGAGCTATTCCAATACTTGCAATATATTCTATGAAGTAGAAATAGGACTGTCCCAAATAATACTATGAAGCCAACATCACATTAATACCCAAACCAAATAAAGACCGCTCAAGAAAATAATATTACAGGCCTGTGTTATTGATGAACTCAGATGCAAAACTGCTAAACAAAATACGTGTATTGCACATTCAAAACCACATTAAAAATTATACAACATGACTAAGTCGAGTGCATCCCAGAGATGCAAACATGGTCCCATATATGAAAAATAATCTATATAAATCACTACATAAACAGAAACAAAGACAAAAGTCACATGATCATTTCAATAGATGCCAAAAAATCATTCAACAATCCAATACCCATTCATGATAAAAGCACTGTAAAGAAGTAGAGGAAATATACCTCAACACCATAAAGGCAATATACAATAGGCTCATAGCCAACATCATATTACATGGGGAAAACTGTGAGATTTCTTTTTTAAAACAGTAACAAGACAGCTCCGGGCGTGGTGGCGCACACTTGTAATCCCCACTCTTGGGAGGCGGAGGCAGGAGGATCGCGCAGGTTTGAAGCCAGCCGCGCTGGCATAAGAGACCCTGTTTCAAAAATATAAAATAGGTCTGGGAGTGTAGCCCAGAGGTAGAAGGGCTTCCAGGAACCCCAGGACCACCGAAAACAAAAACAAAACAGTAACAAGACAAGGATGTCCACTATCACCACTCCTTTTCAATATAGTACTTGAGTCTCTAGCCAGAGCAATAAGGAAAAAGAAGGAAATCGAAGAAGTAAAGTAGGAAAAGAAGAACTAACACTATCTCTATTTGCAGATGGCATGATATTATACTTAGAAGACCCAACAAACTCAACCAAAAGGCTCATAGAACTGATCAACAATTTCAGCAGTGTGTGTACAAAATCAATCTTTAAAAGTCAAAAGCTTTCCTGTATGCCAATCCCTAAATCTAATGGAAAAGAAATCCACAAAAATCTTCCACTCATGTTATCACATATGCGCGCGCGCACACACACACACACACACACACACACACACACAACTTAGGAATAAATATAACCAAGGAGGTATAAGACCTGTATAAGAAAAATTATGAAGCACTGAAAAAAGAAATTAAAGAAGACCATAGAAAGGTCTTTCATGCTCTTGGATAGACAAGAATAAATATCATCAAATTGACCTTTTGACCAAAGGAATGAAGAGCTGGTGCTAGCAAGTCTAAGGAATTTATCTCAAGGACCATGCAGAATTGAATTATGTTTTCTGATAAGTACCTGGAACTTTAAAAGAATTTTTTTCCCTTGGGTTTGAGAAAGCCAGCTTTTACTATTTTGAACTCTCATTCCAAGGTTCCCTCATTTTCTAGCAAATCAAAAAAATTATTTTTCCTTCTTCCTAAAGCCTTGATACAAGTATTTAATTTGGCAAATTGTAACATTACTTCTAAGGAATTGCCCATAAATAAATGGTTCCTTTGATAACCTAAAAGGAAAAAATGAATTTATATGGTGTTGCTTATAGAATAACTTGGGTACTTTCCATTTATTGTTTCTGTACAAACCCCCTGGATTTTATTTTTTTCTAGTCAGAAAACTGCTTCACTACCTACTTAAAATGTCTCTTGAAAGCTGGGTATTTTAACATATGCTTGTAATCCCAGAACATGGGAGACTGAGATAGGATGATCACAGGTTTGTGGCCAGCTTCAGAAATTTAGGAGGGCCTTTACAACTGAGTGATACTCTATTTCAAAATAAAATAGGGCTAGGGATGTAAGTTAGAGGTAGAGTGTTCCTGGGTTTAATCTCTAGTACCACACACAGTGATAAAATCTCTCCAAGCTACAAGTTGGTTTTGTGCTGTATCTAAAGTGAGTAGTCTAGCTTACATCAGTTAGATGTAAAACTTTTTCACTGGAAAAATTATTTTTTGACAATAAATATATATTTGTCTTTTTTGCAGTATTGGGGATGAAACTCAAGGGCATTGTACTTTTGAGCTATATGCCCAGCCCCATTTTTTAGTGTTTTCACTTTTTTTGTGTGTGTGTGCTACTGGTGTTCCTGGAAACCCTTCTACCTCCAGGCTATACTCCCAGACCTATTTTATATTTTTATTTGGATACAGGGTCTCTTAAGCCAGAGAGGCTGGCTTCAAACCTGTGCAATCCTCCTGTCTCCACCTCCCAAGCACGGGGATTACAAGCATGTGCCACCACACCAGGCAATGTGTTTTCACTTTTAAAACAGGGTCTCACCGAGTTGCAAATGGCCTTGCTAAGTAGCTGAGACTGTCTATGAACCACAATCCTCTGGTCTCAGCCTCCCAAATGCTGCCATTACAAGTGTGCCCCACCATGCCTGGCTTATGTTTGTCTTTCTAATAAGTCATCATACCCACTTTTCCTTCAGGATTTATTTTATATAAAGTGTCTTTTTTATTTTGTCCATTTAAAATTACCTAAAACATAGGATTATAGAAGACAGAATTTATGAATGATGAACTAGCATATTTAGCAAAAGAAATCTTTAAATAGCTGTCATGCTTTAGATTTAGAATCACTCATAGAACTCATGATAGACAAGGTAGCCATCATAGAGATGGGAATTTGTTGCTGGAGAAGGATCTCGGAAGAAGGGAACTGGGTCAGTGTTTCTGGGGCAATTTGCTCCAGCTGCTTTCTCCTCTCTCTTCTCAGCTGCTGTGAGCTGATAACAAACTTTTTCTCTGCTTCCTGCTGCCATGCCCTTATCTCTGAAGATCTGAACTGGCCTAACATGGACTAAGACCTCTAAAACCTCTAGGGCTGTAAAATCTCAATTAAATATTCTTTCTTTTAAGTTGTGGTCATTGGGTATTTTGGGTACATCAATGAGAATGCTGACTGAAACAGTAGAAAAGTATGCAAGACTCTACATGGTTTCTCTTAGCAATGTAGAGTAAAATTAGAGACCATAGGAATAATTTTAAGACAGAATTGATAAAAGGATATTGAAATGTTAATATTTAGAAAATTCTCAGCCTGGACGTATAAATAGTAAAGAACTGTATTTAGGAGAGAAGACCAAAGATATGTCCTAGTGACCATTTGTTAAAGCGATTAGTATAGACAGAAGGAAAATGGGTGGTATTCATTAACAATGGGAAAATGAGCACAAAGCAGTATGAGTTCTTTCAAGCCTGACTTTTACACACCTGTAATCCCGGTATTCAGGAAGCTGCCAGAGGAAAATAACAGGTTCAAGATCAGTTTCAGCAATTTTGCAAGACCCTGAATCAAAAACAAAACTGAATTAAAAAAAAAACTAGGCTGGAGGTGTATTTTGGAGGTAGAATGTCCTTGGATTCAAACTTCAGTATCAAAACAAACAGTTATTTGAAACTACCCTGATAGTAAAAGACTATAATTCTGGGGCATTGAGGGCAGAAAATTTTCTAAAGTGAGACCCAGCATATTCACAGGACCTCATAGCTTGCTTCCCCTTACTTCCTTAGATCATATATATATATATATATATATATATATGTATATATATGGGGGGGCATGGAACCCAGGAGCATTGTACCTCTGGGCTACATTTCCAGACCTATTTTATATTGTATTTGGAAACAGGGTCTCACTAAGTTGCTGAGAGCCTCACTCAGTAGCTGAGGCTGGCTTCTAACCTGTGGGATCCTTCTGTCTCAGCCTCCCAAGTGCTGGGATTACAAGCACGCACTACCATGCCCAGCAAGATTCTATATTCTGATATTGTACTTTTTGGTACTAAAGATTGAACCCAGAGCCATCCTAACTCTGAACTACACTCTCATCCAATTTTATTTTTATTTTGAAACCGATTCCTTAAATTGTGGAGGGCCTCCTGAGGTTCCTGAAGCTGGCTATAAACCTGTGATCCTACTGTCTCAGCCTCCCAAGTACGGGATTACAGGCATGTACCACTGAACCCAGCCTGGTATAATAATTTTTGACGACCTTATCTGTGGCTCAAGTATGCTCACGTTTGGACACTAGTCTGCAAGATACAATCCATTACCTTTGGTTACATCCACAGAGTGCTAATTCTACAGGCAGGCAGAATTCACCAGCTATTGAGGCATGGCTACCTCGTCCTAGATTTCAAAGGATGCTACAACTTGTAGCAGGGGAACACCTGCCACAGAAAATCTTCACTATTATTAGTAGGGCTGTGCAGCTAGGACCACCTCCAAGATCCCAAGACTGTAGAGCCATCACTGTGCAATGCAGCCTGGGGAGCTTTAGGCATGAAACTCCAACCCATGACAGCTGCTACATGGACTGAGCCCTTCAAAGACATAGGGTCAGGTCTGCCTGATGCCTTGGAGATCAAACCTCTAACCCTGGTGTTCACAGAAGGAGGGCCATGGAGTCAAAGGAGATCATTCACACATCCTATGATTCAGTGTTATTCAACCTGTTTGAATAATACTATCCATACTTGTGGCCTATTACTCTTTTTCTTTTGCCTTTTACTCCCTCTTTGAATGGGAATGTGTATCCTCTCCTATCTCACCATTTTATTTAATAAATAGATAGCTTATTTGTCTTCACAGGCTCACACCTGGAGGGGAATTTGCACCAAAATGAATCAAGTGATCAAAACAGCAAGAAAAAGCCTTCCATTAAAAAAAAGTCCAGGTCCAAGCCAGGCGTGATGATGCACGCTTGTAATCCTAGCATTTGGGAGGCTGAGACTGGAGGATTGCGGTTCACGGACAGCCTCAGCTACTTAGTAAGGCCCTTTGTAACTCAATGAGACCCTGTTTCAAAATAAAGAATAAAAAAATTGGGCAGGGGGTGTAGCTTGAAGGTCAAATGCCTTTGGGTTCCATCCCTAGACCCCCCCCCCCACCATGCACACAAATAGTCCAGGTCCAGAGAGATTCCCAGCTGAATTCTACAAAACCTTGAAAAAAGAACTAAGCCCACTGTTTCTCAAATTATTTTATAAAACAATAAGAGATGGCATTCTTCTGAACTTATTCTAGGAAGCCAGTAACACCTTAATATCAAAACTGAATAAATATATCTCAAGGAAAGAAAATTATAGACCAAATTGTTGATAAACATAGATTCAAAAATTCTAAACAAAATACTAATGATACACATTCAAAACCACATAATGAAAATTGTACAACATGACAAATTGGTTTCATTCTAGGAATGCATGGTTCAACATCTAAATCAGTACATTTAGATTATCACATTAATAGAACTAATTGCAAAAATTACATATTCATCTCAATAGATGATCAAAAAGCATTTAAAAAATTCAACATCCATTCATGTTAAAAAACACTAAAAGTTAGGGGGGGTGGCACACGCCTGTAACCCTAGTACTTGGGAAGCTGAGACAATAGGATTGCAGGTTCATGGCAAGCTTCAGCAATTCGGTGAGGCTCTCCTCAACTTAGTGGGACCCTGCTTAAAAAAAAAAAAAAAGGCAAGATTGGTGGCACATGCTTGTAATCCCAGCATTTGGGAGGCTGAGACAGGAGGATCGTGGTTCTAGGACAGCCTCAGCTACTACTTAGTGAGTCCCTTTGCAATTCAGTGAGACCCTGTTTCAAAATAAAGAATAAAAAATAGGGTTGGGAATGTAACTTGGAGGTAGAATGTCTCTGGGTTCCATCCCCAGTACCACAAAATATAAATAAAAATAAAAAATAAAATATGGCTGTGGCAATAATTCTGAGTCATAATGCTCCTAGGTTTAATTCCCAGTAAAACACACACACACACACACACACACACACACACAGACACACACACACACACACACTTAGAATAGAAGGACCTTATCTTAACATCATAAATCAATATAAAATAAATTGAAAGCCAACATTATACTAAATGGTGAAACTGCGATAATTTCCTTTAAAATCAGGAGTAAGACAAGGATGCCCACTATCATCACTCTTCAACACAGTGCTCAAAATTCTAGCCATAGTGATAAGGCAAGAAAAGAAAATCAAAGGAATACAAATAGAAAAAGAAGAACTGAAATGATTTCTACTTGCAGATGATATAATTCTATACTTAGAAGACTCAAAAATCTCAACTAAAAAATATCTAGAGATAATAAACAAATTTAGCAAAGTAGCTGAATACAAAATTAATCCAGTAAGTTATCTTTTCTATGCACAGATCATGAATCCACTGAAAAGAGATTCAGAAAACAATCCCATTAACAATATGCTAAAATAATACTTAGGATGAGCAAATAAGGCAACCTAACTGAGGGGGATGGGGAAAGAAGGAAAGTTCCCTAATATACATGGTGTACATTAATAAGCATAATAAATAAGCAAAGTTATTCACTAAGCCAAACATGGGAAGGAGGGAGGAGGGAGAGAGTGGGGTGGGAATTGGGTAAGGGCTAAATGAGTGATGTGTGCATGTACGCCTCTACCATTTTGTACTTCATTGATGTATGACTACAATGCACAAATAAAAATTAAAAAAAATAAACTAACCAAGGTGGCAAGAGACCTCTACAATGAAAATTATAAAACACTAAGGAAAGAAACTGAAGATCACTCCTGAAAATTGCAGAGAAATGGCATCTAGAGATCCCTATAACAAAGATAGGGATCTCTAAAGAGCACAGTCTGCAAGTTCCTGAGGAACATATATTTTGCAAGAAACACAAGAAGGACCTGTGAAAAATGAAGGCGTGCAATGCCAAAACCACGCATGTACCTGCTGAGATCAAGGACCTTGTAAATTCCAAGAAGGTTGAGTGTGATATCCCAAAGAGTACTAGCTACAAGTTCAGTTGACTTGTATACATTACCCACCCCAAGCTCAGGAAGCTTGCTAGCCAGACCTAAAAGTCACAAGCCCTATTGATCAAAGGCCTAAGCTCAAACTCAGGTCACGTTCCACATGACATCTCATATCCAGCTCTAATTTCAGGTTAGGCTCTGCCTCAGTCTCCCAAAAGGCACGCAGGACCTCAAGAGGACTCCACAGTAAGGCTTCTGTCTGTGAACATGTAGACAGAAGGAATTGTGCAATCCCTGGACTCTCTTGTTCATCATATCTGTGTCTTCCTATAGTGTTTGTACATATAACCTGAGGTATGCACAATTTGGTCAGTATAAAGTACATACAAAGAGCATATCCAAGTGTACCCGTGGTGCTAAATAACCCCTGGCTTCAGACATTTCCTGAAACAACTTCCAGATAAAAACAAGACAGTAATTCTGCCATAGCTGCATCATTTCGTTTCAAATGGCTATAATTTTTGATACCCCATACTTTTCTGATATTTTCCTGTCAATTATACCATACTAGTTTTATATCATCCCACTTGCATTTATATTATTGGTGCTAGATTTTTTTATGTTCAATTTATGTCTAGTTAGGACCAATCTATGGGCAGTCACCTAACAGTGCCTGGAATTACTTTGGATTATTATTATTTTTTGTGCTGTAAAATTTATTAGAACATAGGATAATGATGAGTTTGGGATGGATTTTAGAAATGAGTACAGCAGGTCTTTTATTTCAGTGATCATATTGTCCTTCTTTGTGACAGCTCTTTCACATCTTTCTCTCTCTCATATCCTTGTTGGAGCAGGATAGGTAAGAGAGGAACCTAGTGTACATCGGAGCCCGAGAGTGTTTTATAACATCTGTACTCCAGATGCTTTGCGTCTCTTCCCTATTTAAAACCCCTGCCCAGGTTTGACTAAAGCCGTGTATATTGGCCAATACATCCCAATCCCTTGGATAAAGTGTGGAGGGCTGCTCAGATTGCTGCTGGTCATTTACCTAGAGTATCCAACTAATCCTTTCCTTCAAGCAGCCTCAATGATAAGCAAAGGCAGCATTTCTTATAAAAAAATGTTATGTCTTCTGAAATCGAGTGAGAGATACTTGGTAGCAAAAAAGCAAGCCTAAGAGTAAGGAGATCAGATAACTCAGTCAACCATGTTGAAGGCTTGGAAAGTATAAACTCATGCCTGGCCATTTTTGGGGTGTTACAGGTACCATGGCCAAAGGTCAAAAAAGTGTCATATGATCACAGCCAACCAGAGCAGCAGCAGTGTCCCTGGGGCTAAATAAGTGAACAACCCAAGCTTCTGGCTCAGAATGGTACTGTTGCAGAAATCTAGATCCCCAGAGATAAGAGACAGTGGCCGGAGATAGGAAAGCAGGCTACTTTCTTCACTAGTCAAGGCTCAGTAAGCAAGGCTTTAGGTCTTAGGCTCAAACACTGAGCCTACCAGATCTTTTATACATTCAGTTACCAATTTTGGGAGTGGAGGGGTCAGCATGAGATGTGTGCTTCCTAGCATAAGCATGAGGACAGACGCAGAACAAGCAATTAATCAGCATACTGTTTTTTCTTTTCAGTACTGCGTTGTTTATATCTGAGAGAGCCTGTGCTGGGTCATACTCATGCTTTCTAGGGTGATCCTGCTTTGTTTACGTCTGAGGGAGCCAGCCAGTGAAGAAGACTAATATTTTTAAATTTCTAGGCTTCTAGCCAAGTATAGTTTCAAGGACCCAACTGGAATCCTGTCTCATTTCTCCCCTTTTGAGAATTCTCATTATATTTAAGGAGAAGGTCTTAATTATTGAGAACACTTTCAGTCAGAGCCATAAAGATGGTGTATGGGGATGGGTTCCTTTTAGCTGCTGAGATTTCTATTACTTGTTGGATTAACTTCCCGGCACAAGGTATGAGGCAGCATCCTGCTCAGACGAAAACTCCCATTACCACTACCAAAGAGGTAAATACTGAAGCTAGTGTTAGGGCAGAGGAGGCCAGTGCACATGAGCCCTGAGAAAAATGGTTACATCCAGGTGTGCAGACCCCCTTGGCCTGAAGACCAAAATAACAGCGTGTTCCAGAAATAGCTGCACGCTCAGATGGCGATACCTCCCACCTGGAAACGGTCATGTTTGAACAGTCAATGTTCAAGCCATAGAATTTTTGTCCCAGGTAGCTGTCTATAAAAACCTTCCTGAGCCGGTTGTGGTAGCGCACGCTTGTCATCCCAGCATTCAGGAGGCTGAGACCTGGAGGATCGCGGTTCTCCGACGGCCTCAGCTACTTAGTGAGACCCTCTGCAACTCAGTGAGAGTCGATGTCAAAATAAAGAATAAAAAATAGGGCAGGGGGTGTAGCTCGGAGGTCAAATGCCCCTGGGTTCCATCCCCAGATCCACAAAACAAACAAACACACAAACAAACAAACAAAAAACCTTTCTGCCCCCAAACCAGGCCCAAATCTACCTCCCAACCTAACCCCTGGGTGGTAGACCTTGCCCGTGAGTGCAATAAAGCTTTTCTTGCCTCACTGCCTGGTGCTTCAGAGTCTTTCTCTTGCAATGACCTTACATTCAGAAAAAAATTAAAAAGGCTGAGGATGGCTCTCAGACCCCTATTAAGGATCTGGTAAACATGGCCTTTAAAGTCTTTAAACTCTAGGGAAGAGAAAGCCAAGACGGAGCAGGCTGCCTGTTTCAGGTAGAAGGTAGAGTTCCAAAACCACACCCTGGTGGCTGCCCTGTGGTTGCAGAAGGGCAAAACCAACAGTGGCAGGCTAAGACTGGTCAGAGAGTTGCCAGTGGTGTTTGTTTCAAGTGTAATAAGGAGGGCCATTGGGCAGAAATGTGCTCTAATCCGTGGCCTCCAATGTGTCCCTGTCCCAGCTGTGGACAAGCAGGCCACTGGAAGAGCGATTGCCCCTGGGCCGACAAATGGGCCCCACTACCTCAACAAGGGGACACTGTTCCGGATGTGGCAGCTCCCGGTGACCCTATTGGGACTCATCATCCTCGCTGACCCATCACCCTCACTGAGCCCAGGTTACTCTCCAGGTGGTAATTAAGTCAAACTCCTTGGTTGAAACAGGTACCACCTATTTGGTTGTCCCCAGTTTTGGCAGAGTTACTTTTCCCTCCCAGATCACAAACTCAGGGGATTGATGGCCATCCTTTTAAAGCACTCAGCATGGATCTCTTGTCCTGCCTAGTGGACAACCTAACATTTTCCCATGTCTTCCTGATAGTTCCTCCACTGTTGGGTAGAGACTTCCTCTCCAAAATGCGAGCTACTTTGACTCTGAGATCCTCTCCCATTACCCAGTTGCCAATCCCTCTGGTCTCTTTATGCTCTCTCTTTCCTTCCCTACTCTTGGCCTCCCCGGTTCTCCCCAGATCAGCAAATGTTGTTAATCTCAGAGTCTGGGACACTTCCACTTCCCAAATAACCTCACGCCCTCCACCGGTCCTCATTAAATTAAAAGACCCCTCCTGCTTCTCAATGCACCCACAGTTTCCAATCTCCCTTCCACATTGGCAGGGTATTAAAGATATAATTGACAAGCTTTGTAAAAATGGGCTTCTAATTTCCTGAAGTTGTCCCTGGAACACCCCTATCCTCCAGGTTAAAAAACATGATGTCTCAGCAGGGCGTGGTGGTGCACACTTGTAATCCCAGCGCTTGGGAGGCGGAGACAGGAGGATTGCGTAGGTTCGAAGCCAGCCCTGCTGGCTTATGAGACCCTGTTTCCAAATAAAAAAAATATATATATATAAAAATCGGTCTGGGAGTGTAGCCCAGAGGTAGAAGGGTTTCCAGGAACCCCAGTACCACACACACACACACACACACACACACACACACACACACACACAAAGATGTCTCTTATTAACTGGTGCAGGATCTCAGAATTATCAGTCAGGCCATATTCCGCATTCATCCCATAGTCCCTAACCCATACACACTTCTCTCCCAAATCCCCCTCTGTACCACCCACTTTTCTGTTTTAGATTTAAAGGATGTCTTTTTACTATTCCCCCACACCCCAACTCTTACTTCCTTTTTGCTTTTATGTGAGAAGACCCTGATACTGATCTGAACCAACAGCTTATCTGAACCGTTCTGCCTCAGGGCTTTAGGGATAGCCCCCACCTGTTTGGTCAGGTCTTAGCCAGGGACCTGAATCTCTGCCCTATTTCTGGAAAGATACTTCAGTATGTTGATGATTTACTTCTTTAAATTCTCTGGCAGAATACTGTGCTCAAACAGCAATTTTACTTAATTTTCTGGGGGACAAGGGGTTTCAGGTCTCACCTTAAACGCCCAGCTCTCAAAAACCTTGGTCATCTTTTGGGAATAGCTCTCACTCCCACCACAAACGGACTCACCCCTAAACATGTGGCAGCCATTACCTCTTTTGTGACACTCACCTTGGCTGCTGAAATTCAATCATTCCTGGGGCTTGTGGAGTTTTTCAGGCACTGGGTTCCTAATTTTGCCCTAATAGATAAGCCCTTATATAATTTAATAAACAATTCCCCACATAGGCCCCTTACTGAACTGGCTTTGTTCCACTAGGCTTTTACACATATTTGAAATATCCTGTGTCAAGCTCCACCTTGGATTGCTTCCCAATCCTTCTTTGCCATTAATTCTTTTTGTAGATGAAAGGCAGGGCATAGCCACAAGCATCCTTACTTGGCCACTCAAGTCCCAACATCAGCCTGTGGCATACTTATCTAAACAACTATATGGCATGGCCCAGGGGTGACCCTGTGTCTCCCTGCCCTGACGGCAGCTGTCACTCTTACCATTGAGGCCCTAAGACTCGGACTCCACCAGCCTCTGTAGGTGTGCTCCCCACATCATCTTCAGCATTTAATTTCCTCCCAGGTCCTCCCCCTCTTGTTTCCCTCTAGACTCCAGCAACTCCATCTCTTATTTATTGAAAATCCATCTGTCTCCCTATTCTGCTGTCCCTCTCTTAATCTGTCTTCATTGTTATCCCTGCCTGACTAACTGGAACAGACCCATTCCTGCCCGGAGATTGTAGCCACCTCACTAAACCCCTTACCTCAGTCAGATGCATAGGGTTGGATTGGCAGTCTTCTTTTCACATGGCTTATTACCCAGTTCTGATTATTTATCCATTCTGGTCCATTTGACCAGTTCTGATTATTTGTCCATTGTTTTTGCTTGACCCTTAAGTTCATCAGGACACATACTGCTGAGATGCCCAAGGTCACTTTTAATACGTGTCTCCTTTATTCATATATGCCAATGACCACCTTTGATCCCTCCTGTGTACTTCCCTTCTCCACTTTATATCTCAAGTCTGGGGCCCTTCTCCCCCCCATGTCAGAAGGAAGCAGTTACTGATCAAAATCATCACCCCTATTTTATATAAAAGGCCAGAATGTTAGAGTGGAGGAGGCCAGTGTACATGGGCCCTGAGAAAAACAGTTACATTTAGGTGTGTAGACCTCCTTTGGCCTGGAGACTGGAAGAAGTATGTTTCAAAAATAGCTGCACACTCTGATGGATGCACATACCTTCCACCTGGTAACGATCATGGTTGAGCAGTCCATGATCCCTGCCCCCAAACCAGGTACAACTCTACCCCCCAACCTAACCCCTGGGTGGTAGACTTTACCCATGAGTGCAAAAAGTCTTTCTTGACTCACTGCCTGGTGGTTCTGTGTCTTTCTCTTGCAAACATCCCATGGGGTCCTGGGATTGGCCCCGCCAGGCCTGTTTCAGTTTTGTCTTACAGATAGTAAAAGTTTTCAGTGCCTGGATGAATCACTTTTGGAGCATATTGTTAAAAGGGTTTTTAACTCCGGAGCTTTCTTTAGCTAGGGTGGACAATCCCTTTAAGTCTCGCCTAATGGTTCCATCAAGGGCAGTGTTATTTGGTATAAAAGTGCAGCATTTACTCTCCAGCATCACACAAATACCTTTTCTTCCTGCCAGTAACATGTCTATGACTGTTCTTTTTTCCCAGGCCATCTTATTGGTGGAGCCTAATTAGTCAATGTTTCCTTTATTGCATCTTGGGTGTAACTGACAAATTTTTGCTGACCATAATAGATATATCTTATTCAATCTACATTTTTATTAATTGTGATGCACCATAGAAGAAACTCAAAGCCTGCAGCTATTTGGTTTCTTGTCTTGAACTCATCTGGAATCCCCATGGGTACCCCTATGGCGTATATGTGCATGTAGAGATCAAAGGACCTTTCTAGTCCTAGTATGATCTCACTCTGGGCCCTGTGGAGAACCTCACCCCCTTCTCATTGATAAGCAATGGTGAAAGGGATGATTTACTCAACCAGTGCATCTGTCAGGGTTGAGAATAAATTTTTGCCACAATATCACCAGATGTCTTTCTGGGCATAAGATAACCCAATTTTGCTTGGCATAACCTATAACCTTTCTGCAGGTCAGCTTTTCAAGGAAGATATCCCAAACTGGTGTCTCTGTAATGAGACATACTATAAAGTTGACTGTCTTGGAGGGGGGGTTTCTATAAGGCTCAGAGGAGAATATTTGGCCATCCTAGTGCTGGTATCTCTCTTGGGGAATAGGAGGACCAGAGTCTTACAAGTCTCACTGGAAGGGTTTTTTTCCCTCTTAAAAAAATCTAAAAGTTTTGTCTGGATAATGTGAATATTATTATTTAGAGGCCATGATGATGGGTTGACTGTTTTATATCTACTGTCTATCATTGGGGATTGGTGGTCCACCAGACATTGCCTCAATAAAGACAGGACCTAGTCCCAGTATAACCTGAAGTCCATTCAGGGCAGATGTATTTGTTAGCCTGGGAGAGCTGCCATTGGTTTCCTAGGCTGCCACAAGATATAATCTGACATGCATCAAATCTGACAATAGGTTTGTCATCTTTGGTCACAAAGAATGCAGAGGTTGCCTGCATCAACTTTATTAATAGTCTTCTCCATAGAATGTGAATTTCAATTTTTTTTAATCTTAGCAATGCAAAGTCAAATTTTGCAGACACTAAAATTAAGACTACCATAAATCACACTAATAAAGTTAGTCCTAAAGCACTTATGACATAAAACTTAGAATTTAATTTTGTGGCATGAGATGTGGTGATCCTCAGTATTCCATCATGCATCGATCTGTCAGTCAGATTCTGGGTGTGACTGGAGCACAGTATTTTGACTTTTCCAGGATCAGCTTGTTTGGTTCTCCATAGTTCTTATGAGCTTTCTGTGAATCATCCTTGGGACTTTTGGTTCTGGGGCTACTGGCTTCAGGTGGCTGTGATGGATCCAGGCAGCAATATCTTTGGCTTTTATTGCTGTTGAGGTGACAAGAGTATTAGTAGAGTTCTTTCGATTTTATTTTGAGGAGAGCCTGATTTTAGCTTTTAACTCAAACTAGATTTAGGGCTTATGAGGATAGACTGGAGTAGTTAAACTGATGGGTGTTTCATCTAATATTTATTTATTCAATTTATGTGTGACTTTACCTAGTTTTTAAAATGACTTTATAGCTGGGCGTGGTGGCGCACACTTGTCATCCCAGCATTCTGGAGGCTGAGACCAGAGGATCGTGGTTCGCGGACAGCCTTAGCTTCTTAGTGAGGCTCTCTGCAACTCAGTGAGACCCTGTTTCAAAATAAAAAATAAAAAATAGGGCAGGGATTGTAGTGCGGAGGTCGAGTGCCCCTGGGTCCCATCCCCAGACCCACAAAAATAAAATAAAATAAAATAAAATAAAATAAAATAACTATGTATTTTTAACACCTGGGGAATACAAATATAACATTAGAGTAACACCGAGGTTAACTTTTACTTTTAAAATAAAACTTAGAATCTATGACTCAGTAAACAGACAGTATAAAACACAGATAATTATCTTTATAGAAACTCACTGTAAAGCTTTTAAATAATTTTGAAATATAACCAACTTTATCACACATGTAAAATTCCTTTCATACATTTTATCTTCCACAAGCATTCTGCAACTTTCTTAAACTTTTTGCAATGTATTCATACCTTCTGTAACTTGCTTTTTATATTTTGATCTTACCCTAGTATTTTTTTCCATTTGAGGGCAATCTTAGAATAAACTTTATCATACAAAATCTTTTCTCTCCCCAATATACTATCTTTATTTATCTTTTTCTTTTTCTTTTTTTTTTTTTACCAAAACTTCTCATACCCCCCATTGTACTTTGGTGTTTACTCTTTCCCATGAAGGTGTGATACTTAACCTAACAGCAAAAAGGGTATAAGAAACCTGGTTTTAAGCTGGGCGTGGTGGCGCACGCTTGTAATCCCCACGCTTGGGAGGTGGAAACAGGAGGATTGCTCAGGTTCGAAGCCAGCCTCACTGGCTTGAAAGACCCTGTTTCCAAATAAGAAAAAGTATAAAATAGGTCTGGGAGTGTAGCCCAGAGGTAGAAGGGCTTCCAGGAACCCCAGTACCACCAAAAAAAAAAAAAAAAAAAAAAAAAAAAAAAAAAAAAAAAAAGAAACCTGGTTTTAGAGAGAATAAAATTGTCAGTTACATGAGAAGCAATTGTCCATGTCCTTTATTTCAGGTCTCTCCCTCCCAAGTCCTGGAGAGGAATCTCCAACAGCATTTTAACTCTGGTCTCCCTGAATGGGTTTGTGTTAGCACGCGCCCACAGTCCTAGAATGGTGGCTCATTGCTGAGTGACAACAGAGTAGCTAGATTTAGGATACCAACCACCTCTAGCTGGTACAAACCACATAGTAAGTATTTTGTAAGTCCGGAGTTGGTTAGCCAATGGTGCCCTTCAGAGTTTATGAGTGAGACTATGGAATGGAACACTTTTACCAGTAATTTTTTTCCTAAGGTTAGCTTATCTGTTTCTGGAGTACGAAGAGCAGTTGCTGTAAGAGTTAGTAGATACGATGGTGATCTGGCAGTAACATGGTCCAGTTGCTTTGAGAGATAAGCAACTGGCCAATATCAAGACTCAATATGCTGGACCAGAACCACACCTGCCCAAACTGCTATTTTATTTTCTTTCCTCTCCCTTTTATTGAAGTACCTAGGTGAAAGGCTTTTCTATTTCTGGCATCCCTATGGCAGGGCAGGTGAAGGTAGCAGTTTCCTTTAAAATTGATGAAAAGCCTTCTTTCTCCCACACAAAAGAGTCTTCATCTCCTTCCTTTGTAGATTAAATTGGGCTGGATTTTCTCCAGGACCTGTTGGGGAACTAAGTATTGCCATATTTGCACTGGTCATGCATAAGGGCAAAGTTTAGTAAATACTGGTGCCTGGAATTTGGCCATTTTAGATGAATTGTCCTAAGTCCAAACAGTAGGTCATTGGGTTGCAATCTCTAGACTGATGAAATCTCATTTTTTCCCCTTTAACAGTCTTACTCTTATTCTTGAGGCATTTGCAAGAAGCAAATTAGCTGAGAGGTTGGCACTTACAGCTTCATTTTACCCTCCTTTGAAAAGGTAATGGTTGCTATGAATTTGTTGAGGAGGTCCTGACCCAGCAGTGGAATTGGACAGTCTGGCATACATAAGAATTGGTGAATAACTTCTCCTCCCCATAGAGTGCATTTGTGGGAGGGGGTGAAAAATGTCTGCTGGGGTTCTTTGTTGCTCCAATTTTATTGACATGTTGATTAGTGAAGAGACTTTTGAAATGGTTTATTACCACTGAATGTTTTGTCCTGGAGTCTAGAAGAAACTGGAGATTGTGTGTGTGCGTGTGCGCACGCGCATGCACACACACACACACACACACACACACACACACACATACACACACACACTGTTATTTGGACCATGGGTCTCTTGGGGGCTTTGGAGTGCAATCCCTTTAGTTCTCAAACAAACCTGCCTGACTGACTACCAGGAGAGGAGCTGGAGAGTAGCCCATTGCCTCTTAATGGGGCCCTCAACCTTTATTAGGGCATTAGGGCATTTATTTTTTTTTTTTTTTTACTGTCTAATTTTCTTGCAGAATGCCCATTGGTCACAGTGGAAAGGAGCCTTCTTTTTGTTGGGTGGCCCTGGGCATCAGGGAGGAGGTTTCCCTTGGCCTTTGGTTAGAATAGAAGGGTTCAGTATGGGGCTGTGGCTTTTTAGTAAAGAACGGAGTATAATGTTTCCAATCTAGAATATTTGTTGTAGTAAAATTTTGACATACAAATGTCAGTGGACTAGGTTGTAACTGTCCACATTTGACCATAGTGGGGACTCTTTAAACCTGCCTTAGAGGAAACTGGATACTAGATGGCAAAAGATTTTTGAACAGAAATTTTATAAGGTCATTTTTGAGACAGTAAATTTTAACTAGGTTTTGTCCGTGCTGGCTGGCACCTTCTGTAATGTCTGGAAGACATACATACGGTGGTGGCAGGTCTGGCTCCTCTGGAGGACTTTCCAAAATGGATGGTGGTTGGGTTTCACTTGGTGACTCCCTCCTATTTCCTAATTACTAGAGTCCTGCCTTTTGGTGACTAAGATCTGGGATATATGACCTCACAGCCATGGGGGTTGGGAGGTGGGGTTCTGAACCAACTGGAGCCAAGTGTCAATGTAAGAAAATGGTCTGAATGTTCTGGGCTGCCTGTGACTTGGCCCCAAATGTATAGAGTGATTCCTGGATATAATGAGCCTTTTGATAGCCAATCCTCTCTAAATTTTGGCCATTTTGCTTTGCAAAAGGTATATACAATCTTCCTGGGTTTCATTTGGAGCCATAATCACCTCTATAAGCTTTTTATTTTATAAAATTCCAGATCATGAGGCCTAAGGGAATGGGATTACATTGTTTCCCTCCCATTTCTATCTAGAGAGTCAGGACCAGCGCCATGGTACCCCAACAAGTAACAGACAACACTCATTCCATCCACACTCAGCCATCCTCCTCAGAGGTATTTTAGCTGTCCCTTGGCATAAGTAGAGTGGTACAATGCCCCCACACACACCATTCTGGTCAGCCCAAGTACTTTTTAGGGTACTTTCTGGACTGCTATTTAGTTGTTATGGGATGACCCTGGCTCCAGGCAGCAGACTCAACACTCATTTCAACCCTGTGAGGTGCAAACCAAAGTCTGACTCTGATGTCTTCCTCATTCACACACTCACACTCATCATTCACACACACTCAACCCAAATTCTGAACTGAATTCTGGATCTGTGTTCCTCCAACACTACTCAGGGAATTCCCTGAAAGGAAATGATGAAACTCCCTCTTCCACTAATCTGATACAGAATGTGACTGAGCCCTGGGTTGACCTACCGTGAATGAAATGTCAGTACTGAATAGATAATGCACTGTTCCTTCTCCAGTTTAACATCTCACTATAAGTTATTTCCGGGGTCAATCACCTAAAGGAGAGACCTCCACATGGTGGCAAAAAGATCTCTGGCATGCTAAGTGGATCGACGTATGCAACAGGAAAGGTTGATTTCCAAGACACAGACTAGAGTAGATAAAACACCCTGAGCCCTGTCTCCAGAACCAGACTGGCCTAAAAATGGCTCCTGGATGGCTCTGAAAAAAATGTTGCAGGAAACTAGGTCACTAGAGATAAGAGACAGTGGCTGGAGATAAGGAAGCAAGTTACTTTATTGATAAACGAAGGCTTAGAAAGCAAAGCTTTGTTTAGGTCTGAGCCCCAAACACTGAACATGTAAGTTCTTTTATACATTGGTTACCTAATTTTGGGAAAGGGAGGAGTAAACATCAGACATGAGTTTACTAGCATAAGCATTATGATAGAAGCAGAACAATCAGTATATTACTTTTCTTTACCACTTTGTTTATATCTGAGAGACTTTGCTGGGTCATACCTGAGCTGTCTAGGATGACCATGTTTTGTTTCTGTATGAGGAATCCTGTGAAGAAGATTCCTTTTTATTTCCAGGCTCCTAGCTAAGAGTAGTTTTAAGGACCTGGCCAGAGTCATGCCTCAATACAATCTCTCCCAGAGGTATAGTACTGTCTCACATGATACAGGCTGGAAACTCAATGCTTTTTGCCTGAAAAGTTTGTTCCTGGAATGTATGCATGCCAGTGACTGACAGTTCTCCATCTAATTATAACAAGATCAGCTCTGTTGTCCCTGGGCTATTAAAGATCAATGAGCAAGTCCAGAAGCTTGGAATATAACAATCTCACCCTCATGAGCTGAGGCCAGAGTTCAGTGATTTGCAGTTTCATGGGTTCACAATCAGTGGAGAAGTAGTGGTGTCTGTGGGGCATTAAATCCCAATTATCAGGCTAAAGACTATGAAGATCATATTCTCTGACCCATGGAGTTTGGGCCTGGAGACATGGCAGAGACGATGCTCCAGAGACTATGCTCCTGTTTGCTTGCACTAGAACTAAATCTTGTTAGAGAGGCTCTGGGAGACAAACATAAAAGTTTGATTATTTGAGAGAGATTTGAAGAGTCAGGTACGTACTCCCAGCATAGATATTATAAAGGGAGATGAAATGGAAACAGGAATCACATACAGAAAGAAAGAAGATGCCAAGACAACAAAAATACAAACCTCAAAATTCTGAAAACATGATAATGAAGAAAAGTGAGGAAGAAATAAACTCCCACAACTCAACAACAAAGGAGATCACTTGTACTGCTTTTCAGAAAATTCAAGAAGGGGAACTCTGAATTTTTATCTTCCCTATGATCAAAGGCCTCAGAGAGAATGTACATGAAATAAAAGAGCATATCAATAGAAAAGTTGAGGTAATAAGTAAATAAAAAGAGGCTATGAGCAAAAAAAAAAAAAAGGAGTCAATAAATGAATTAAAGACTGCAGTAAAGACCACTTCTGACAGGCTAGACTGCATGGAAACCAGAATATCACTCTTGAAAGGCATTCAAAATTGAAAACACAATCAACAATATAGAAAAGACAATGCAAAAACGAACATGAACATCCAAAAGATACAGAATATATGAAACAACCTAACTTATAGATAATAGGCATTGAAGTAGGTCTCAAAGCATAAACCAAAGATACAGAAATTTCTTCAGAGAAATAATATCAGAGAATTTGCCAAACATAAAACAGACTTGGACATACACATACAGGAGACATTCAGAAAACCAACAAGATCAAAGATGGACTTTGTCATGCCATGTAATAATAAAAATAACTAGTATAAAGGACAAAAAAAATCTTAAAAGCAGTGAGAACAAAAGGATGGATAACATTCAGACGCAAAACAATCACTTCAGAATTCTAACCCAAGTCATGAAAGCCAGAGGGGCTGGTATGATGTACTTCAGACTCTGAAAAAAAAAAATTCCAACCAAGACTGCTATATCCAGAAATGATATCATTCAAAATTGAAGAAAAAATTAAAAATTTACAACTAAAATAATTTATGACTACCAAACCAGCCCTAGAGAAAATACTTAAGAAAACAAAATACAAAGAACAAAAAAAAGAAACAAATACCAGAACCAGAGAAGGGGTGAACTCTACCAGATAGGCAACTAAACAAAGGGAAATAACACTACATCAATCAGAAAATAGAACTCAAAATGAAAAGTAAACAAAAATTATATCTTAATAATAGCACTGAATGTCAAGGTTCTTAACTCCCCAATTAAATGGCATAGAGTGGCAATATGGGTTAAAGAACATAATCCAAATATATGCTGCTTGCAGGAAACTCACCTTATAGCCAAAGATATCCATACACTAAAAGTGAAAGGATGAAAAAAGATATACCATGAAAATGAAAAATAAAAACAAGCAGGAGTAGCAACACACTCATATCTGACAAAACAGACTTTAAGTTAAACATATCAGAGGAGGAAAAGCAGGTCACTTCTTATTAATAAGAGAAATGATTCAACAAGAAAATGTAATGATAGTAAAATTTATGTACCCAATATGAGGCTACCTATGTTTACAAAATCTTCAGGACATCAGGTTTCAAATAGAGTTAAATATAATAAGATTGGGAAATTTCAACACACTACTCATACCACTATATTGATTTTCCAGACAAAAGATAAGTAAAGACTCTTCTGACCTAAAGAACACTATTAAGCAAATGGACCTAAAAGACATATACAGAATATTTCAACCAACAATAGCTGAATACACATTCTTCTCAGATGCTCATGTTACCTTCTCCAAAATAGGCTACATTCTAGGTCATAAAGCAAGTAAGAGCAAATTAAAAAAGGTAATATAATTCCCTCTATCTTCTCAGATCACATTGGAATAAAAGTAGAAATCAACAACAGGAAGACCAAAAGA
This sequence comes from Muscardinus avellanarius, assembly GCF_963383645.1. Taxonomy (NCBI): domain Eukaryota; kingdom Metazoa; phylum Chordata; class Mammalia; order Rodentia; family Gliridae; genus Muscardinus; species Muscardinus avellanarius. The sequence goes on from NC_137786.1 coordinate 182,385,180, forward strand.
AATTACAAAAATACCTGGAGACTGAGTGATATACTCTTGAATAAGCACTGGATCAGAAAAGAAATAGGAGAGAATTTAAAATATTCCTAGAATTAAACAAAAATAGAGACATGACATACCAAAATCTATGACACTTTAATGGCAGTTTTAAGAGAAAATTTCATAGCATTGAGTGCCTACATAACAAAAATAGAAAGTCACCATGACATACTTCATGGACTTAGAAAAAAAAAAAAAAAAACCAGTCTAATCCCAAAGCCAGTAGAAGGCAAATGATAATTAAAATTAGAGCAGAAATCAATGAAAGAGAACAAAAAGAATAATACAAAGGATCAATGAAATAAAAAACTGTTTTTTGAAAACATTAATAAGATTGACCAACAATATTTTCAACCTAATCAAAAGGAGAGAATCAACCCAAATTATTAAAATCAGAAATTAAAAAGAAGACATCACAACAGACAGTGGGGGAATCCATAGGATAATCAGAAACTAGTTTGAAAATTAATATTCCTATAAACTGGAAAGCATGGAAAAAATCAACAGATTTCTAGACATATACAACCTACCTCAATTGAAACAAGAAGATATAGAAAACCTAAACTGACCAATAGCAACGAAAGAGAAAAAGAGCAATAAAAAGCCGTCCATTAAAGTAAAGCACAGGTCCAGACAAATTCACAACTGAACTTTAAAATATCTTTACAGACCTGCTAAACTTAATACCTCACAAGTTATTCCATAAAATCAAAAGAGGTGGAATTCTTTCAAACTCTTTCTATGAGGTCAGTATCATCTTCATGCCAAAACTGAATAAAGATACCTCAAGAAAAGAAAATGATTGACCAATATTACTGATGAACATAGATACAAAAATTCTAAGCAAAATACTTGCCATAAGCATCAAAACCATACCAATAAAATTGTGTATAAATTAAATTATATGTCTGTGCAGAACAAATGAATCAAGTAAAATATGAAAATGAATAAAAAATTTCCAGAGACAAATGAAAACAGACCACCTTTTGACTTGGAATTAAGAAAAAATATTTCCAAGAAACAGGCTCTCACATGGCTATTATTTAAAAAAAGATGAAAGATTGAAAGATAATAGTGTTGGTAAGAATGTAGAGTAAAAGGAATTTTTGTACACTGTTGATGGGGACATATGTTTGTACAGTATGGAAAACAGTATGGAAGTTCCTTTAAAAAGTAAAAATAGAGCAAATATATAATTCAACAATTCCTTTACTGGAGACACATTCACAAGACATGAAATCATTATTGCATGGAAATATACTGCACTCCCATGTTCCCTGCAGCAGTATACACAACAGCTAAGATATAGAAGCCACCTAAATATTCATCAATGCAAAAACTAATAAAAATTTATATATACACAATTGAAACTTTTCAACCTATGGAAGAAGAAAATTTTATTCTGTAAAACAGCATAAATTAACCTAGAGTATATGATGTTAAGTAAAATGTCAGGCATGGAAAGAAAAATACTGGGTGACCTTGCTTATATGTAGAATCTAAAAAAATTAAACACACAGAAGAAGAGAATAAAATGGTGATTATCAGAGGGTGGGGTGTGGGGTATCAGGGAGAGGTTAATGATAAAAAACAAAGTCTATGTTAGAATAAATTTAAGACATCTATTGTATGTCATGATTATAATAATAAATGACAGTATAGTATTGTTAAAAATTGCTGAGAAAATATATTCTAGCTGTTCTCACCACATTAAGTAAATATGTGAGGTAAAACACACTAATTAGCATGATTTTAGCAACCTCACAATGTATACATATAAAAACATATACCTGTGCACCATAAATAGATACTATATTTATCAATAAAAATGAATGGATAAATGAACTGGTGTTTTCTTTATAAAAAGATAAAATAAATACATAAGATTAAGCTTTTTTAAGAATCTTTAATATTCATTTTATTATTTTTATAATAATCAACACATTTTAAATACAATTTATCAGGTTGTGGTCTAAATGCCTAACAATTATTATCTTATTGAATAGTACCAATAACATCATGAAATCAGGCTGTGATTATCACCATTTTTAAGATAAGCAAATAGAGGTACACCGAATTTAATTTTCTGTCCAAAGATGAACAGGTGATAAAAAGAGGGCAGGAACTAAGACTCAGGTCCTCTGCTCTCCTTCCTCTCTATCAATACTCTAATATAATCCCTCATAACAAGGAAGAAGATTCACCAAATTTTAAATGACAAAAGGAGTTTTGTTATCACTTACATATAAATTCATTAAAATATATATACGCATAACAAAAAGGGAAAATTTATAGGTGATTTTGTTTCTTTCTAAATTTCTGGTTTTTCTTAGTTTTTATAAGAAACTTGGTTTAATTAGCTTTAACTTATATATTATGGGTTAGCTTAATAGATTAAGCAATTTAAGATTATTTCTATAAAGAAAAGAATTTCTGAATTCTCACAAGCACTCTTCTCTTTTTTTTTTAATTTTATTTTATTGGTGCACTGTATTCATACATCATAGTGGGATACAAACTTTTGTAGAAATACATGCACACATCGCCCAGTCAGCCCCCACCCGATCCCCACCCCAATCTCTCCCCATCCCTTCCTCCCATGCTTGGCTTAGTGGTTGACATCTAGTATTATAGCAATTTATCCAAAATTAAAAATGATAATCTCACATAACAGTTTCATTTGTCTGATGCCAAGCTTTTGATGATTTAAAGATAACATTTCAATATTTCTTTTTGCTTTCTTTCTTACCAGAGCATATTTTTTTCTGTTTTTTTTTTTTTTGGTGAAACTATCATATATTTATATATTTATTTTTCAGAAAAAATCTATCCTAATATGGAATATGAATTCTAGATACCCAAAACAATCTTGAAGAAGAACAAAGCTAGCAGATATATATTTTCTGATTTCAAACCATATAAAGCTACAATAATTGAAACAGTGTAGTACTGTTCTAAAGGCAGATATATAAACCATTGGAGTTAAATACAAGCCTAGAGCTAAATTCCTCCCTATATTGTCAAGTTATTTTTGACAAGGTTTCCACGAACATTTGGTGGTGGAAATAATATTCTTTTAACTAAATATTGTTGAAAAATAATAATTACATGGAAAAGAATAAAATTGGGCCCTTACCTAATCCCACATACAAGTATTAACTCAAAATAGATAAAAGACCTAAATATAAATCTTAAGACTATAAACTTTTAGAAGAAAATCTGGGTCATAAAACCTCACAACATTGAAATTGGCAGTGATTTCTTGGATATGATTTCAATGGCACAGGCAACAGAAGAATATACAAACTCCCTAAAAAATAAAAAAAAAATATTGTATATCCAAAGACAATGTAAACAGAGTTAAAAGTTACTAATAGAATTGGATAAAATATTTCCAAATGCTATATCTGAAGGTATATTAATATCCCAACTAGAAATCCTAAAAATTAACAACAATAAAGGCAAACAATACAATTTAGAGATAGGTAAAAGACTAACATAAATAATGAATCTCCACAGATAACCAATCTTAGTTGTCTGTTGGATGGAAAATCTTGTTTCTCTGGTTCTGGTGAGTGTTACCTATTTCTTCTTTGTAGTTAATCTCTTTGAGTATTTTCTCTAGCGCTGGTTTTGAAGACATAAATTCCTTCAGTTTCTGTTTGTCATGGAAGCTTCTTATTTCTCCATCTAATTTGATAGAAAGTTTGGCTGGATAGGAAATTTTTGGCTGGAAGTTGTTTTCTTTCAGAGTTTGGAATATGTTACTCCAAGCCCTTCTGGCTCTCATGACTTGGTTTGGGAAGTCTGGAGTGATTCTAATTGGTTTGCCTCTGAATGTCACTTGGCCCTTTGTTTTTGTTGCCTTTAAGATTCTCTGCTTGGCTTCCACATTGGTCATTTTGACAATGATGTGGCGTGGGGATCCTCTTCTCCGATCCTGTCTAAAGGGAGTTCTATAAGTTTCCTGGACCTGTGTATCAACCTCTTGCTCTATGTTTGGAAAATTTTCTGCTATTACTTCCTTGAAGAGATTGTTGATCCCTTTGGTTTCACTTTCTTTTCCCTCCTCTATTCCAATTATTCTTAGGTTAGCTCTCTTAAAATGGGCCCATATTTCTTCAATGTCAGATTCCTGCTGTTGGATATTTTTTTCTAGATTAGAAACTATGCGTTCATTTTTGGATTGCTCATCTTCTAAGAGCGAGATTCTGTTCTCCATGTGGTCTAATCGGTTGTTTGTACTTTGAATTGAGGCCTTTACTTCATTAATTGCATCCTTTATCTCTTTTTGGCTCTCTCTGAGTTCTTTTCGAAGCACCTCTATTATTTCTAAAGTTATTTTCCTGATTTGATCTTCTAGAAATCTCTGATTTTCTGTTTTATCAGGTTCTGATGTTGTGGGGTTGTGGGCGGCATTCATTGCTCCAGTATTATTCCTCTTTCCCATGATTTCGTTTGTTTGTGCCTTCTCTGGGTTCTTCCCTTGGGTCACTATGACTTCACTTAAGGTGTTCTGGATCTCGAGTCAGTAGTATCTCAGACCCCACTACTCCTTTACTGGGTTTTATCACAGAGTCTCCGACCCAGGGAGTCAATAGAGGCTGCTTTAAACTATGGGGGGTGCCAGGTTGCACGTTCACCTATGGTGTGATATCTCTGCCACCACCACTCCCTCACTGGGTACAGTGAGGTACCCCACTGAACCTCAGTGAGGTACAGTACTGGGATTTCTCCTCTGTGGCCCGCAATTTGACTCACTGTTCTTGAGTACGCAGATGTAGCTGTACTGTATTCGGCGAATTCACTGCTGCTGCCGCCGCCGGTGGTAATATGGCGCCGCGGCCACGCCCTCGGCCATGAGGCTGGCGTATTTTTTCTTCTCTGGTTTTGATTTCCACTCTGAATCCCTGCAGCATGTGCTGAGCTCAGCCACCGGGAGCTTTAAATCCTCTCTGCGCCGAAAGATCCTGCCTGGCTGTTCCGCAGCGGCTCACCTCGGCTTGCTGTAGCCGTCTGATGAGTTCGCAGCTGCCGCCGGCAGTATGGCGCTGCTGCCGCGTCCTCGGGCGCGTGTGTCTCCTCTGTGGCCCTGAGCTCTGTTCTCAGTCCGCTTTCTCTCTGGAGCCTGGTGGTTTTTTTGTTTTTCTGGTGATGGTGTTTTCTGGCTATGAAAGGCGCTGGTTTTGTGGTAATGGAGATTGGTTGTTAGCAGGGCTCTTAAGCCCCGCTTTTCTCGGTCGCCATCTTCCCGGAAGTCTCTTCTCTTTTTTTAATCTTTTAATTGGTGCATTGTGTTCATACATCTTAATGCAGTACAAGATGTTAGAGGCATACATGCACACATCATCCAGTTAGCCCTTACCCAATTCTCAACTCATCCCCCTCTCTCCCTCCTTCTCATGTTTGGCTTAATGATTGACCTTGATATATTTGTTAATGTACATCCTGTACATTAGGGAAATGACATCTTCATAAGCCGAGGTATTTTGGAGCTTCTGCATGCAACAAATTTAAGTTCCTACCTCTCACTGTAAATCTTCCCACACCTAAACGATATAATAAAATAAAGCATTTTTAGGCTAGCTAGACAGTGAATCACATATTTTATACTTCCTTTCCTGTGGACACACACATACATAATATAAGAATATAAGCTCCAAGCTCCTTGCAATGGATTTTATGTTTTAAAACACATATAGGTATATGCAAAAAAAAAAAACTAGAATATACAGAACAGACTTCTCACTATTACTTTATCTCTACTCCTCTGCTTAAATGTTAGTAATTTCATTTCTATTTTATTCATTTATTTAATTTTAATTTTAAGCAATCTAATAGGGTCCTATTTAAAATAAAACTCTGTGAAAGTTTCTAAATGAAAATTCCAGAATCCCTTTCTTTAGCCCCTTCTATTATTTCAATTTATGTGTATATCTTTATTTATGGAGTCAATATAAATTTCTCCTCTGATCTGGAACGTGAATGCAGTAACATCTCTATCATTTTCCCTTATTAATTGTTATCTTCTCAATAAATGGGAATTTCTCATATATCTTCTATGTATCATTAACTCTATTGATAAATAAGGAATCTAATTCAAAGGGTGAGGTCCTGTAATAATAAGTAGTAATAAGAATTTGCTCAGTGCAAAACCACTGTAATTTCTTATTGTTGCATGATGTTGAAATGCAAAGTTAAAAACAACATATGTCGTTTGTAATGTGTCAGGATGATGACCTGCCAGAGAGTGATTCTAAGAGAGCTGTTCAAAGTCTTTTTAATGTGAGGATTCCAACATCAGGGTGATATATGCCAAGTCACTGCAGTATGTATGTATCGGCGCTACGCAGTAGAAAATAAGGGGAAAAACACTTAAGTGAATCTATTATCGCAGATACAGTATAATATTGAAGAATGGATGAATATAGCAATTTGACATGGAGAAGAAAGAGCTAGATGCAAGACGTGAGACCTACCTAAAGGGTGGGATTTGCTGGCAGCATATATTTTCCCAGGACCCTCCTAAAGGCCCCCATGACCTCTTTATTCCTCAGGCTGTAGATGAGGGGGTTGAGGGCTGGGGTGACAATTGTGTAGAAAACAGAGATAATGTTGTCTTGTTTGGGGCTGTGGAAGGAACTGGGCAAGACGTACATGAACGTGGCAGCCCCATAAAACATGCCCACCACAGTCAGATGGGAAGAGCAGGTGACGAGGGCTTTCTTCCTCCCCTCAGTTGAGGGCACGTGGAGCACTGTGAACAGAATCAGTGAGTAGGATGCTAGGATGGCAGAAAGTGGAAGCAAGAGGAAAGTCACACCTGTCACATAAACCATGAGCTCATATCCAGAGGTGTCAGCACAGGCCAGCTTCAGCAAGGGTGGGATCTCACAGAGCAAGTGTCTGATTTCCCAGGACATGCAGAAGGGATAGTGCATGGTGTACATGGTGTGTCCCAGGGCATTCAGGGATGCCAGTATCCAGGACGTGGCCACCATGAACCAGCAGACCCTTGGCCTCATGAAGACCATGTAGTTCAGAGGATGACAAATGGCTACATACCTGTCATAGGCCATGAAGGCCAGCAGGAGGTCCTCGGCACCACCCAGTGTCAGCGCCAGGAACATCTGAAGGGCACAGCCTCCAAAGGAGATGCTGTTCTCTCTGCTCAGATAATCCACGAGGGCCTTAGGAGTGACCACTGATGTGAACAGGAGGTCCATGAGAGAGAGCTGCCCGAGCAGGAGGTACATGGGCACGTGCAGCCGGGCATCCATGGTGATGACCAGGAGCAGCAGACCATTGCTGGCCAGGGCCAGCATGTACAGGGCTGTGATTGTGGCACAGAGCAGTTCAGGAGACCCACTGTCATTCAGAATCCCCACCAGGATGAAGCCGCTTCCCACGGAGGAGTTCCAGTGCTCCATTCTGCGTGGTTGCTTTCGTTGCCTAGAGTCAGATGGTTTCTCAGTGGAAGCCTTTCTAAAGAAGTCTAGGTTACTTTTAGATCATGCCAGGTCAATGACCAAATAGAAATCTCATGAAATACATTTTTCTTCTTGTAGCTAAATTTCCCCTCTGGTTTTTGAATCTGTGAGTATCGTTATTGAATTATGATAAGCCATCAACTAAATGTGTAACAGGCATGTTAAGAATTGTTAAGCCTTAAGAGTTTCCCTTATATAACAAAAGAAGCAGCATCCCAGGTATACAATCTTTGTAGATAGATGAAACCATCTCTATATCTATCTATCTATCTATCTATCTATCTATCTATCTATCGACACTGGTTTAAAATCTAGCTTTTTTTCTGCCTAAAATCTATTTGAGATTGCAATTCAGTTTATTAATCTTTATTCTTTAAAATCTATTTGCCATCTCTTCCCTTTGACCTTATGTCTGTCTTTACTTTCTGGTTAATACAAAAGGCATTTTTCTATTTAAAGGTAATAATAAGATATTTACCCAGAAGGAGACAAGAATAAAGGAAATAGATGGAATTGATAGAAGTATAGCAGTCATTCATGTTTAGAGTATTTGATAAAAGGGGTGAACTACAAAAGAGGAGACATTGTAGGAAAGGCCCCAAACCACACCAATATGCGGGATTGACAACAACACTCAGAGCATGACAAATAGATTCCTCTGCATCACAAATCTTAGAAATACATAGAACGATGCTGGTCTTGCTGAACCTGGATTCATATGATAGTATTGGTGCCAGGGGTTTCAGAGGAAAGGAAGTTGAGAGTGTGGGGTATGTGTGATGGTATTCACTTTGTTTGTTCTTTATGAATGAAGATCTTTCACAGTAGGATGGAAGATGTAGGAGGCACTATGAAAGAGAAGAGGCAAATTCACCACCAGATTCTTCACCTTTCCCTTCACCAAATTCTTTACCTTTCCATTGTATCTGTACCTTTGGTTTATATCACTATAATGATTATTTCAGAGTTGTGAATCTTTAAATGGCAGGGTCATAAAAAACAGACATTGGGAGTCCCACAAAATCCAGCTCTTTTCATTTATTCAGTAAATATTTACTAAGGATCTATAATGAGTCAGGTACTACCTGATAATTGCATAGATATAAAACTAATCACACAAAGACATCATTCAATGGTAACAATTGATATATGAAGAAAAACATCACACACTTCACTAGGCATGGTGGTGCACACTTGTGATTCCAGTACTTGGGAGGATGAGACAGGAGAACCACAGGTTCAGGCTTAACAACTTTGGAAAACCTTATTTGTTTATTTATTTATTTATTTATTTATTTATTTATTTTTATTTTTATTTTTTGGTGGTACTGGGTTTCCTGGAAGCCCTTCTACCTCCGGGCTACACTCCCAGACCTATTTTATATTTTTATTTGGAAACAGGGTCTCTTAAGCCAGCATGGCTGGCTTCAAACCTGCGCAATCCTCCTGTTTCCGCCTCCGAAGCACAGGGATTACAGCAGAAGAAGAGCCACTTTCTGGGTAACTGCTGGAGGCGTGTGGGAAACTTGAGCCAAGAGCATTCAGCAAAAGCTGAGATTAATAAAAAACATTGTATTTCATGGGAAATGGTTGGAGTGTGTCATTGTTTAGTACATTAATTTTTACTGACGTCCATTGACTTTTCTGTTGCATTTTACTGTCAAGCTGACTTATAGAAGAAAAAGCACAAATAATATTGGATTGTTTTCCTCTGAAGCATAATTCACTGTGGGCCTACATCAGACTATAGGATTCAAGGAAAATCCAGGTATATTAAAGGAAGTACTGAGAATTTTTACCAGAAAGCCATCCTCAAGAATTCTAGTAACTGGGATTGGCCAGTGGTACAGAATGATTAAGTGTCCCTACATGTACAAGGTAGGTCCAAGCACAGGTGCCTAGAGTATAGATAGGAGTGAAGAAGCTATAAATCCCAAAGAAACAGAGAACTGAACTACAGAGAATTCTAAGGTCTTTATCTTGTTTCTCAAGGCTCGGAGAATCCACATATTTCCTAGAAACAGAAACAAAGTCCTTACCTCAGATGAGGAAAGACATGGATGTCAGACACCAAGTACCTGGGATTCATGTGAGGGGTGAAGAGATTTAAGATGCTGAAGAAAGAGAAGGTATTCTTCCAGCAAGATGACATGTAGGTGTGTGCTTGGCTGTGACTGGGATCAGGAGTGGAAGCTTCCTTCAGCCACTGGCATTTCTGATCTTCTCTGGGGAAAGAGGTAGACTCAGACAGGGAGATGAGGACCTGTGGCAGGATCCTGGGGAAGAAAGGAGCTGAATCCTCAGAATGTCACCCATTCACTCTTGTAAGAAACTCCTTCATGGCCATGGAGTGATTCTGGCTGAATGCTAGAGTCCATGCAGTCCGGTTTTCATATATTCTTCTCCTTCTGGGACCCATGATAAAAGATAAGCATGGTAGGAATTTGGAGTAAGAGGCATGGGAGGAGCTGCTCACGGGAGGCCCACCACTGTCCCTGAGGCCACAGTGAACCTTGTCTTGTCCTGGGGGAAATTTCATACTTTCATCCTCTCTGGTGACATGACCGCCCCTGAATGCTGCTCCAGGAAACTGGATTTTAATGAATCCTCCTGGGCATGTCTCCTGGCCTTTCATTTCACTTACTATATAGGCTCTGAGGCCTGAGGGTTTGTTCTGCTCCACAAGGTCTTGCTGAAGCTGTTCCTGACTAGAGAGATGGTGTAAGCAACTGGACCAAGAAACAACAAACCCCTGTCTAGTCTGCTGTCCAATTCATGAAGTGTGTTTCTTGGTATCTATTCTCTCATCTTTCTCTTTATCCATTAGGCGCCCTTTATCTGGGCTATTACAGTGGGAGACAGTTAACACTGTTCTATTAATATCAGGTCTTCCTTCATTGACCCTTGATTGGCCTCTGACATGGATTTATTAAACATTTCTATGCTTTTTGAGTTTTAGTTTCCCATTTTGACATTCTCTTATGCATATGCAAACATACATATGTGCCTATGTATTTGGTGACTGCCAGGCTCAGCTGCTCAGAGCTCGGGATAATGCCTGCACTAGGTTCTAAGGATGCTGCCATAGTTCATCCTTTCTCATCCCTCACCCAGCCCTTTTTCTTGTCCTCCCCACTCCTCAGTCTCTAATCACTCATTTCATAGTAAATGCTGAAAATATGCTGCTAGAGCTTTTTAAATTATCTTTCAACTTAAAAAATTAAATATTAAGTTTTAATTTTTAGTTTATAAAAAGAATATATCCAGCTGGAGTGGTGGATCATGCCTATAATCCCAGTACTTTCCAAGCTGAGATAGGAGGATCAGAGGTTTGAGGCCAGCTTCAGCAACTTATTGAGACACTCAACAGACTTTCAAGACCCTGTTTCAAAATAAGTAAAAAGGGGCCCGGGGTGTAGCTTGGAGATAAAATTCCTTTGGGTATAATCCCTGTACCAAAAAAAAAAAAAAAGAAAAGAAAAGAAAAGAAAAACAAAACAAAACAAGCAAACAAACAAAAAACCCCTAAAGAACATATCCAAGAAAATTATTACCCAAGTACAATAGAAGAAATATATATATCCTTTTATTTTTATTTTTATCATTATATAAGGAAGATACTCAAAAGGAAGTATATTATTAGCTTTGTATCACAATAATGAAATACATGAGAAAATTGGTTTATTAAGAGAAAGGTTTTTTTTTTTTTTTTGGCAGCTCCAGTCCAAGAGTGGGCAGATCCCTGCTTTGGGGCTCAGGTGGGCATCCTGGATCACAGTGGAAAGTAGTGTGTGGCTGGGAAAAATGGTCAGTCAGTAAAAGAGTGAAGGGAAAAGGTCAGGTTCCACAGTCTCCCTCAACAGTTCACCCTCAGTGACCTAAGGATCTAACGAGATTCTATTGCCTTCAGTAGTACCACCTTGGGAATGTCAACACATGGACGTTTGGGAACATCTAACATGCAAATTATACAAGGGTTTTTACTTGTGTAAAATGTAAAACCAATGCTATTCATAGCAGAATAAAAGCTAGAAACAACCTTTATGCCCACCAACATCGCAAGGAATACATATTAACACATGAAGATGTCTACAGAAATCAAAACAGAGTAACCAGAGGGTCAAAATCCATGACATTTTCTGTAATAAAATTATTTAAAATATTTTTAGTTGAAAAATAAAAGTTGTGTATATTTATAACATGTTCTACATGATATGTTAATATATAGAAAGATACATTGCAGAATGGCTAAACTGTGATAATTAACATTTGTGCTATCTCACATGTCTAACATTTTGTGTGGCTAGAACATTAAAAAAACTACTTTTTAAGTGATTTTCAAAAATGCAATTCATTAGCCGGGCGTGGTGGTGCACGCTTGTAATCCCAGCATTCGGGAGGCTAAGACCGGAGGATCGCAGTTCGCGGACAGCCTCAGCTACCTAGTGAGGCCCTCTGCAATTCAGTGAGACCCGGTTTCAAATTAAAGAATAAAATATAGGGCAGAGGGTGTAGCTCGGAGGTCGAATGCCCCCGGGTTCCACCCCCAGGCCTGCAAAAAAAAAAAAAATACAATTCATTATTATCAACTGTAGCTAGTATATTAAACTAGAGATTTCTTATTACTCTTCCTATCTAAATGAAATTTTGTCTCCTGTGAACAGAACCTCCACAACCCCACCACCCCTGGCACTGGCCCCTGGTAACCACCCTTGCGTTCTTTGCTTCCATGTACTTAACAGGTTTTGTGGGAAATAATTTAATAGGTTTTTTGTTGTTTTATATGTTGGTTTCTTGTGGGACCAGTGATTGAGCCCAGGGATATTCTACCAATAAGCTATACCTCCCAGCCCTGTTTTGTTTTATTTTATTTTATTTTATTTTGAATCAGGATGTAAGTTGCTGAGAACCTCCCTAAATTCCTGAGATTGGCCTCAAATCTGTAATCCTTCTGTCTCAGCCTCCCAAGTACTGGAATTACAGGCATGTGCCACCTTGTGTTGACAGTTTTTTTAAAAAATCTATCTATATCTATACCTATATAGATATATATCATACAAATGAGTAGTTTTTACCCAAGTGAATAGACAATTTATGATTTATGCTCATGAATGTTTATAATGCCTTGTTTAAAATAATCAACAGAATAAGAAACGACACAAATGTTTCTCACCTGGTAAATGTGTAAACAGATGTGATATATCCATACAGTTGGATACACTTAGTCACAAATGGGAAAGCTCTAATAGACAAATGAATATGAATGAATCACAAATATATTACTCTGAAAGGAGCTAGACTTAAAAAGTATGATGCAGTGTGGGTGACATTCTGGAAAAGCCAAAGTGATGATAATAATAGTAAACAGATCAACCCTGAAGAAGGCTGATGATCCATTTCTAAAAAGCTTCCTAAACTAGGGAACAAAGGCTGGACTATTTCCAGTTGGCACCAGAGAATTTGAGAGATTTACCCAACTTTGGGTATTGTTGATACCTTGACTTTCATGGAGGTTACTTGATTATATTTGTTGAAACCTCCAGAACTGTATATTTCAAAATATTAGTTGGGTGTGGTGGCGCACATACATAATCCCAGTACTTAGTAGGCTGAAACAGGAGGAGCACTAATTTGAAGCCAGTCTCAGTAGTTTAGTGAGACCCTCAGCAATTTAGAGTCCCTGTTTAAAAAAAAAAAAAAAAAAAAAAAAATATATATATATATATATATATATATATATATGAAAGCCTAGGTGTGTAGCTCAGAGGTAGAACGCCCTTAAGTTTAATTCCCAGTACCCCCCACAACATGCAAAGATTAATCTTTTTGAATTTAAATTGTACTTTATTTAAAAATGAAAAAGAAGTGATCATTTTAAATGAATGTGTAGACGAGGCTTAATGTTCTGGTTCTACGGCCGTCCTAGAGTATGCATAGGAAAAATCCCATTTGTTTTACTATTTTAGAAATGTATATGTATTTATTACTTTTTAAGAATTAAACTTGCCAATCGTTTACTGATAATAGCTGAGTCCACCATTATTTCCTATTCTGTATATGTTCTCTAGGCATCATTTTTCTTCTTGCTGAAATTATTTCATTTGGAGTTTTTGGAGGTAAATTCTTCTATCTTTTAAATAGTCACTCAATGGCATTTTATTTATTTATTTATTTATTTATTTATTTATTTATTTATTTATGGTAATTGGGATGTAACCCTTCTACCTCCATGCTACACTCCCAGACCTATTTTATATTTTTATTTGGAAACAGGGTCTCCAGCCAGCAAGGCTGGCTTCAAACCTGCGCGATCCTCCTGTCTCCTCCTCCCAGGTGCAGGGATTACAAGCGTGCGCCACCACGCCTGGCTGGCATTTTATTTTTTATACTTTCAATGGCACATTACAGTCTCACATAATATAGTTTGTATGGTTTTGTTTTTAATTTGTCTTCATTAAAAATAATTCAGCTATGCATAGAATTTTAAGAATAACATTGATTTGCTCAGCAGCTTTTCTTTTAGTTTTCTTTTTGGCATTGGAGATTGAACCCAGGGGTATTCTGCCTCTGAGCTACACATCCAGACATTTATTTATCTATCTGAAACAGGGACTTACTAAGTTGTTAAGGTTTCACGAAATTGCTGAGGCTAGCCTTGAACCTGTGATGTTTTTGTCTCGGTCTCTCAAGTACTGACATTACAGGTCTGAACCACCATGCCCAACTGAGAATTATCTTTAAAAATGCTGAGGCAGCCTGGTGTGGTGCCACATGCCTGGAATCCCACTACTTGAGAAACTAAGACAATAGGATCTCAGGTTTAAGGAGGGTTGAGAGTATAACTTGGTGTAGCTGGAAGGTAGAATTACCCTGGGTCTAATCCCCAGACCACCCCCCCCACACACACACGTTTCACTTGTCCTTTACTGCCACTGATAATCCACTGTCATCTAAATATTTTACTTAGTAGGTAATCTGCCTTTTATCTTTGGGAGCATTTCAAATATTTTAGTTAATATTGAGATTTTACAACTTTAATGCTGCTATATAAATATCTATTTAATTTTTTGCTCAATACTTTAAAATTGGATCTCTCGCCTTGAATAGCACAGGAAAACCAAGCCGTGTGCACACACATAACACTGAATCGACAGAGGTTAAGGAGAGAAGATCTCATGTTTACAGACTCCACACAGAGTAGCCGTATCCAGTTGGAAATAGTGCCCCCTCTGCTTCCTCGCTTAGGAAGCTTTTTAGAAATGGATCATCAGCATCTTCTTCAGGGTTGAATGAAAACCTAGGGAGCTCAGAGCTCATTTAGTAAGAGAAGAACACAGGAAGACCAGGCCAAGAAACGTACCCACGAGGACTCATTACCATCTAGTTTCCTGGCCCATCATTTTCCAGGGGAGGCCCTTTCAGCTGACAGGATAAGTCCCTCTGAAGATAGAAGGCAGAGGAGGCTCCTCCAGGACAGGGCGCTGGCTCACTGCTGACCCCCGGGACCGTGAGGCCAGTGTATCAGTCTCCTTTGGTAGCTCTTTCAATATCTACTTCCTCCAGAATCTGATGGCTTCCATCTTCACTCCCAGATGCCAGTGGGGTTAAAAGAGAATGAATATTTGGACCAGAGAACTCAGTCTGACGATGGCCACCAGGCTAGCGGGACTCCCCACATTGGAACCTATATGACAGAAGCAGTATCCAGTGATCCATCTCAGGTGTGAGGACAGGTAAGACATAGGAAACCACCCAAGACAGGGTTAACTGTCTGTCTCTATCACTGTCATCTCCAGAGAAGACCTGCCGGTGAGTGGAAAGAATAGAAAAGCCTCCAGACCTGACAACAATTGGAGTTCTGAGACATTTAACCAACTTCACAAAAATTAAGCCAACTGAGCATTACTGAAAAAAATTATAGACATCCTCTCCATTTCTACTGGTATACCCACATCCTTCAAGTATCCCCTAAGAAAGTTTAGGTACCCGGCAGCAAGGCTTCTCACTAACCGAGGCAAGATGTTTGTTTATCTTTCAGGGAAATGTGTAGTCTTTAAGTAGGTGAAGTAAAAAAAAAAAAAAATCAGAGTCCAAACCAGACCCTAAGGATATAAATGACTCTGCCAGATTCCATGGTGCTTTGGGCTTCATTGCCCATCTAAATCTCTGTATTTTTAATTTCCTGAAGATGATAAGAGAATCAGTGAAGACTGACAAAGTGTCCGAAGTACAAGCCTGGGTCTGGGTATCTGCTTCCTAGTAGGAAACTCAGTACTGATTTTAGACCCCGTGGGTGTTGCTAGCCTCTAGTAATGTATTTTTGCACAGACAAGATGATGGATGCCTTCAAAAGGCCACTTGTTGCATGTTATCATATGTTTTAACTATTAATGGCTAACTGTCCTCAAAGATTCCAATAGAAACCACACACACACACACACACACACACACACACACACACACACACACACTATGTATGATATGGATACGTGATTACAGAGGATGTTTCACTTTCAAATCTTGAACTGCATGTTCTGATTTGGTGTTCTTTGTCCTATTCCATGACACATAACATTCCTGCTATCAGTATTAGGCCCCTGTTGGTTTCTCTGTGTCAATGGGTACCATGCACAAACAGCAGCTTTTCAGAAAGGGAGTCCTTCTTCTTTCTGTGGACCTTCTATGCAGTATCACTGCTCTACGTTTGCAGAAAGGAGAGTGAACATCTGGTTCAAAGGTAGGAGAGGGGTTAGGATTATTTGGACTGATTACAGTATACCATAGATGTGTTTTTGTTGCCTTGCATCATTTCTCAAAAACACAAACACTCTCATGTTCCTGAAAAGGATCTCATCCTTATGTTTCTAAATTCTTTCAGGTTCAAACTGTATCATAATTTGTTTTTTTAAGCAAATATTTTTGCATTAGTTTTAAAAGTTTAGCCCTAAAAATAACACCTTCTGAAATATAACATCCTCTAGTTTCAGACATTCTAGAATGTCTTCTCTTTCAAGCTCATAAGGTATACAGGGACGTCCAAGGCTGAACCAGCACAAGCTCTTCTAAAGTGGGTTCTGTTCTGTAGCCTTGTGCATTGCAAACAAATGTGGATTTAAGATACATGGAAAAAGTAGAAATGCTTCATTAACTTATTTATGATACTTGGGATTGAACCCAGGGGCATCCTATCTCTGAGCTATACTTCTAACCCTTTTTATTTTTTACTTTGAAGCAGGGTCTCATTAAATTCTGTGGCTGCCCTCCAACTTGAGATATTGTCTTCACTTCCCAGGTACTGAGATTACAGGTGTGTATCATCACACCTGGTAGGGAGTGCTTTATTGAAATCGCCTATCTATACCTGTTTGAAATGTCATATTCAAAATGGGTCTAAGCAGAAAGATATCTGGATATTTAAGTCCTTAGTTCAACATTATACCAAAATATTTCTTTAATCTTAAGAGAGAGATGATTTTGTCTTCCTGGAATGGTATCTGTTTAGGATTAATGTTCTGAATAATACTGTATGTAATGACCTCTTGATGTTTAGCTAGTATTGTGGTATCTGTTTTCCATTTAGAACCATAGGTTTTCAAAATGGGTAATTCCACCTTTCTACCCCTGAGAGCACTAGAGCAAAATATAGATGCATAAATGAATGCAAATTTTTCACTGCAGCTTTCTGTTTATTCGCTTAAAGAAGGTAGATTTCTGGGGAAGAGAGGTGCTGAGCCATTTTCTTTAAAGGAGGAAGTCAGCCAATAAACTTGGGAATTTGTGAGTAGATGCATCTTTTATCAAGATACAAATAAAGGTCAAATTCAGAGACCAAAAGGCAAACCCATTTATTAGTGGGAAACGTATTCTTATTGAATTCATACTGACTCTCCTAAGGTGCCTCTGATGTTTTAAAACTAGGGTCCATTTTAGTAAAACTTCACTAAGAATCCATCTGGCTCTAGGCAACGAAAGCAACCACGCAGAATGGAGCACTGGAACTCCTCCGTGGGAAGGGGCTTCATCCTGGTGGGGATTCTGAATGACAGTGGGTCTCCTGAACTGCTCTGTGCCACAATCACAGCCCTGTACATGCTGGCCCTGGCCAGCAATGGTCTGCTGCTCCTGGTCATCACCATGGATGTCCGGCTGCACGTGCCCATGTACCTCCTGCTCGGGCAGCTCTCTCTCATGGACCTCCTGTTCACATCAGTGGTCACTCCCAAGGCCCTCGTGGATTATCTGCGCAGAGAGAACAGCATCTCCTTTGGCGGCTGTGCCCTTCAGATGTTCCTGGCGCTGACACTGGGTGGTGCCGAGGACCTCCTGCTGGCCTTCATGGCCTATGACAGGTATGTGGCCATTTGTCATCCTCTGAACTACATGATCTTCATGAGGCCAAGGGTCTGCTGGTTCATGGTGGCCACGTCCTGGATCCTGGCATCCCTGAGTGCCCTAGGATATACTGTGTATACCATGAACTATCCCTTCTGCAAATTCCAGATCAGGCATCTACTCTGTGAAATCCCACCTTTGCTGAAGTTGGCCTGTGAAGATACCTCCAGATATGAGCTCATGGTTTACGTGATGGGTGTGAGCTTCCTGATTCCCCCTCTTATTGCCATCCTAGCGTCCTACTCGCTGATTCTGTTCACAGTGCTCCACATGCCCTCAACTGAGGGGAGGAAGAAAGCCCTCGTCACCTGCTCTTCCCATCTGACTGTGGTGGGCATGTTTTATGGGGCTGCCACGTTCATGTACGTCTTGCCCAGTTCCTTCCACAGCCCCAAACAAGACAACATTATCTCTGTTTTCTACACAATTGTCACCCCAGCCCTCAACCCCCTCATCTATAGCCTGAGGAACAAGGAGGTCATGGGAGCCCTGAGGAGGGTCCTGGGAAAACACATGTGGCCAACACATTCCACTGTCTAATTGGTCTGATATATACTTTCCAAAATTCACTTTTCCTTAAAGTCAAGAATGACTATTGTGCTATGAATCATATACTAATAGTAAAACCAATATAATGAAGAACATATCTTTTAATAGAGAAGCATAGGAATATAATTGCACTAGTCAAATTCTCCTTAAATCTTCTCTCCATGAACAATTTTATAGGTTATGAATCATTTTATTTGAAATTAGTACCTACTTCCTTTATAATTTAATCTCCATTTCCCCATGTAGCTACTTAGTTAAGAGGTTCTATGGGGTATCACTAACTTGTATACGACCTCCAAGCTTTTTAGTCCATCTTAAGAACCAGCGAAAATAGTTTCAAGTGGGTGGCCTAAGTAAGGCTCATGTATCAATGGGAGATAAGTCTTGAATTTTACACAAATTTTAGACCAAATAATCAATTTTAAAGATCATATAAACTAATAGTCTTGTCTAATGCCCCAGTGCTAGTAGTTTGTAGTTTGCATGTACTTACATGTTCTTGTTTTTCCTCTTTCTAAGAATCAGCTGTTATAGATGTTAAACAGGTATGTGTTTGTGTGTGTGTGTGTTTGAGGGGTTGATTTGTTCATTTGTCTATCTGTGTGTATTTGTATTCGACATGGGGATATTTAGCAGTGCTTAAAAATCAAATATTAAAGAAGTCAATAAAGTAGAAAAAAAGTGAGGGCATTCCATAAGCAAGAGGCATGGTAAACATTTGTGCTTTTTCTTGTTAATAATAAAAACTGAGCTGGGCGTGATGGCGCATGCTTGTAATCCCAGAATTTGGGAGGCGGAAACTGGAGGATTGCAGTTTAAGGACAGTTTCAGCTACTTAGTAAGGACCTTTGCAACTCAGTGAGACACGGTTTCAAAAAAAAATAAATAAATAGGACTAGGGTGTACCTCAGAGGTAGAATGTCCCTGGGCTCCATCCCGAGTACTGAAAAATAAAAAAAATAAAAAAATAAAAATAAAATCTAAAGGAAAAAAAGCCAGTGCATTTCCATTTTTCTAAGCCTGTCTTGAAATGTTCCAACAATTAAAGAGGACCCATATGCTTAGCATGTGTACCTGGTTTAAATATTATACAATCTGTACATTATAATTTGTACATGTATCAAAATATCACATGTTGCCCTACAAATATGTATGCTTTATGTATCAGTCAAAAATAGAGGTTTGAAAAAAAAGAGGGGACAATTCATTTTCTTGGTAGTGTAAGTATACTGCACTACTATTTGTTTCTTTATAAGTCTTAAAATGTTTAGAATATTTAGAATGTAAGCTATGGAAAAAGCTGTGGATTGAGTTTTGAAGCTTAAAAATATCATGGCTGATCCTTAGTAACACTATTTGGGGAAAATATTATTTGTGGAAATTAGATAACTTTTTCTGTTTTATTTTTCCAAAAACAAAATAGCACTAAAAATCTTTTTAAGTTGATCTCATAGAAGTTGAAGATAAAAAAGTTGTTTCCTTAGGCCAGGGAGAGTTGAAGGTGGAGGGAAGAGAGGAAGAAATATTGATCAATGGCTACTGAGTTACAGCTGGGAGCAAGAAGTTCTGATTTCATAGTAGGGTCACTACATATGATGAGAACATACCGTGCATTCCCAAAAGCTGGAAGAAAGGATTTTGAAAGTGTTCAACCATAAGGAAAAGAGAAGTGAGGAGATAATATGTTTAACTTAATTTCAATATTATCCAAGGTATGCATGTATAAAAACATGATATGATACCCCATTAATATTTACAAATTTTGTTTTTTTGTATCAATTAAAAATAAATAAAAATTAGTTATTTTAAAAAAATTATTTTTGTGGCACAGGGTCATTCTAACTCCTAGCTATACCCCTAGTGCCATTTTCTTTTTATTTTGAAAAGGCGTCTTGGCAGGTTAATGAGAGTCTCACTACTTGTTGATACTATCCTCAACTGCAATCCTCCCGTCTCAGCCTCCCAAGTATTGGGATTAAAAGCATTTGACACTATGCCCAGCTTCTTTTTAAAATGTCATAAAATCAATATACTAATAGGCAAAACTTATGTAGTCTTCTTACCCAGAAATAACCAAATATACTTAGATTAATTAACTTTCACTTTTAATACAGTTAAAACTGATTTTATATGTTCATGTAGAACAGAATTTTTTCACCTAGTAGTAAACAGAGATTATTTTTCCCTTGTGTGGCAGTACTATAGGGCAGTATAGGGTCAGTTGTTAAAGCACAGAGGTTAGAATTCAATTTTGTTCACTTATTTTTACAACTTTGAACATGCTACTTCATCTTTTTGAAACTAAGTCTTAAGTCTTAGAAACTGCAAATTGACACTGGTAATAAGACTTATTTCATAGTATTGGGAGGATTAAG
Source organism: Muscardinus avellanarius (assembly GCF_963383645.1). NCBI lineage: Eukaryota > Metazoa > Chordata > Mammalia > Rodentia > Gliridae > Muscardinus > Muscardinus avellanarius. The sequence continues at coordinate 182,406,025 of NC_137786.1, forward strand.
TTAGTGAGAATAAATATAAGACATTTAGTGAAGTTTCTGGTATATATTAATTATTTCATAAATCATACATTATTAAATTGCCCTGAAAATGCTGAGTAGTGATGTATTATATCATCTGGATATCTTGTCCTGTAATTTGCTATTTCATCACCATTAAATATGTAAAGTTTCATGTGTGTTTCCATGTTCATTAAATCAGCAATGTCAATATCTTGGGGCTGATGTTTTTTCTTCAGAAAACTTCTTATAAGTCGAATTGTGTAAGGTCAAAAGCAATTCAAAATGCTTGATATTAAAGGGTAAGTTGTTTTTAAATGTTAAGCAGGTACATCAAGTTTTATGTATAAAAGTTAATTTATTAGATATAACATTTAAGTTGATTAATTTGCCTAATTAGTTTATATTTTTATTGGAGTTCTTTACAACTTCAAATTTGAAGACACAGATACTTTATTATACTTATGGTAATAACTTTTTATAATTTGTTATTTGATACTTTAATAGCTCTGTAATGGGTATTTCAAGCAGGAGATATTAAACGTATTTGCATAGTAAAACATTTCCTTCTAATGATTTTACAATTAAAGTGTAATTTTATATTACTTCTTTGGGTAACAATTTATAAATTTTATTTTTTCTCACTCATTTTATAATTTTAAATTATAAAAACTTAATTTACATTGTTTTTCATTAATTTGTCCTACTTCCTTCATCACAGTTTATGTTCTATTAAGCTATATTTTGGCTATTTCCTCAGTTATAGCATCTTTCTCCCTTTTATTCTTTCTGAAGACTTGATTCTATTCTCTACATTTTTAAAAGCCTACTGGCAATATGATTGTTAGTATATTAAACTTATAAATTAATTTGTATCTGGCCATTTTCACAATAGTCAGCCTCACTTCCCAGAACGTGAACTATACTATGCTTTCCAAACTCAGTCTTGTTCCCTCTTGTTAAGTAAATGGCTTATATTACACCTTCAGCCCCATATGATTACCACATCCTAAACTTCAATTAGGACAGAGAACTCAACCACAGACCTCCTTATCTTTCCCTCTTTGAATCTTCCATCCACCTGCATCTGTGTTTATACTGTCTTCCTTCATTATAATTGTCTACCAAAGGCTGACCTCCACTAGCACCCTGGGTCTGAATCTCACTGCCCTTCCCCAAAGAATCTCTTCCTTCTAAAACCCTTTCTTCCATTGTCCTGGATCATAACCCTAAGACTAAAAATGTATTAAGACAACCTTATCATAGAGGACCCTTTCCATAACTCGACTCATTTCAGCTATTGTCACTTTTTTTTATCCAGCTTGTCTTCATAGGAAAAAAAATCATATAAGGAGTTTCTATATCCACATTCTCCTCTGCTGATCTATTACTCATATCTTAACTCACTCCCCAGCAAGCTGTTCTCGTCTATGGATTTGTTCCTTGTCAAAGTCATCACTGAGGTGCTCTCTAGAGTAACTACTTCCGATGTCTTCCTTCAGCTTTTCCATAGCATTGACACAAGTTGACAGCTCTCTTCATTTTGAAACTTCCCTTCTCTTGGCTTTCAGACGCCATGAATTTCTGGTTTCTCCCTTTCCTTATTTCACTTTCTTTACCTTTTGGATCCATTTCTCTTTACAAATGTGAAAGTTCTTCATGATTCTAATATTAACTTTCATTTGTCCTCACTCAAGACTCTCTTCCCGAGTAATTTCATTTGATTTTATAAGTTTAAATACTGTCTATGTGCTGTTGACACCCAAAAACCTGACCACATGCATATATTACAGGTTTGTATATCCAATCAACTATTTTCCATGTCTAATGGGAATTTCAAAAGTAACCAAAAACACCATGTTGATTCAACCCTCTGCCAATTTTCTCTTTCCTCATTTTGTCCCATCTAAATCAATAACATCACCAGCCATGCAATTGACTGTACTAAAATGTTAAATATAAGCATTGTTTTTGCCAGGTGTGGTGGCACACGCTTGTAATCCCTGCACTTGGGAGGCAGAGACAGGAGGATCACTCAGGTTTGAAGCCAGCCTCTCTGGCTTAAGAGATCCTGTTTCCAAATAAAAAATATAAAATAGGTCTGAGAGTATAGCCCAGAGGTAGAAGGGTTTCCAGGAACCACCAATCAATCAATAAATCAATAAATAAATAAATAGCATTGTTTACTCCTTTGCCTTACTGACTCAACTTGCAAATCCTATCTGCTTCACCTATACAAGAGATTCCACATATGTAGACTTCTCTTGGACTCCCCTACATTTGTGCCTCAGCCCAAGTCATCATAATCCATTGCCTGTTGCTCAACAATACCTTCCTATAATAGGTCCTTCTCTTTTCTCTCATGCCCTGCTGTCATCAGTTTTCTCTCAGGTGCACAGACTGACCTCCATGAATAACAAATCCTCAGATCATGTCACTCCTCACAGGAGTGTACACAGTCTTGCTTCTGCCTCTCCTTCATCCACGTCTCATACCTGGCCCCTCTTCAGCCTCACTGAATTGAGCTTCGTGCTGCCTGTTGTTCAGTTCAATTGTTCCTAATTCATCACAATCCTCATAGCCTGTGATGCTTTTTTGTCAAATCTACATGGCTTACTACTTCTTATCATTTAATCTCACCCTAAATGTTAACTTGCCAGCCAGGAATGGTGGTACATGCCTACAATTCCCCGGTATTGTCCATGACTGCTTTTCTGATATCACAGCAGGGTTAAGTAGTTGTTATGGAAACCCTTTGACCCACAGAGCATAAAATATTTGCTATCTGGCACTTTACAGAAAAAGTTTGTGGGTCCTTATGTTAAAAAAAAAAACCTACTAGAAATAGAAGACAGTGTAGGAGATAATTCTTACTCCTTTACGGTAAAGATAGTCTTTCTTTAAAAAAAAAATACAATCTATATATTCCTCCACACCAGTATTCCCCATCTTTCAACCATACCTCCCTTTCTTACTATATTCTTATTTTCTATCAGTGTTCTTATAAATCCTTGCAGCGTCCTCATGAATCCTCTCCTCTTCAACATTTTTTCATAATTTCATTCAGGGCAGATTCGTTAGTATTAAATTCAAGGCCCTGTTCAAAATAGAGTTTTGTCTTTTCAGCCTTCTATTTTGCTATTTTACTACTATACATGTATCCTTAAAGTATCTACCATTTGTTATCCCCTAAACATGTTCTCTTTTCCAGGTCGGAATTATTAAATTTAGAATTGATGGTCATATTATAAATGTAGCCCCATGAAGATATTTTATTTTATTTCTATATACTTAGCTCTTAGAAATATACCTGAGGTATATAAAATATATTCAAAGATATTTTTATAAATGCATGCAAGCTGTAAAGAAAATAAATCAGTTTGTGAAAGCATACTTTCATATTTGTGATGTTTGTTTATATAGTTCTTTGTTTGCTTTTTGACATGTAGTTATAGGCCTACTTGTTTTAGTTTCCTTTTTAAATTATATGAACTTGAGTAAATGACTGTGTTGGCTCCCATATTTATGTTGTTTTCACTCTCCTTCCCTTATATTTTCCATTATTTTCTTCCTCCCTTTTTCCTCCCTTTTTCTTTTTCCTTTTTCCCTCTTTGCATCCTTCTTCTCATTTCATGTTTCTTTTCCTTCCTTTCCATTTGAGCTCTTTCCCATTTTTATCAAGATGCTTTGCTTGGCATTTATTTTATTTTATTTTAATTGGCAAATGATAATTGCTTATTTTCTAGTTTGCTGAAGGGGTTTGAGAAAAAATATGGAAAACAGAAGAAATAAGAAAGTAGAAAAATGAGATGAGAGTGGAAAAAATTTCAAGAAGATCCCTTCTCTTCACATTCCTGAAATGTCAGCCATCACCGTCTCCAAAAAGATTATTTTGCAGTGACCCTCCTGAGAGCTCCTTTGACATCCTTGTTCCTCAGGCTGTAAATGATGGGGTTCAGCATAGGTGTCACTGCAGAATAGAAAACAGAGATCACTTTATCCCTCTCACTCATTAGCTTGGAGTTTGGACGCATGTAAGCAAATATTGCAGAGCCATAGAAAAGAACAACTACAATAAGATGGGAGCCACAGGTGGAGAAGACCTTGAGCCTCCCCTCCCCAGAATGCATCTGGATTACAGTGGAGATGATATTCCAGTAGGAGACGAGGATGAGGGAGACAGGAGCTAGGAGGATCACCACGCCCATTGCAAAGATGGCCATTTCTGTGCTGTAAGTGTCTGCTGTAGCTAGCTTCAGGAGGGCAGGAGGTTCACAGAAAAAATGGTTGATAACATTGCTTCCTTGGTAGGGAAGACGCAATGTGAATGTGGTATCCACCAGTGACACAAATGCCCCACTAGCCCAGGAGCCTGCAGCCAGCTGAACACACACTTGATGTGTCATGATGGTGGAGTAGTGCAGGGGCTTGCAGACAGCCACATATCGATCATAGGACATCACCGCCAGCAGTGCACACTCTGTACACCCAACAAGAAGTAAAACAATGATCTGTGTTGAGCACCCAGCAAAGGAAATGATTTTCTTCTTTGCCAGGAAGTGGACAAGCACCTGGGGCACAGTGGTAGTAGAAAAACAGAGATCAGCAAAGGACAAGTTTCTAAGAAAAAAATACATAGGCTTGTGGAGCCTGGAGTCTATGTGAATGAGCACGACCATCAGCAGGTTTCCCAGCACGGTCAGCAGGTAGAGGACCAGGAACAGAAAGAAGAGCAGGACTTGTGTCTGTGGATCTTGTGAGAGGCCCAGGAAGACAAATTCTGTCACAGAAGTCTGGTTCTTCTTTCCCATGAATGTTTACTCCTGTTTATAGCATGGGAACAAGAAAAGGAATAATCAGTTATTTCAGAAAATCTGAGCAACTTTAGTATATTGCTAATCAATATCCAAAATTGGTCTATTAATTGAAGACTAAGTTTTTGTTTTGTTCATTAAGTCTGAAAATTTAAAGATAACTCTGATTATTTTCTACCCTTGAGAATTTTCATAGTACCAGTGGGGAGAAGTAACTGAGTATGCTGCAGGATCAATTCTGGGTTCGGTAGATGACTTATTCTTGTAGCTTTGCTTACAGTGCATTCTTCCTTATATGTAGGTTTGGAAAACAAACACATTGGTGTGGCTTTAACTTAATTAGATTTTATGCTGTAAACTCTCTGATGATATTTTAAAGCCTATTATTTTTCATATTTACCAAGCTGAATAAAAACTCTAGGTAATAGTTAGAAAAGTAAAGAAAGAAGCTAATAACCCTGTCCTTTGCCAAAATTCTTCTGTCATCCATTTTCAATGTAAAGAAGGTGCTGAGAAACATCAGTGAAGATAAGTGTTCCTTCAGTGGTTTTACTCAGTAACCACCTTTAAATATCCCATAATCTGTATTGTATACTCTTTCATGTCTCTACCATAACACTAATTTTGGCTATCATAACACAGATTTGGCTATCTTAACACTAATTTAATGTATTGGGCGCCCTTCTATTGCTAGGCATTATAAACAGTTTTATTACCTTTACGTTTAAATTATTTTATCGTTAAGACGTGAGGCTCATATTAAATGTAAGGCCATTATTATTTTCAGTAAAGAGATGATGAATAAGGAGTTAAAGGAATCTGGCGCCTCTAAGCCCTCATTATTAATTCTGTATCTGCAATTCCTAACAAAAAATACAATTAAGAGCCAAAAAATAGACTAGATTAAGCAGAAGAAAGAATTTTGGTACTTGGTGACAGGTCCTGTGAATCAACCTAGTGAGCAAAAAAGAAACAGTGAAAAAAAGCATATGGGATATAGTTAAGCAAATATATATTTGCATATGGAAGTAGTAGAGGGAGAAGAGATGAAAAAGGCACAGAAAGTATGTTTAGTGAGATAACAGTTGACAACTTCCCAAGTCCTGGGAAAGATATAAACATATGAACATCTAGATCCACAAAGGTCACACAAAACCCAATTGAACTCAGCCCAAAGAGGTCCACTTCAAGGCACATTATAATCAAGTTTCCAAAAGTCCCATACAGAGAGAATCATACAAGCAGTAGAAGAATAACATCACGTTACGTATAATGTAATCCCTATTAGATCTAATAACATATTTCTCCATTAAAACAAAACAAAATAAAACAAAGAAAGAAAAAAACTTACAGGTCAGGATGGAATAGGGTAATATATTTATTTAGAGTGCTCAAAGGAAAGAAAAAAACAACTTCGGGTCAAGAACACTTTATCTATCACAGCTGTCCATTAGAAATTAAAGAGAAATAATGCTTTTCTCAGGCAAGCAAAGACAGAGGGACCTCATCACCACTAGACCATTCTGTCTTTCTTCTTCATAAACTGGTTATAGTGAAAATCAAACTATCCTCACATCCAGTCCTTGAATGTAAGTCTATAAGATTTTCTACTGCGAAAGTATTAGAGTTAATAATCTAAAACTAATAGAAACAATATAAATCCATGGAAATATAATGGCCATGCATATTTTAAGTTATTTTTCAACATTTTTGAGGGGTTTCTTAAAGAATAATAGAAAGAATTCAATAAATAATGACAGCCAGGTGTGGTGGCACATGCCTGTAATCCCAGTACTTGGAAGGCTGAGATAGGATAATCACAGGTGTGAGATAGGCCTCCACAACCGTGAGACTCTCAATAACCTAGTGAGTCCCTGTTTCAAAATAAAAAGGACTGGAGTATAGGTCAGAGGTATAATGCCTGTGGGTTCATTCCCCAGTATCACACAAAAAAAGAATGAAAAACATTAATTCTGCATAATTTTGCCACACATAAAAAATAAATTAAAAGAAATCAATGCAAACCTTCAATAACTGAAGAAATGTGAGATGTAAAATAAATAATTGAACATACATAAGTGTATATATTAGTATTTCCACAGCTGTGATCCAAAGATATGACAACATAACTTAGAAGAAGGAAGATTTATTTGCTCAGTTTTCTTTGGAGATATTAAAGTTCAGTCCATTTGAGTCCAGGGACCACAGATCTTGGGGCAGAGTGGGGGTGGGAAGTGGCTACAGGGAGACTGCAAAGCTTTGTTCTCACATCATGGAGGCTGGAAGATTCAACTCACGGTGGGTCCAGTGGGTCCCTGAACCCCTCCTGTGGTTATTTCCTCAATCCCACAATGTATAACTGCTATAGACACACTTATACTTGGCAGAATCCTGACATTAGTTCCCTAGTTTGTGGAGTCAGGTAAATTATGGTGAGAAAGGCCAAATGGAAGCCATCAGCACTATCTCTACCTGGAAAAATAGTAAATCAAAAACAGTATCACATACTTGAAGGCTTACCCCCAAATTTCAAAGGAAGGCCTGGGAAGTCAATGCTGCAAGAAAGCCCCTCCCCACAAGATTCAGAAGGGCCAGAAATGTGGACCGACTAAGAGGAAAGGCTGCAGCCTGCAAGACATGGATCCAGGCTGGGAGAGCTAGAGAGGGAGCCATAAGATTAAATACTTGACCTGCTGGATTTTGTTAGTGTTTTGGTCTTATTCCTTCCTTCTATGGCCCCATTCCTCCCCTTTGATGCAAATGTTTACTCTTTGCCATTGTACATTGGACGAATGTAACTTGCTTTTTATTTTGATCTTCATTTTCTTTTACAGGGGCTCACAAGAACAGGAGAGTCTCAGAGGAGACTGAAGTCTGGGACTTTCTGGTGATGCTGGAACTGTGAAGACTTTGGGAACTCCTGGGGATGGAATAATTGCATTTCACATTGTGAAGTGACCACAAGATCTAAGGAGCCAGAGGAGGAATGTAATGGTTTGAAACAGGATACCACCCTAGCCCCCTAGCCCTCACACTGAAAGTGAGCTTGGTTGTAGTCTCGGCAGGGGATAAGTCCACTGTAATATATTTATCTGGCTGGGGGCCCAGGCCAATAGCATGTGGCTGGAGAAGGTGGGTCCCTGGAGCTGCACCACTGAGTATTATATATGGTTCCTCCTTTCCTGGCTTGCCCTCTTGCCCCTGGCCTCCATGATATGAGAACAAAGCCTTGTTCATTCATATTCTCTCTCTCTCTCTCTCTCTCTCTCTCTCTCTCTCTCTCTCTCTCTCTCTCTCTCTCTCTCTCATTTTTTTCTGCTTCCTGTCACTTCCATGCCCTGAGATTTGTGGTCCCTGGCCTCACAGTTTTCCTTGGAGATATCAGGGTTCAGTCTATATGAAGCTTGGAACTGGGGAAGGAGGAACAATTTATAATCCCTACTGGCCTGGGTCACCACCCAGATAAATCCATGACAATAGATTATCCACTGCTGAGACTACCACCAAGTCCCACTTCCAATGTGAGGGTTAGGGGGAACTCTATTTCCAAACCATTACAAGCTTATTCACAATGTAATATCTCGTTATAATTATGAATCCTAATCTAGATCCTATTATTATTGAAAGATTAAGAGACAAAACTAAACTAGCAACATACAGCTACTGTGTTTGATTATTCTCAATTATTTTGACTCTTTGCATTCATTTGTTCTTTGCACACTCACTGGGTTGGAACAGTATTGATAGCAAAATATAAAGTCAAGGCCAAATGTGATAAGGGAGAATGACAGCCTTCCAAGTACATATTATGAAGGACAAAGGCTTTCACAGGTTAATCAGATTATTCTCTGTTTTGTAAAACTTTTTATGATGGAAAGTTTCAACCCTATATAAATTCATAGAGACTAGTACAAAAAACTTTTAAGTACCTAACAATAAGATTCTACTATGTCAATCAATTTTGATCAATAGTTATTTAATTTAATGGAGTTTTATTATAATAAAATCTACTTTATTTTAAAACCCATTTATTAATGAAACTTTGCAAGAAACATTACATTTCATGTAAGTCTGAAATTAGAACCTTTCACCAAAAGTTAAAATTAAAAATATAAAAGTAACCATGTGAGAGGATTCTTAGAAAATAATTCCCATGCCAAAGCAAAATAGTATGTGTACAAGGCTAGTTAATCCATAGGAAAGTCTGTTTACTGTGATTACCTTTGGGAAGTGGGATTCCAGTGGGAACAGGGCAAATGGCTGAGTAGGGACTTTCTCTGTTTTTTATGCCTATGTGTATTATATGAGTCATTTTACAATTTAGCCTACACCTTAAAGTTTAAGTTATTTTAAATAAATAAACCATAAAGAAATTAAAGTAAAATAGAGAAAATATTAATAGTAACAGTAAAAAACAGATTAGTGCAAAAGCAGAAAGACAAATCATGGGTCAGAATAGCAATCATGGCTTTGTAGTATAGTTTAAAGTCAGGTATTATGATTCCTCCTGCATGTTTTTTGTTGCTGAGAACTACTTTGGCTATTTTGTTTTTTTGTTGTTCCAGATGAATTTAAGAACTGATTTTTCTGTATCTGTGAAGAATGATCTTGGTAATTTAATGGGCATTGCATTGAATCTGTAGATCACTTTTGGAAGTATGGCCATTTTATGATATTTATTCTGCCTATCCATGAACATGGAAGATCTGCCAAACTATGCAACCAGCCAAGATGTCCATCAACAGATAAATGGATTACAAAACTGTGGGATATGCACACAAGGGAATTTTACTCAGCTATAAAGAAAAATACAATCACATCATTTACAAGGAAATGGATGGAACTGGAGGACATTATGCTAAGTGAGATTAGTCAGTCACAAAAATGAAGAAATAGGATGCTTTCCCTAATATGCAAAAGCTAGGGAAAAATGGATAACAGGAGGAACTCTAGATGAAGAAGGAGATTCTATAAAGAAACAATAAGGTGACCTAACTGAGATAATAGGAGGGAGGAAGAGGGAAACTCTCTAAAGCACATGATGTACTTAAACAAACATATCAAAGTCAATCAGTAAGCCACTAATGGGAAGGAGGGAGAGGGAGGGAATGGGGTGGGGATTGGGTAAGGGCCAATTGGGTGATGTGTGCATGTATGTCTTCACCATCTTTTATCCCATTAAGATGTATGACTACAATGCACCAATAAACAATTATAAAAAAGAATAGCAACCAGAATTAATAGAGTCTGTCTAAAAGTTACATATTCACTAATATACCTAATAAGACAGAAAAGCACACATTATTCAATAATTCATACTAGGACAATTGACTTTGTATTGCCAAATAAATTTGTCCACATAATTTATCATAGAGAAGACATTATGAAAGAATTCAGAAATCAATTTATTGCCCATGGAAAAACCATACAAATAACCTTAAACATTTAAATTAAGGTGATTATTCATTGATCTTATGAGGAAGAGGACTGACTTTGTCTAACAACAATGGGATAAAGTTTAAAGAAAAGCTATTGAAACATTTTACTACAAAATATTTTAAATATGTAAACAATCACAAAATTAAATTTAAAATAAACAACAATATGGAAAATGGTAATACACAAAGTAGATTAACGATTGATATCTTTAGAATAGTTAGTAAAATAAAGTAGTAAAGAAACAGGTAATTACTATAATATAAAAATATAAATATGAGTTAACAATTTATGTGAAATTTCAATCTCAGGACAACATAACAAAGGCAAATTAAATTAGATGTCTTTAATTCCATATCTTTTACACAATTTTTTTAAAAAGCAAAATATTTGCCAGGAGTGGTGACACACGCTTGTAATCTCCGCGCTTGGGAGGTGGAGACAGGAAGATTGCGCAGGTTCAAAGCCAGCTGTGCTGGCTTAAGAGACCCTGTTTCCAAATAAAAATATAAAAAATAGGTCTGGGAGTGTAGCCCGGAGGTAGAGGGGTTTCCAGGAACCCCAGCACCACTAAAATAAATAAATTAAAATTAAAAAGTATAATATTAAAAACAATAAGGTAACTATTTTTCTGTAAATGTGGTTTTAAGTAATTTATGAGGGGTAATTGCACAATATATAAAATCATGAATATAAAAATATACTTGTGGTATATTTTGGTTTATATGAGGTACATGTCTATAATCCTAGTATTTGGGATGCTGAGGCAGGAGAATTGCAGGTTAAAGGCCAGACTGTAGAACTTGAAAAGTCTTTTCTCAAAATAAAAAGAGCTGGGGATGTAACCTAATGGGTTCAATCCCCAACACCACCAAAAGAAAAAAAAAAACTGTTTAAAAAAATGAAAGGAAGATATACTTTGATAAAGTGAATACAATCTATTTAAAAAAAATAAGTACCATAAAATTTTGTCAAGAGTTATTTTGGCAAAATGATTCAGTGAGGATGTTTATTAAACATTAACTATCATTATAGTGCTTTTTGAAAAAGGCAAACACAGCCCCGAGCTGTGGTTTGTCTTTCTGTGGTTTCAGTTTCCTGTAGTCAACTGCTGTCTAGAAATATTTAGTGGAAATTTCCAGAAATAAGCAATTCAGAATCTTTAAATTACACTACGTTCAGAGTGAGATTTTAAAGTGTTTCTTTTAAGTGAAAAGGTGGAAGTTCTTAACTTGGGAACAAAATCATGTGGTGACATTCCTAAGATCTGTGGTAATAACGAATCTTCCACCTGTGAAATTGAAAAGGAAAAAAAGTGGGCATGTTTTTCTGTCACCTCTAAAACTGAACACTGGCCACAGTGCAGGGTGAGTACTTAAGACAGACAGTGCATTAAATTTGTGGAAGACATAGGTAGGATTCATTACTTTTTGCAGTTTCAAATCCACTGAGGGTCTTGAAAAATATCCTCTGGGTATAAGGAAGAACTAATATATCCTTACATAAATATGGAACATTCAAATGATGAAATACCATGCAGAAACTAGAAAAAAAAATCTGTGTGTGTGTGTGTGTGTGTGTGTGTGTGTGTGTGTGTGTGTGTGTGTATTATTGGAGATCGGAACTAGGGGCTTTCTACCTCTGAGCTACACTCAAGTCCTATGATACTTTTTATTTGCAAACAGGATCTAAGTTACTGAAAGCCTGGCTAAATTTCTGAGAATGGCGTCAAACCTGTAATCCTCCTGTCTCAACTTCCAAGTTCTAGGATTCTAGACATATGTCACCACACCCAGCCCCAAACTTAACTAACTTTTATTTTTGTTTTGCAGTACTGAGGATAGAACCCAGGAAGTTCTACCTCCAAGCCACACTCCCAGCCCACTTTTTTTTTATTCTTTATTACGAAACATGGTCTCACTGAGTTGTAAAGGGCCTCTTTAAGTAGCTGAGACTGTCCGCGAACTGTGATCCTCCTGTCTCGATCTCCCAAATGCCTGGATTACAGCGTGCACCACCACACCCAGCCTCTAATTTTTTATTTCGAAACAGGGTCTCATTAAGTTTCTGAGGATCTTGCTAAGTTGCTAAGGCTGGCCTCGAACCTGTGGTCTTCCTGTCTCAGCCTCTGAAGTACTGGGATTATTGGTGTTCTCCACCACACTAGGTGCAAGTAAAATATTTTATGACATCAAAAAGTGTTTGCAAACCTAGGAACACACCTATAAAATCAGCCAGTAGAGAGGCTGAGAAGGGATTGCAAGTTTGAGGTCAGCCTGGGCAATTTAGTAAAATCTTGTCTCAAAATAAAATAGAAAAAAGGGCTGGAGATCTAGCTCAGTGATAGAGCTTCCTTGGATTAAATATCCAATACCATACTAAAATAAAATAAAAGGTGCAAAATATTTATGATAGAAAAAGTAGGTTCTAAAATAATTTACACTATAATTCTTATTTCATTATTTGTCTCCCCCAAGTTGCATATCTGTATTTTTCTCTCTAAGGTTTACATACTTGTATTTTTGAGTGGTGGGACTACAGTTTGTGGGGTTTTTGTCATCTATTTGTTTTATTTGTGTTTCCATAGCTTCCAAATGTTCTATGACAAAAATACATTGGTTAGTAACCAGAAAGTAAAAATATCTATCAACAAAATTTTTGTAATTCAGATCCTGCTTACATCTTCTCTGTCGTATCTTCCCTTTTTCTTGTCTCTGACTAGTAAGCTCTTGTGGTGTTACCTCATTTAATTTTCTGTGTGATTTTTTTTCTTTTTGGTAATATCATCGGTTCATTCTATGTAGATAAGGATAATAAGCTTGATGGTGATAACATTAATTTTCCACTATGCAATAGCTGTGATTGGAGCCAAGGCCCCAAGATCTCAGCCTCACCCACTTGTTCACTACACAAAAGGTTTTGTCTCTTGTAATATCTAATATTGTTGAAATAATAATTTGTAGTATGAATAGAGGAAGAGTGAAGTCAAGCCAACTTTCATTTTGCTGTACACTAATAGAGACACTCACTGCCTTTTGTGAAACTAAATTTCTTGTTTTCTCTGTTTTTTCACTTGTGAAATCTCTTGGAATTTGTCTTTTTGGTGCCAGCTTATTTCTTTTTATATACTTTTATTGGCACATTGTGATTATACATTATAGCGAGATTCAAAGTGAAACATTCATGTATGCATCACTTGGTGTATCTCTCTCTGCATTTTACTCTGCTCCACCTTCTTTCTTCCTGTACTTATTTGAACTGCTGCTTTCTTCAGTCTTCTTTTTTACCTCCCCCTCTTCCTCCTTCAAATGCCTTCCACTATTTTACTGGTCTCTCTTAATTTATTTGAAGTCCTTCTGTTTTCTATTATCTCTCTAGCTTTTACATATGCGAGAAACCATGATCTTCAAATTTCTGAGACTGAGAGATCCCAGAAATTATGCTGAGAAAATATTAATATTTACTCTTATCAATTACTATTCATATTAATTGTCTAGTTTCATAATTTTCCTGAAAATGACATAAATTTGTTATTATTTTGTGGCTGGGTTAAATTTTATTGTGGGTATATACCATGTTTTCTTTATCCATTCATCTGTGAACAGACACAACCAATTTGGTTTCATTCTACAGATGCAAGATTGGTTCAACATATGTGTATCAGTAATTGTAAATCACCAGGCGCGATGGCACATGCTTGTAATCCCAGCATTTGGGAGGCTGAGAGCAGAGGATCGCAGTTTGCGGACAGCCTCAGCTACTTAGTGGGGCCCTTCGCAACTCAGTGAGACCCTATTTTTTAAAAAAATAAAAAGACTGAAAAAATAGGGCTGGGGGTGTCGCTCAGTGGTACTGTGCCCCTGGGTTCCATCCTTAGTCCTGCAAAAAAATTGTAAATCATCACATAAACAGAACCAAGGACAATAATGCATGATCATCTCAAGATGCAAAAAAAACATTCACAAAATCAACAATTCATATTAAAATCACTGAAGAAATTAGGGATAGAAAGTAGTTACCTCAATGTCATAAATGTAACACATGATAATCCAAAAACCAACATCATACTGAATGAAAAAAATACTGAATGTATTTCCTCTAAAATCAGGGACCAGACAAAGATGTCCACTATCACCACTCCTATTCAAGATAGTACTTGAAATTTTAGCTAGAGCAGTTAGCTTATTTCACTCAATGACCTCTAGGTCTATCCATGTTTTAAAAATTTCAGGATTTCCTTTTTTATTTAAAAAAAAAAACAGTATTTCACTATGGTTCTCCATCCCCTAACCTCAGGAGATACATTTTTAAATGGATGCCTGAAACCATGAACCTTATACATGTGTTTTATTTCTATATGTACATACATATTATAAACTTTAATTTAGAAAATTGTCCTGGGGAGAGTCAATAATAGTAACTAATATTAAAATAACACATCACAATACACTATTCTAGAAGTAATGTGAATGTAGTCTCTGTCTGCACATATTTTACTGCAATATAATACTATAAACATTTAACTGCAATGTACTGACATTTCACCAGCAATTTACCAAGGGTAATTGAACCCCCAAAAGCAAAACAAGGGGGACTACTGTATGTTCATGATGATGCCCTCACACTAACATATTCACTTTCTTAGAGAAATTTGAGTGAGAACTAGGCTGCTAAGACTTTCATCTCTGACTTGGGAGTGGCAAGATCTTGACTTAAAAAACCGCTGGTTTTCATCAACTTATTCAAGTTTATCACCAAGTTGAAGAGAACTCATGAACTCACTGACAGCCACATCAAGCAAGGTGAGTTCAATTCTTTTCAAGACAGGGAAAGGGCTGCACACTGGCACATGCAGATCAGCATGCACACACAGCCTGTGTGGCCATTCCAGTAAGTTTGAATCAGTAAGTTTCTGACCACAGCTCTAGGATGGAGATTCAGGTTCCATCCTGGTCCTGTTAGCTCTGAATGCCCAAACCCAGGTAGATAAGTAGAATGGGGCAGGGCTGAAAGCGTTTCACTGAGACAGTAAGAGGTGTAAGGGAATCTGCTAGCAGCTTCTGATGCCAAAGGAGTGATAGTGGGTGTCCATAGCCCAGGGAGTCATTCTGGTGCCCTCGATCAGGAGCTTGAGAATGTTCAGAAGAGATGCAGATAGGATTAATGAAGAACACATATTCTCTCTAGAAGCCCGGTGGCAGAGAAGCAAGAGAGTGAGAGGCAAAGCTCTCCTGCTTCATGAAAAGAGCAAAATTCAGAATCCTTAGAAAGGTCCCTCCCCACCCCCAGCATCTCACCCACTCTCACCTGGAACATTTACAGGTGTAAACACAGGAAATAAGTGCAGTGATGAGAAGAGCAGGAAGATGGTTTCTGTAGACTGCTACTCTTTCTCCTAACAGACAACTTCCAATGTAGTTTCCTGAAGATGCTGAGGTTGGGGCATCATCATTAGGCTATGAGTTTTATTCTATCTCAACACAAGGTATACCGGTTTTTAAAGGACACAGTTCCAAATCCACGAAGAAACTAGCTTGGAGGAGTCTCCTGAAGGAAGTCTTCAAAACTAAGGTCCTAAGAGCAATTATAATCATGATATTCCCTGGAGTAGTCATTGTTGTTAATATTTTTTAACTTTTCTACAATAAGAGGTCCCTGGAGCATTTTCAAATTATCATCACAAACCAGAATCTCATCTGATATCAAGTATGACACTGAGGCTCTTTGAAACACCATAGGTCTTTATAAGGTCTCCAAGTTCTTTTAATATTTATTTATTTATTTATTTATTTATTTATTTATTTATTTATTATTTTTCTAGTACTGGGGTTTGAACCAGGGCCACTCAACCACTAAGATAGACACCCCAGCCCTAGTTATTTTGAGACAGTGTCTTTTTAAGTTGTTTCGGCTGGCCCAGAACTTGTCATCCTCCTGTCTCAGCCTCCCAAGTAACTGAAATTACAGTTAGGTAATCAGTGTACCCAGTTCATTGTCTAAATTTTTGAAGTAGAGTTTTTTATAATGGAGATAAGGTAAAATACAAATGACATAAGTATATTCTGCATCATCTGGATGATGTCTCCCAAATTAACAATTGCAGAGGATTTCACAACCTTTATGTGCATTTATATTCAGAATGCTATAATCATCTTCCACTAAAGAAAAAAATGCAAAAAACTAGAGATAGGGGTATAGTCCAAAAGGTCCCAACAGTTTACATGAAGGCTTCCCTGCAGCTATTGCAATTCATGAAATCATTGTGGAAGCAAAAGCAGCACACAACATAGGCCCATATGAACAAGCCCAAAGGAGAAGTCTTGGTTTCTCCGCCCATCTCATCCTTTTGAGTCTTTCCCAACATCCATCGCGCTCTCAGGCAAATGACTTAGCATAGATATTTCATCTTCTTTTCCTCCTGTATGTTGTATCTATTTTTCACCTGTACATCATTTTAATCTGTTTGCCCTATCATCTGTTTTAGTGTCTTCCCTGCCTCTCCATTTCTACAACCCTAGCTAAGACCCTCATCTCTTCTCTGGGCTAGAGCTCTATCCCACTGATTGATTTTCTTGTGTCTATGCTTGCCCTTTTACCATTCTTTTTTTTTTTTTTTGTATGTGTGTGGTATTGGGGTTTCTGGAAACCTTTTAACCTCCAGGCTACACTCCCAGACCTATTTTTTATATTTTTATTTGGAAACAGGGTCTCAAGCCAGCTAGGCTGGCTTTGAACCTGTGCGATCCTCCTATCTCTGCCTCCCAAGTTTTTTCATTTTTTATTATTTATTCAACTTGCAAAGTGACTTTTCAAAACATCATGCTATGGATGGCTTTCTATCAAACCTAAAGTAAAACAAACCACCTTTTTAGGACTCCAAATGCTGCTTAAGGATTGAATTGTGTCCAAAATGGATTATGTCCACCTGGGAGCTCTGAATGTGACCCACTTGGAATGAAGGTCTTTGCAGATATAGTTAAAGGGAATTCCTGAGGTGGGGTCATCCTGGATTAAGATGGGCCCCAAATCCAATGGCAAGCATCCTTATAAAAATAGAAGAACACAGACACAGATAAGATCATGTGAAGGTGGAAATGGAGATTGGAATTGTGCTGGCACAAACCAGGGCACCCGAGGAGACAGCAAACCTGTAAGAAAAAGGGAGGCTACTTCTCTTGCAATTTACTGACACCTTAATTTGGGACCTCTGGCCTCCAGAATCATGAGAGTATAAATTTCTGTTTTTTTAAACTACATATTACTTGGTAATTTGCCATGGCAGTCATGGAAACTGGCACAAAAGCCAGAATGAGTTATCCCCTATCCTTTATCTGTTTCTACTATATCTTTTGCTACCACTCTTTTATCTCTCATTAACCTCCAAACACAGCTTCTCTCCATCAGTCTTCAACATCATGTTCTTTTCTTGGACTCTCTTCTACCAAGTATCTCATTAGTTGTTCTTTTCTCAACTTTATTATCACAGTATAAACGCTCATTTCTGGAAGATGTCTATTAAGGATAAAATAGACATTCCTAATCAACCACTTAAAAATGCAACCCATTATTCTTTGAGTGAGTTATTTACTTTATTTATTTATTTATTTATTTATTTATTTATTTATTTGTGGTACTGGAGGTGGAACCCTTCTCTGGGCTACACTCCCAGACCTATTTTATATTTTTATTTGGAAACAGGGTCTCTTAAGCCAGCTTCGAACCTGCACAATCCTCCTGTCTCCGCCTCCCAATTGCGGGGATTATAAGCACCATAACGAGTTTATTTTCTTATAGCATTTATTGACATCACTTCTGTGTCCTTTTAAATTATTTCTTGTCACCCTTTTCTGAAAGGGGGGATAGGTTTTATGAAGGTCATTCATTGCTATGTATTCAAAATCTAGAAGAGCTCTCAATAAGTGTTTAATTAATGGACAAGTTAGATATTCAGTGACTAAATGAACCCAAATTCACTGTGCTACTGAAATCAATATCATGAGAATAAAGCCTATCTGGTGATTTGTCTGTGGAGTAGTGGTGCCACAGAGGTTCCTGGCATGGCACCTTTGATACAGGAAGTATCCTTTTCAATTTTGCTTTTCCTTAGCTAACAATTGTCCTGAGGGAAGCAGTATTTCAGATATCAGAGATATTGACTAAATTATGAGATCCAAAACCTCGTTTTCTAGGCCAGCAGCTCCCTCATATGTTGTGAATTGGCTATGGCACTCGTTTGGAACTCCATAGAAAAGAAAAAGATGTTCATTCTCCCGGTGAAAAATAAGTCTTCTAGCAGGGTGATCAAAGTGTGCACTGCTGATCATGATCATCATGTGATTTCTGACAACTTAAGAAGTATTTGGAAAGTGGATGTTATGTGAAGTGAGATGAGCCAGTCACAGATAGTGAAGGATCATATATTTTCTTTTACATGCAGAAGCTGGGGAATAATCTGGATACAAAAGGAACTTTAGATAATGGGGAGAAACCTAGTGGAGCAAGGGAGATGGTTTGGGGGAGCTAGGGAAGAGAGGGAGAATTAATGAAGGAAGCACTTTCACTGACATTATGAACATAGGTGAAAATACCAATGCCTGTACCAAATTGGGAAGAGGCTTCAAAATGTATTAATGTACCAGTATTAGGAAAGATTTTCAGTTTTTCAAATATATTTTTGGTAGTAAAGAAGCCAGGAGCTTCAGAGAAAGGGACTGCAGGATTCCAGGCATCAAGGAAGATTAGCAAGATAACAGAGATAGTTTCAGGGCCTTTTCCATTATAAAGTTAAGATTTCCCAAGGAAGTGGAAGGATGCCATAAATCTTCAGAAGATCCCAGACTTCGATAATCATGAGAGGATGCCATAAGCGATGATCAATTAACACATTTGGGGGCTTAGGGAAACAGGGCAGACCTGCAGGAAGGAATCCCCCAAATCAAAGACTGGCCCTAGAGGGGGGCGGATCTTTGTGGGTTAGGAGACTGACTATAAGAATACTCTGTGTCCAGAAATCTTAGGTGAATTCGTTCAACACCCCCCCCCAATCTATGTAATTTTGTCCTGATAGTCTCCTTTGGGTATCTTTCCTAGTCCGTTTCTACTAGTGGAGAACAAATCAAGTATTATTTCGTAGAGCCACTTTTATGCAATGGTAGTTGTCTTCAAATAAGCTATTGCCTTTACTTTGATCTCCACAGTTATTTTTCTTTATTATATCTTCAAATGCTCCTTTTCATTGATTTGAGCCTGTTATTTCTATATTTATGATATCTTGTCAGTAGATTGTCAGATCTTTCTTTTAAGAAAAACAGTTTTACTCATCTTGTGATGTTTGGGCATAGTGCTTACATAGAATAGCCATTTAATGAATATAGAAGAAAATAAGCTGAGAAATAAAGCAAAGAAAGGAAAGAATGAGGACATTAAGAGTGAGCTATGCTATCAATCACAATGTCACAAATACTATTTATTTATTTATTTATTTATTTATTTATTTATTGATTGGTGGTATGGGGTTCCTGGAAACCCTTCTACCTCCAGGCTACACTGCCCACAATATTGAGGGCACATCCTCCCTACTTAGTCTACTCAAACACATATAAAAATCTCTGGATGTATCTTTCACAGACACACCCAACAGCAATACTTTATAACTCTCTAAAATCTAGTCAGTTGACTGGGTTTCTTTTTTCTTTTCTTTTTTTTTTTTTTTGTTTTGTTTTGGTGGCACTGGGGTTCCTGGAGGCCCTTCTACCTCTGGGCTACACTCTCAGATCGATTTTTTTTTTTTTTACATAGGGTCTTTTAAGCCAGCGTGGCTGGCTTTGAACCTGCGCAATCCTCCTGTCTCCGCCTCCCAAGCACGGGGATTACAAGCGTGCACCACCACGCCCAGCAATTGGGTTTCTTAATCTGTCACAATAGTGTTACAGTTGAATGTATCTCCTCCAAAATTTTGTTGAATCTTATTGGCTAATGTGATGATATTAAGAGGTGTGACCTTTAAGAGCTTACTAGACCATGAGGGCTCCTCGCTCACGAATGAGATTAAAGCCCTTGTAGAAGAGGCTCTACACAGTGTTTGGTGTGCTTGTCTTCCTGTCTTCTGCTGTACTAGTATCGGGAAGAGGTCCCAAAATGTATTAATGTACCAGTATTGGGAAAGATTGCCAATGTTAAAAATATACCGTTTGTACTAAAGAAAGCCAGGATTGTCAGGAAGAAAGGTCTTTTTACTTCTCTAAAGAGAAGTAAACAAGAAGCCAGGAGCCAGGGAAAGGGTTCTTTACATTTCTAAAGAGAGACAAGCTGCCTCAAGGATGGGAGGAAATCCCAGATCCCAGAGAAGAAATTTAACACATCTTGGGAGTGTAACAAAAGGTGTGGAGGTTTGTGCCCCAAGACAGGGCTGCCCCCCCCTCCCCAGCCTTCGAAGGGGCAGATCCGGCTGGGATGGAGACAGCAGAAAACTGGGCTAAGAGATAGGGCAACATATCTACATATCAAAGGACCTGCCACAGACTTGGTCAGGATAAGAACACTCAGCATTCTGTGGTTTTTGGTAAATTCACTTGAATTGCCCCCCTGTGCCATTCTCTAGATGGCACAGGGCCGTAATTATCTCCTGTATTTCTATCTTTTTAATAAACTTCTTTAAATCTTCAGCAAGAGTTCGGGCTAATGTGTATCTATACTTAGCTCAGGACAAGGATCCGTGGTTTTTCTGTTTTTCTGTTTGTGTGGTTGTGTTGGGGGAATTATTTCTCCCCTCACATACCGAACATATTTCACCGCAACACTGCCATGTGAAGATATCTCACTCATACCTTCTAGAGGAGGCTGCCACAAGACACAGAGAGGCTCCTTACCAGACAGAACAATTGCTGATGTCTTTATCTTTGATTTCTAGCCTCTAGAACTACAAGAAATATATAACTGTTGTTTTAAATTACCCAGTGTATGGTATTTTGTAATAGCAACAGAAAAACTGTGGAGGTGTGCTGCCTTCACTTTGATTTTAGATGAAGCTGCAGACAATCTTAGGCCCAACAGAATTGTGGTCATGGGGCAGGAGTGGGGTCACTACTGGGACTCTAGTACTGTGCAGCCTGCAGTGTATACTGTACAGCCCTGTGGTGGGGCACATGGTGTTGGTTTGAGCACAATTTGGTCAAGATAGTACAGAAACTAAGAGTGAATGTTCATAATTATTTATGGAAACTTTACACTGCTGTGATAATCAAGTACATTGTACCAGTATTGGGAAGAGGTTTCAAAATGTATTAATGTACCAGTATTGGGAAAGATTTCCAATTTTAAAAATATATCTTTGGTAGTAAAGAAAGCCAGGAGTCTCAGGAAAAAGGGACTTTTTACATTTCTAAAGAGAAGTAAAGAAAGCTAGGAGTGCCAGGGAAAAGCGCTTCTTTACGTTTCTGAAGAGAGACAAACTGCCTCAAGGATGGGAGGAAATCCCAGATCCCAGATAAGCAACTTAACACATTTTGGGAGTATAACAAAAAGTGTGGGGTCTGTGCCAGAGACAGAGCTGCTGGAGACAGAGCTTCCCCCCGCCCCAGCCTCAGAGCAGATACTTGGGCTAGGGCAGCATATCTACATATCAAAGGACCTGCCCCAGACTTGGTCTGGATAAGAACACTCAGCATGCAGGGACTTTTCGTGAATTCACTTGAATTGCCCCCCTGTGCCATTTCTGAATGGCATGGGGCTTTAACTGTCTTCTGTATTTCTATCTTTTTAATAAACTTCTTTAAGTGTCCGAGCTATGTATACTTATCCTTAGCTCAGGACAAGAACCCGCAGTTTTTCTGTGTGTGTGGTTGTGCTGGGGGAATTTTTTCTCCCCTCACACACCAAACATGTTTCACTGTAACATACATTACAAGTGGATTTGTCTTGTTGAACAGAAAATGGATGCATTTGGCTTTTGTTGAGCCTGTGTAGTGAGTTGTGTGATGTCAGCTCATCACGCACAATGGGATAGTGTACTGGACCACAGCAGATTTAAATAAAAGTAACAAAAACTGGCTTCTCATTACCAATGTGTAAGAGTGCTGTGAGAAACATCCCCCTCCCCTTATAGAAATAAGATATTAGAATATAGAAATAAGTTAGAGTAAACTTGTGAGTCCCTGCCTTGATAACTGCTTGCTCAAGTTCTTGCTTCTGTAAACAGGCTTGCTTATACTTGCTCATGCCCCATTTGCTTTTATAGTAAAAGTTGTTTTAATCTAAGAACCTGGTTTGTTGTTAGGAATTGTTTTAAGGTCAGATTTGTCTTTTAATATCCTTGTTTTGATGTTAAAGAGTTGTTTTGTTTTTTTTTAAATTTGAAGTGCTTTTGAAGTATTTTGAAGTGTTTAGAGTGTAAAACTATTTTCTTTCTTAAAAGTGAGTTCTAAGCCTGTCAGCGCCTTATCTATAAGCAAACATCTGGCTTTTACAGCCCGGGCTAGAGGTTACCATAGTAACCGAGCACATACCCTGCATAAGAGAGATAGTCATTCCTTGGCGGGCTGTGACGTAGAGAGGCTCACCTTTAAATCTATTTGCTATGATTCAAGTATGTAGTGTGCTTTCTTTAAAATTATTGGTTGTACTTGTTTACCTTTTTATTTGATTGGCTGTATCCTACATTTAGCGGGCTGTGACATGTATAACCACTCCCTTCAGGGGCTATAAATATAGAGCCTGAAGTGTGTTCGGGGTCGACTCTGACCAGTTGCTTTCTGTTAGTGAAGTTGAACGCTGGCTCAGCCAGGGCACTCCCTGGTAGCCACCCAGACAGTTCCTCTAACGACAAGTAGGCTTGTGAAAGAGTTTCGACTCTGGCTTGCCAGTTGGAGCTACAGCACTATAAACTCTGCATGTGATTTGCATCCTTGGTGTGTTCTTTGTTATTTGGGGAAGGGGCGACTCTTGGACCCTAACAAATGAAATTAGAGGTAGAGCTCTAGATAAGATGAGTGATTGTGTCACAAATCAGCTTATAAAATGTGGGAGAATGGGAAATTGGAAAGAAGAATAATGAGATTACTTTTAGGTAAAATACAGAAGTAAGAGGACAATTAAATACCAAATCCCAAGAAAAGATGTCATGGAAGAGGTGTCATAAAACAAAGAACAGAGAATAACCAAGTCTAAGAAGGTTCAGGCAAATCTCATAGGTAAAGAAAACAACCAATTTACTATCTAAGGGGAAATTAGGAGTTGTCCAATGAAAAGACAGGGAAATGGAAATGAACGTACCATATGATCCAGCAATATCACTTCTGGATATCTACCAAAAAGAATAAAAATCAAACTACCAAACCAATTCTTATGTATCTAGCTGCACAATTCATAATGGCCAAACTATGGAACCAGCCAAGATATTCATCAAAGATGAATGGATCACACAAATATGTGATATGTACACAATGGAATTTTACTCAGCCATAAAGAAAAACACAATTACATCATTTACAGGGAAATGGATGGAACTGGAGAACATTATGCTAAGTGTAATTAGTCAGTCAAAAAAAAAATAGCTCTCCCTAATATGTGAAAGTTAGGGAGAAAATGGGTCATTAGGAGGAACTCTAGACAAAGAAGGGGATACTATAGATGAGCAAATAAGGTGACCTGAGGGGATGGGAGGGGGAAGAGGGAAATTCTCTAATGTTCATGAAGTACATTAACAAACATATCAAAGTCAATCACTAAGCCAAACATGAGAAGGAGGGAGGATGAAGGAATGGGGAGGGAATTGAGTAAGGACTAATTGGGTGATATGTGCATATATGCCTCCACCATCTTGTACTCCATTAAGATGTATGACTACAATGCACCAATAAAAGGTTCAAATAAAAATAAAAAATAAAATAAAATAGAAAAAGGAAGAGAGATTAAATAGGTGCTTAGAGATGTTGAATTCGTTATTAACTTTTTAACCAAGATCTAGTCCACTCCCTTGTTGGAATAAAATAAAGTCTTCTCTTGTAAAGTCAGTAAGGGGTTGTAGTTAAATTCACTTATCATGCTGATATGATTGAGAATCTCAAATAATGTGTATGTTTGGGAGGTATGTGTGGGTATAGTACTGGGGACTAAAATTCAGGGCATTCTATTTCTGAGCTATACCCCAGCACTTTTTAATTTTTTTTTTTTTTAATTTGGAAGCAGGGTCTTGCTAAGTTGGTGCGAGCCTTGCTAAGCTGCTAAGACTGATCTTAAAACTGATCCTTCTGTCTCAGCCTCCATGTAAATACTGAGACTATAGGCATGTGCCACCATACCTGCCCCATTAGTTCTTTATAATTCAGAAACTTCAATAAGTATTATTGAATTGATATTGAATAAATATTAGGTTATGATTGAATTGGTTATTAGGACATTGGTGAACCTGACAAAAGGTTATTATTTGAGGTGGAGTAGGAGATTGAGACTGTCCTGGGTTTTCTCAGCTAAAAAGTGGATGATACTACAGTGAGGTAGTGCATGCCTGTAATTCTAGTGCCTGAAAGGCTGAGAAAGGAGAATTGCAGGCTTATCACCAGACTCAACAACTTAGTTGAGGCCCTCTTAGGCTCTCTGAAACTTAGTAAGACGCTGTTTAAAAAAACAAAATTAAAAATAGGGTTCAGAGGCAGAATGCCCCTGGGTTCAATCTCCAGGACAAAAAAAAAGGCCAATGAACTTTAGTGACCAGGTTTTATTACTTCATGGGTAAACAGAAAGTCCTGTTTTGTCCTAGAAAAAGCTGTACTTTTTCTTGCTGATTTCAAGAATTATTTTCTGAAGAAAATATCCCTAAGCAGAAGATAGACCCCAAATTGCCAGTAAGATACCACACCCTACTGCTTTGATACCACACTCTACTGCTTTGCCTCCCTCCTTCTTTCCCTCCCTTCATCGTAATGGACCCCTTCTCTGAGTGTGGAAGTTCCTCATTGTGCTAATATGAACTTTATTTTTTCTTCTTCAGTAATTTTGTCCAGTTGCATCAGTTTAAATGCCATCAACATACTCTTGACACCCCAGAACCTGGTCATGTACATAAACCACAGACCTATATATGTAATTGCTTACTTGCCAGTATAATAGAAATTTCACACTTGATCCAAACAATTTTGATTCATCCCCTCTTAATCTAATCTTCCCTCATTTTGTTCCATTAAATCAGTATCATCACCATTTATACAACTGACCAAATTAAAAGCTTGAACATAAACATCATTTTCTCCTTTTTCTTATGGCCTTCATAAGTAAATCCTGTTGATTTAATCTACACAATATATTCATAAATCCATTGCCTGTTGCTCCGCAATGCATTCCTGAAAGATCTTTCTTGTAGTTATCAGTGCAAACTCCAAACAGTACTAACATATAAGATCTTATCTTATTCTCATTTCATATCAATAATATCATAAATACTTCAATCTTTAGCTTTTCCTTAATTAATTACATTTTAGGAAGATTCTTTTCAATCTAG
Organism: Muscardinus avellanarius; assembly: GCF_963383645.1. NCBI lineage: Eukaryota > Metazoa > Chordata > Mammalia > Rodentia > Gliridae > Muscardinus > Muscardinus avellanarius. The sequence goes on from NC_137786.1 coordinate 182,431,765, forward strand.
ATGTTTTGTTTTACTTTACTTCTTTATAGCTATTTTTAACTTTACATGTAATCTTACAAAAATTCACTACCACTTATTGTTCCTTAAATTTACTCTCTTTTCAATTTCAGAAACTGTTAAATTTATGATTGGAGGCCGTGTTAAAATATAATACCATTTTTATGCCTATATCTTAAGTTCCATAAATATGCCTGGGATATGTATGTTTAAGGATACATGGTAAATGCATGCAAAAATGAAGAACATTACTCCATTGCCAGAAACACATCTCATAGTTGTGATTATTTGTTGATTTTGTTTATTTTTGACATTTAGTTATATGTGCAGTTGTTTTAATTTCCTTATTTACTTGTATGAGCTAAAAAAGACATGACTATTTGCTTCCCTATTCACTTTATTCTCTCTTTCTTCTTCATCTCCCCCTCTTTCTCCTATTTACCCACTCTTTTCCTTTCCTTTAACTTAATTTCTTTCTTATGTATACCAAGGTACCATACTTTGCATAGAAATTTATTGAACTGATCTGAGAAAAACTGTAGGAAAATGGAAGAAAAAAGTGGTAGAATAAAAGTGGAAACATTTTTCAATAAATTCCTTCTCTATGATCCCTAAAATGTCATAAACAGAGATAATCATCTCCAAAAAGATTATTTTTCAGTGACTCTCCGGAAAGCACCTTTGACATCCTTGTTCCTCAGGCTGTAAATGATGGGGTTCAGCATGGGTGTCACTGCTGTGTAGAACACAGAAATCACTTTATCCCTCTCACTCATTAGCTTGGAGTTTGGACGCATGTAAGCAAATATCGCAGAGCCATAAAAGAGACCAACAACAATGAGATGAGAACCACAGGTGGAGAAGACCTTAAGCCTCCCCTCCCCAGAATGCATCTGGATCACAGTGGAGATGATATTCCAGTAGGAGACGAGGATGAGGGAGACAGGAGCTAGGAGGATCACCACGCCCATTGCAAAGATGGCCATTTCTGTGCTGTAAGTGTCTGCTGTAGCTAGCTTCAGGAGGGCAGGAGGTTCACAGAAAAAATGGTTGATGACATTGCTTCCTTGGTAGGGAAGACGCAATGTGAATGTGGTATCCACCAGTGACACAAATGCCCCACTAGCCCAGGAGCCAGCAGCCAGCTGAAAACACACTTGATGTGTCATGATGGTGGAGTAGTGCAGGGGCTTACAGACAGCCACATACCGATCATAGGACATCACCGCCAGCAGTGCACACTCTGTACACCCCGTCAGAAGTAAAACAACAATTTGTATTGAGCACCCAGCAAAGGAAATGATTTTCTTCTTTGCCAGGAAGTGGACAAGCACCTGGGGCACAGTGGTAGTAGAAAAACAGAGATCAGCAAAGGACAAGTTTCTAAGGAAAAAGTACATAGGCTTGTGGAGCCTGGAGTCTATGTGAATGAGCACGACCATCAGCAGGTTTCCCAGCACGGTCAGCAGGTAGAGGACCAGGAACAGAAAGAAGAGCAGGACTTGTGTCTGTGGATCCTGTGAGAGGCCCAGGAGGACAAATTCTGTCACAGAAGTCTGGTTCTTCTTTCCCATGAATGTTTACTCCTATAAGGAAATAATCAGCTATTTCAGAAAAATGAGTCATTTGGGTATTTTATTAATCATTATTCACAATTGGGATATTTGCTTTTTCATTAGTTTTATTTTTTAATCATTAATCATTTTTATGTGTTAGGAATTTTTTATTCTTCTTCTTTAGCCATTTTGAAATATATCATAGATTGTTTTGCCTAGAAGTTGCCCAACTGTGCTAAAGAAAAACCAAGGATTTTTCCTCTGTTTTTGCTAACCACTATTACATATCCTTTTTGTACAATGTCTTGGTTTCTAGGAATTACTAAGAGAGTACAGTATTTTTCTTCCTGAAATAAGCACCTAGCTGATTTCACTTAACATAATCATCTCCAACTCCATCCAAGTTGTTGCAAATGACAGGATTTTATTATTTTTATAGTCTCATAATATTTTGTTCTGTAAATAGACAACATTTTCTTTATATATTCATCCACTGAAAGGCATCTGAGTTGACTTAAGATTTGGGCAATGAATAGTTCTCAATAAACATGGAAGCTCAGTTATCTGTTTGGTTCAAAAATTATACCTCCTTTGGATATATATCTACTAGCAGAATTTCTGTATGCCATGGTAGTTCTATTTTTAGTTTTTAAGGAATCTCCATACTGTTTTTCATTATCCCTATAATCATTTACATTTCCACCAACAGCATCTAAGAGTACCCTCTTCACATATTCACCAGATTGTTATTTGATGATAGCCATTTTAACTCAGGTGAAATGATACACCATTGTGGTTTTGATTTGCAATTATCAGATTATCAGTGAAATCCAGGATTTTTCATATATTTATTTCATGTCTTATTTATTTATATTATATATATTTTTACTGGTACATTTTAGTTATACATCTTAGTGGAGTACAAAATGGTATAGTCATACATGCACACATCACCCGATTAACCCTTGCTCAATTCCCACCCCATTTTTGCCCCTCTCTCTCCTTCTCATGTTTGGCTTAGTGATTGAATCTGATAGGTTTGTTAATGTACATCATATACATTAGGTAATTTCCATCTTCCTTCTTCCCATCCCTTTCATTTAGGTCACCTAACTTAGCTGGTTCACTTCAATTGTGCAGGTACTCCTCAATCTAGTTTGTGAAATAGAAAGAAACGGCTCTCTCAAATAAGAACAGCTCAAGGAAGGAAAACTACAGGCCTATATTCTTGATGAACTTGGATGCAAAACTGCTAATCAAAATACTAACAACACATATTCAAAACCACATCAAGAAAATCATATACTGTGACCAAGTAGGGTTCATCCCAGGGATGCAAGGCTGGGTCAACATATGAAAATCAATCTATGTAATTCATCACATAAATAGAACAAAAGACAAAAATCACATGATCATGATCATTTCAATAGACACTGAAAAAGCATTTGACAATATCCAACATCCATTTGTGCTAAAAGCACTGCAGAGAATAGCAATAGAAGGAACATACCTCAAGATCATAAAGGCAATCTACAATAGGCCCACAGACAACATCACATTAAATAGGGAAAAATTGCGAGACCTCATATACTCACTGCTAGCCATGTCTGGAAGAGAGGTGTGTTCACTTCCATTAAGGACAGAAAAAAGGCTATCCACCCACACCTGAAGATCAGTATGTGCATACAGCCTTGTGTGGCCATCTAGAAACCTCCAAAAGTTCTTCTCTCCAGGGTGGAAAACTCAGGCTGTATCCTGATCCTGTAAGCTCCCAATGCACAAACCTAAGTGGCTAAAGAGAATGAGGAAGGAAGCCTTGAAAGGGTTGCACTGAGACAGGAAGGGGCAGAGGAGAATCTGCTGGCTTAGCTTCTAGTGACAAAGGAAAAGCAGTGGGTGTCGACAGTTGATGAAGTCACTCTGGTGACCTCAGGCAAGAACTCAACCAACCTCAGAGGAGATACAGAGAGAATTCACGAGAAGCGCATTCTCTCTAGAATCCATGTGTAAAAGAGAGAGGACAGAAAAGTGAAAGGCAAAGCCTTCCTCTATGAAAAGAATAAAGGTTCAGACTGTTTAAGAGGGCAACTTTTCCTTAGCATTTTACTACTCTCACCTGGCACACTGGCAGGTTTAAACACGAGAAATGAATGCAATGCTGGTAAGTATCAAGGGATGACAGGTGTGATTTCTGCAGCCTGATACTCCTTATCCTAATAGGAAGCTTCTACTGCAGTCTTATTCTATATCAACATAATGAGTACCTTTTCATTAAAGAACACAGTCCCAAATCCACTAAGGAACCAGCCTGGATGATTGTCTTGAAGGGAGTCTTCAAACCTGAGATCCCAAGAGCTGTTATAATCAGGGCATTCCCTGGAGCAAAAAGTGTTAACTTCTGTAACCTTTCTACAATAAGAGATCCCAGGGGCATTTAAAAAATAATAATCTCAGCCAGACATAGTGGCACACTCCTGTTATTCCAGTATTTGGAAGGCGGAGACAGAAGGATCAGAGGTTCAAGACCAGCCTCAGAAACTTAGCTATACCTTATTTCAAAATAAAATAAAAGGGCTGGAGTTCCTTCTTCCTCAGCAGCATCTCAAACAGAAACACCTGCATCTCATCTAATGACAGTGATGTTTCTTGGACTATTCTGTGGCCCTCTGGGGTCCACAAGTCTTTGTGTAAAAAGTCTTCTCATGTTCAGTAGAGACAATTTTTTAAAAATACTTACAATTTGCCACTGGTTTAATCCATGAGTGCAAAATCTGTTGATAAAAAAGATCCAGCTGTATATTCCTTATCATCAGGATGGTATACCTCAAATTAAGAACCATGAGAGGATTCAAAACTTTTGTCTGGCCGGGCGTGGTGGCTCACGCTTGTAATCCCAGCATTCGGGAGGCTGAGACCTGGAGGATCGCGGTTCGTGGACAGCCTCAGCTACTTAGTGAGGCCCTCTGCAACTCAGTGAGACCCGGTTTCAAAATAAAGAATAAAAAATAGGGCAGGGGGTGTAGCTCAGAGGTCGAATGCCCCTGGGCTCCATCCCCAGACCCCGAAAAATAAAACAAAACTTTTGTCTGCTTCATACTCAAGCTGTTCTAATTGCATTCCACCATCAGGAAGAAAACACACTAAGGGCCCATGGTTCCATTCAGTATGCCCCAACAGTTTCAATAAAGGTTTTCCTGTAGCTATTGAAATACACAAGAGCAGTGTGAAAGCAAGTTCAGCACACCAAACAGGACCATATGAACAAGCCCAAAAAATAAGTCTTGGTTTCCCTACCCAACTCATCCCTTTTGAGTCTTTGCCATCGTTCATAGAGTTCTTGAGCCAAAGACTTAGCAAACATATTGATATTGCAGTCTTCTCTTTTTTCACCTACACATTCTATCTGCTCGCCTATATTACCATCTCCTCTGCCTCTCCTTTTCTACAATCCTAGTTCAAGGCCTCATTCCTGCACTAAAGCTCTATCCCACTGATTAGTTTTCTTGTGTCCATGATTTTCTTCTTAACCACTCATTCTCCATCTAACACTCCAAGTGACTTTTTAAAACCTAATATCAGGGATAGCTTTCTATTGGATATATAGTAAAATAAATTGTGTCTTCAGGACTTTCAGAGACATTGAAGGGCTGAATTGTGTCCTCCTAAAATATATGTTCAACTGTAAGCTCTGAATGTGATTACCTTAGTAAAAGGAGCTTTGCAGATTTAATTAATGGGAAATCATGATGTGGGTTCACCCTGGATTAGGGTTGGCTCTAAATCCAATAGCAAACATCTTTATAAACAGAGGAAGCCACAGAGGTGGAGGGAAGGCACTGTGAGCATAGCATCAGTAATGTGAGATATGCTGCTAGAACCAAGAGACCCTAGAAGCCATCAGAGGCTGGGAAGGGTAGGTAGGACTTTTCTTTAGATCCTTAGAAAGAAGCTTGGTCTGCTGATACCTTGATTTTAAATGTCTAGCCTCACCTCAAAAACTATGAGAGAATAAAGTTTCATTGTTTGAAGCCACAACGTTTGTGGTAATTTGTTAGTCCCACAAAAGTGGTACAAAAGCCCTATTGATATGACCTTTACCTGTTCTATGATATCTTCTATTACCCCCTCTCTTATCACTCATTAACCTTCAAAAACAACTTCTATGTGTTAATGCCAAACATCATATCTCCATGTAAGCTCTAGTCTCTTCTCTCTAGATGGATCTTCTTCCTCCAAATCTCTCCCTGATTGTTCTTTTCTTCTCAATAATTATTAATGAGCTAAAGATGTGGCTCAATAGTAGAGTGCTTGCCTACTATGCTCAGGGCTCTGGGTTAGATTCCTCCCACAAATTTTGCTGGAATGTGAGATTCTGAACCTTTTCTATGCCAACAGCTCTAAAATTTGGGGTTGAATTGGCTATAGCAGTAGTGTGGATCTCTCCAGATTAAACATTTTTCCTAGTATCATAGCTTCATGGCAAAAGTGATGACACTTTCTCACAGAAAATTATGGAATCTAATTCCTCAACATCTGTCAGGATTTGAAAAGTAAAAAATGACTATGGATCATGCTTTCATGAAATGAAATTGGCAAGTAGTTGTAGTGTTAAGAGCTAAAGGAAATAATCCCGGGTTACAATGGATTGATGCACCAATAAGAACTATAAATTAAGAAATTGTCCATTATTTTAAAATATTTTAATATATTAGACAATAACTGCTACAAAACAAGCAATCTGCAGCCGTAGAGAATAAACTTTAGCAATAATGCAGTAGACATTCAAGGAGACATTCGAGGAGATGTAAGAATATCTGTCTAACATTTGCAGGTGACTCAGGTTAGAGATGATTCAGAAGAAAAGCTGAGCCAGGCATGATGGCTCATGCTTTTAATCCCAGTACTTGGGAGGCTGAGAGAGAAAGATCACATGTTTAAAGCCAGCCTCAGAAACTTAGAGAGGCTCTCAGCAACCTAGTGAGATTCTGTTTCCAATTAAGAAATAAAAATTGGGCTGGAGGTGTAGCTTGGATATTGAAAGCCTCTGGACTCAATCCCCAGGGCTGTAAATAAATAAATAACTCTTAAAATGTTGAACTTTTTCTACACCCCTGAATGTATACCAGTATAAAGATCATTGCCTCTTGATGGCTCTATCTCCTAATCACTTTCTTGAATGCCTCTTTCACATCTTTGTTCCTTAAGCTATAAATGAATGGGTTCATCATGGATGTTATGACTGAGTAAAAGACTGAGATCACCTTATCCCCTTTATTCATCTTCTTTGAATTTGGCTGCATGTAGGTAAATATCGTTGAACCATAGAAGAAGATAACAACAATGAAATGGGAACCACAGGTAGAAAAGATCTTAAGTCTCCCTTGACCTGACCGTATTTGAATCACAGTGGAAATAATATTACAATAGGAGAAAAGAATGAGAGAAACAGGACCTAGGAGAATTATTACACCCATTGCAAAGATAGCCATCTCAGCTTTGTAGGTTTCTTCTGAAGCCAGCTTCAAGAGTGCAGGAGGCTCACAAAAATAATGGTCAATTACATTTTGTCCTTGGTATGGGAGACATAAAGTAAAGGAGGTATCTACTATAGACACAAATACTCCACTAGCCCAGGATCCTATGACTAGCAAAACACAAACCCTCTGTGTCATGATGGTGGAGTAGTGCAGGGGCTTGCAGACTGCCACATAGCGGTCATAGGACATCACTGCTAGAAGTGAACTCTCTGTGCACCCCATGATTAGGAAAAAAAACATCTGAACCGAGCATCCAGCAAATGAAATTGTCTTTCTTTTGACTAGAAAATGCAATAGCATTTTGGGAACAATCGTTGTAGAGAAACAGAGATCAGTAAATGACAGATTTTTAAGGAAGAAGTACATTGGTGTATGAAGCCGAGAGTCAATGTGACTTAGGAGTATGAGGAGTAAATTTCCAAACACGGTTAGCAGATAGACGATGAGAAATACTACAAACAGAAGAATCTGGGTCTGGTGATCTGAAGAAAGACCCAGCAAGATGAATTCCGTCAGGTAAGTTTTGTTTTCTTTACCCATGGATGGTTATCCTTTCTTACGGATTAGCAGTCAAGGAAACGTTGACTATGATGGAGTACTAAATTCAGAAAGTGAAATTCTCATTGTAAGAACAAATGTGTTTGATCTTAAACCTTAGGAAGATTGAAGATACTGGATTTTCTAATTTTCCACCTCTATGTTGCTTCTGAAGCTTTTTAGTTGGTAGGCACACTTAAACCTTCATGTGCCTTTTCAGTGATCCTAGCTGGCAGAGTGCTGTCATTCATAGAGTCACTGTCAATAGTTGTGTGGATAATACTGGGGAATACCTTCTTAGAAAACTACATTGTATTAATCTAAAACAAGAAAAAGAATGCAAATATACTTAATTTATATGCATTTAAAATATATAAAAAATAGGCCAGGCATGGTAGCACATGCTTGTAATCCTAGCATTTGGGAGGCTGAGACAGGAGGATTGTGGTTTGCAGCCAGTCTCAACTTAGTGAGGTTCTCTGCAACTTAGTGAGACCCTGTTTCAAAATAAAGAAAAAAATAGCTCAGAGATTGAATGCAACTGGGTTCCATCACCAGGCCATATATATATATATATATATATATATATATATATATATATATATATATATTAGAATGGAAAGCAGGGTGTGGTGGTGCACACTTGAAATCCCCGTGCTTGGGAGGCAGAGACAGGAGGATTGTACAGGTTCAAAGCCAGCCACGCATGCCGGCTTCGGAGACCCTATTTCCAAATAAAAATGTAAAAATAGGTCTGGGAGTGTAGCCCGGAGGTAGAAGGGCTTCCATGAACCCCAGTACCACAAAAAAAAAAAGAATAGAAAGCCCCAGTTGTGATTTATTTTGTAGTTTCCTGATCATAAAACAAACTTTGGATTTAATTTCATCAAATAGCAAATCCCAGATTCAACTTTTTTGTTTTCTTTCCAGTGTATTCTCTACCATCTTTCCAAGCAAGAGATATCAATAGGCTATTTTCTGTTGTGTTATAATCCACAGTCCTTGTTCTTTCCTAAATTCTTCACTGGATCAGAGGAAGAATCCTTGATTGTAAAGGTGGTGGTCAAGTTTAAGCCATAAAGGTACTTCACTGTGGAGCTTGAACAGTAAAGGGGTGGCCAGACTTAGGCAGCACCACACACTATGTGGGACACTCACGGAGACTGAATGCAGCCACAACAGCTGTCTGCAGAGCTGTAATGTCTTATCTGGCATAACAGTGGGTGCCCTCACTCATGCCACAGGTTAATTCAGATGTTCAGTCAGTTGGATGGGTTCATTGGTAGAATGGTCTGAAGCTCTGAAGTCATGCAGGAAACAATATCCAAAGTCTATAGTCTGCTGTACATCTGCAACAAACAAAGAACATTCTGACTTTCTAGCGGACTCTCTACCAGTTTTATTTAAGTAAACCTGAAAGATTCAGTGAAGGCAGCTGTTGGCTGGGACTCAGCTGCAGTGTGATATTCTTAGGCAGAAATGAAGTACCAATCTTAGAATGGCTCTTTAGAATCAGGGCTGAGTTAGAGCAGAAAGTCGGCCATTCTGGCAGGATCATCTTAAGATTGGGATAAGTTAAAGACTGAAAATATGTAAGGGTATTTTGCTCACACTTAAGACCCTACATCTAGCTGGCAGTACTGGATAAATGCAAACAGAACCATTGTGGCTGGATCACTGGCTCACTGGTTGCCAAGTGTGACTTACTGGAAGACTACTGGGTGACAGGTTTCTATGAAAGAATGTGCCCCAGATTGGATGTGAATTCAGTCTAGCTCAATTTACAGGAGGCTTCCTTGGTTTTGAGGGGCCAGGAAGACAGAGCCAGGAATTGCTTTGAAGGATTGACAAAATAAATGAAGAAGAGATTCCCTATTATTAAGTTTGAGATGATACCAGAGGGATGGTAATAAACTGTGACATCATTCACTGAAATAATCTCTTGCTTAAATCAATGCATTGAAAACTGTAATTTATAACATATTCATGGGCAATGAACTAAAATTAACAGATCACCATCAGTATTTATTAAAATTGAAAAAGGAAAGTAAATATATCTTGCAATGATATAAGCATAGTTTCAAGAAAATATTTTTGCAATATAAGTGTGTGTGTGCTTGGTTATAATGTAAACTGTATTTCATAGTAAGGGTCATTATCAAAATCTTTTATTTTTTGAGATACTGGGGATGGAACCCAGGAACATTCTACCTCTGAGCTGCACTCCCATCCCTATGTTTTTATTTTTCATTTAGAAACATGGTCTCACTGAGTTGCAAAGGACCTAAGTAGCTGAGGCTGTGTGCGATCCTCCTGTCTCAGCCTCCAAAATGCTGAGGTCACAAGCTTGTGCCACCACACCCAGCTCAAAATCTTTAAAATACTATTACTACAAGTAAAAAGTTCTTAAGGATATAAAATTTTAAAATTAATTACTGATTTCATTTTCCACTAATTATTGTTATATAGATTATACTGCTTTATTATGGTAAATTTTATGCACGGAAATGTATGTGTTTCGATGTATAATTTGGTTACCTTTGACACATGTATATAACAATATACATTTTAAGGTATTTTTAAGTATACATGATTATATGTTTATAATCCTCTCTCCCTAATATGACTTTTAAGTCTCTCCAGGTTAGTAGCCTTATCTCATTTCATTTATTTCTTGACATGTAGAAAATTTTCAGGTAATACTCACTGCCGAAACGACTAAATAATGGATCAGTAAATAATGTAACATAACCCAAAATGAACAGATGTCTCCTCACACACAAGCACTGTCACACACATACACCCAAGTATTCCTAAGCACTACTCATACTATTTGAAGCATACTAGAAGCCAGGTATGGTGGTGCACACCTGTAATGTAATCTCAGTACTTGGGAGACTGAGAAAGGAGAGTGACAGGTTCAAGGCTAGCCTCAGCAATAAGGCTGGGGGCATGTATTGCAGAGGTAGGATGCCCCAGGTTAAATCACCAGTACAAAAAAAAAAAAGCAGAGTATCAACTTTAGAAGTCATAGCTGATAGTCCTATGGGAAGTAAAGGCACAAATAGTACCTCCTGAATTGCTCATGTCGAGGAGAAGCCATTATCAGTATATTTTAGTAAAAAAAAAAAAAAAGGAACAGACACAAACTCTAAGTTTTCCATCCCTTTGTTTTTCTCATCCTAACCACAGAGAGTATTCAGTAATGCCTGAGGACTGTGATACTACTGGTGCTTGTACCCACACAGCCAACATTTCTGCTCACCTAGGGCTGGCTCTCTCCCTACTCTCAGGCAATGGGTGGCCAGTCACTGTTTACATCTTAGTCAGTGCCCTGTGTGTCCAGTGGGTCTCACCAAGTAGAGATCATGAGAAAACTAAAAAAGAAAGAGGACACTAATATTAAAAGGATTGAATGTTCAGAAAATAGGAAAATTCTGACATTTGGAAAGGAATGTGTAACTTAAATAAATGATCCTTTTGGTTCCTCGGGATTCAGCACCTAAACTTGTTCCCTGAGTAAAAGGAGAAAAACTTTTGGAGAAAAATTAATAGAAAGATTTTTGGTTGAGAAGTCTAGAAAAGAAAGGAAAAAGAAAAAATTCCTTTCTCAAATAGAATGTCAGCTTATAAAAATAAGGATTTGGCCTTCTCTCAGAACAGACTCAAGATTTATGTTTTTTAAGAATCTTATTTCCTAGTTTCCTTCAGAATCATTCTCCTTACCTGGAGGCCTGGGATGAGTTTTTTTCTAGAGACGAGGAACTACAGATGCGGGAACCTCACAATGAGTACAGCATATATCCAGAAATCGTAGCTATAGATATGGAATTAAGGTCTCAGTTACTCAGCCTCCTCTCTGGACCACTGAACATGACCTGGAATTTGCAGTAGACTCCATTCCAGACTTTCGCTGTGTTCTTGGCTAAAGTAAACACTTACTTTTCAAGCATCAACATTAAACATATTCTTTTTCTATGAGGAATTTTTAAAAGGTCCTGAGGTGATGCAAACAAGATATTCCCTAGGGTTATTCTCAGAAATAACTGGCTTTATTACCTCTTCACACAATGAGATGCCTTGGGACTTTTTTTGTTTATTTATAATCACAGATTGATTCCAAAACCCTCCTTTAATTTCTAGTCTTCCCTTAGACGATGAAAAAAGTTTTGTGTGGTCTGAGTTACCCAAGAAGCCACCCATACCTGTCCCTTCTCTGTTTGACAAAGTCAAGAGTAAAAAGTACATAAAAGGAGGCATCTTTGCATCTTTACCCTTCAGGAGTCATAAAACTATAAATTTTCACACTTTTTCAGTAGTTCTCCAGTAAAATGAATTTAAAATTATTGTTCACTTGAGGATGTCATAGCCACCATTAAATAATTTTAAATTGTATTATAAAACACTTCTGAGAAAATTTCTTTAAAAAACAGTACTTGGATCATATGTCAGATGTATGAATAGATCCTTATTTTTCTAGGGCCTGGCATAAAGAAATGGAAATGGGAGTGTTTCCTCTTCTTAGGGTCCTTGCCCAATAGCTCTCGATGAATGAAGTCCAAGGACTAGCAAAGGCTATAGAAATATGAAAGTTAATTTTTTGTGTGTGGTACTTGGGGTAGAACCCAGAGGCTTTTTACCTCCGGGCTATACTCCCGGACCTATTTTATATTTTATTTGGAAACAGGATCTCACTAAGTTCTTGAGAGCCTCACTAAGTAGCTGAGGCTGGCTTTGAACCTGCGCCATCCTCCTGTCTCAGCCTCCCAAGCGCGGGAATTACAAGCGTGCGCCACCACGCCTGGCTGAAAGTTAATTTTTAAGTTAGGGAAATATAAAGGACAAAGAGCCCCACCCCCACCCCAAGGTTAGATTCTAGAAAAAAAGTGACTTTGAAGCCCTTGGGGAATGGGGTTTAAAACCTTCTTAAGTATTTCTATCTATTCTTTTAGAATTGGTCAAAATTTGGTTTTGGGGACCAATGACTTTTGCCCAGTGTCAATCCTTAATTTGAATGATTATCTGGCCAGAGCCCTGATTCCCTGATTCCTGTTTACCTCCTCAGAAAGGAGAATGCAGATGGCAGCTTTAATTCTTCCTGTTCATCATGTGCATTAGGGAATTTCCCTCTTTCTCCCCTCTCATCCCCCTCAGTTAGGTCGCCTTATTTGCTCATCTATGGCTTCTCCTTCCTCATCTAGAGTTCCTCCTATGACCCTTTTTCTCCCTAGCTTCCACATATTAGGGAGAGCATCCTATTTCTTACTTTTTGTGACTGACTAATCTCCCTGAGCATAATGTTCTCCAGTTCCATCCACAAACATAATTTTGTTCTTCTTCATGGCTGAGTAAAATTCCATTGTGTACCTATCCCACCGTTTTGTAATCCATTCATCTGTTGATGGACATCTTAGCTGGTTCCATGGTCAAAAGAATGGCAACCAAACTACCAAACTAATGCATGCGTATCTATATTCACAGCCACACAATTCACAATTGCCAAACTATGTAACCAGCCAATCTTGTTTAATTTTCTTTTAAACAGGCCTTCATTAAGTTGCTGTTCCTAGCCTCCAATTCCTGCTTCAGCATTTCTAGTAACTGGATTACAGACATGTGCAACCATAGCCAGCTCATTAATTTCTTTATGTTGTTGTTATTTAATTAAAAAGAGATGTTCTCTGTTTTAGAGATAATCAAATTTGTTTTTTATTTTTTTTCATTTTATTTATTTATTTTTATTAATTTATTTTTTAAATTGGTGCATTGTAGTCATATATCAATCACATTGGAGTACAAGACTTGAGAGGATATACAAGCACACATCATCCAATTAGCCCTCCTCCAGCCCCCATCCCATTCCCTCCCCCTCCCTCCATCGCAAGCTTCTTTGGTGATTTACTTTTTGTTTATGTACCTCCTGCGTTTTAAAGAGGCTCTGTCCTCCAGTATTACATACCCTCTGATTGGTCACATTAGTTGCTTCACTATAGGGCCCTTTCTATAGCTCACCCTCTTCCTGTTGCCCTTTTCCTCCTAGTTATTGCTGATTAAGAGAAGCGTCTGATTTATATTTTCTGTGATATTTCTCTGTGCATGCTGCGTTGCAAGTACCGATCCCACTCTTGATGGTCCCAGTAGTGGCCTGGCTACTCAGTGGACTGATCCAGACCTCGCTGGCTCAAGCAGCAGCCTTGCCTCATGGGAGGCCCCAGTTCTGGTTTCGCTGGCCCCTGCACCGGTCTAACCCCTAAGCTGGCTTTGGTCCCGGCCTTGGAGGCCGCAGGAGTAAACTTGCCTCACGCCAGGCTCCGATGCTGGCCATTGGCCCCTGCACTGGTCTAACCCCTTGGCAGGATTCCAATCCCGGCCTTGGAGTCCCCAGCACCGGCCTAGCCTCACGGCAGGCTCCAATGCTGGCCTCGTTGGCCCCAGCACTGGCCTAACCCCTCGGCAGGTTCCGTTCCCAGGTTAGGAGGCCCCAGCACTGGCCATGTCTCACGGCAGGCTCCGATGCTGGCCTTGCCTCACGGCAGGCTCCGATGCCAGCCTTGCTGGCCCCAGCACCGGTCTAGCCCTTCGGCAGGTTGTTAGCCTGGCCTCGGAAGCCCCAGTACCGACCTTACCTCACGGCAGGCTCCGATGCCGGCCTTGCTGGCCCCAGCACCGACCTAACCCCTCGACAGGCTCTTATCCCGGCCTCGAATGTCCCAGTACCGGCCTTGCCTCACGGCAGGCTCCAATCCCGGCCTCGGAGGCCTCAGCACCGGCCTTGCCTCACGGCAGGCTCCAATGCCGGCCTTGCTGGCCCCAGCATCGGCCTCACCCCTCGGCAGGCTCCAATCCCGGGCTCGGAGGCCCCAGTACCGGCCTTGCCTCATGGCAGGCTCCGGTGCCGGCCTCGCTGGCCCCAGCACCGGCCTAACCCCTCGGCCAGCACCGATACTGGCCTTGGAGGTCCCAGCACCGGCCATGCCTCACGGCAGGCTGCGATGCCGGCCTCACTGGCTCCAGCACCGGCCTAACGCCTCAGCAGGCTCTTATCCTGGCCTAGGAGGCCCCAGTATCGGCCTTACTTCACGGCAGGCTCCGATGCCGGGCTCGCTGGCCCCAGCACCTTCCTAACCCCTCGGCAGGCTCTTATCTTGGCCTCGGAGGCCCCAGTACCGGCCTTGCCTCAAGGCAGGCTCCGATGCCGGCCTCGCTGGCCCCAGCACTGGCCTAACCCCTCGGCAGGCTCTTATCCTGGCCTCAAGGCCACAGTATCGGCCTTGCCTCAAGGCAGGCTCCGATGCCGGCCTTGCTGGCCCCAGCACCGGCCTAACCCCTCAGCAGGCTCTTATCCTGGATTCAGAGGCCCCAGTACCGGCCTTGCCTTGAGGCAGTCTCCGATGCCGGCCTCACTGGCCCCAACATCGGCCTAACCCCTCGGCAGGCTCCGATCCCGGCCTTGGATGCCCCAGCACTGGTCATGCCTCATGGAAGGCTCCGATGCCGGCCTCGCTGGCCCCGGTACCGGCCTAACCCCTCGGCAGGCTCTTATCCTGGCCTTGGAGGCCCCAGTACCGGCCTTGCCTCAAGGCAGGCTCCGATGCCGGCCTCGCTGGCCCCAGCACCGGCCTAAAACCTCGGCAGGCTCCGATCCTGGCCTTGGAGGCCCCAGCACTAGTCATGCCTCAAGGCAGGCTCCGATGCCGGCCTCGCTGGCCCCAGCACCGGCCTAACCCCTCGGCAGGCTCTTATCCTGGCCTCGGAGGCCCCAGCACTGGCCTTGCCTCACGGCAGGCTCCGATGCCGGCCTCGCTGGCCCCAGCACCGGCCTAACCCCTCAGCAGACTCTTATCCTGGCCTCGAGGCCCCAGTACTGGCCTTGCCTCGAGGCAGTCTCCGATGCCGGCCTCACTGGCCCCAGCACCGGCCTAACCCCTCGGCAGGCTCTTATCCTGGCATCGGAGGCCCCAGTACCGGCCTTGCCTCGAGGCAGTCTCCGATGCCAGCTTCGCTGGCCCCAACACTGGCCTAACCCCTCGGCAGGCTCCGATCCCGGCCTAGGAGGCCCCAGCACTGGTCATGCCTCATGGCAGGCTCCGATGCCGGCCTCGCTGGCCCCAGCACCGGCCTAACCCCTTGGCAGGCTCTTATCCTGGCCTTGGAGGCCCCAGTACCGGCCTTGCCTTGGGGCAGGCTCCAATCCCGGCCTCGGAGGCCCCAGCACCGGCCTTGCCTCACAGCAGGCTCCGATGCCGGCCTCGCTGGCCCCAGCACCAGCCTAACCCTTCGGCAGGCTCTTATCCTGGCCTCGGAGGCCCCAGTACCGGCCTTGCCTCAAGGCAGGCTCCGATCCCGGCCTCGGAGGCCCCAGAACCGGCCTTGCCTCATGGCAGGCTCCAATGCAGGCCTCGCTGGCCCCAGCACCGGCCTAACCCCTCAGCAGGCTCTTATCCCGGCCTCGGAGGCCCCAGCACCGGCCTTGCCTCACGGCAGGCTCCAATGCCGGCCACACTGGCCCCAGCACCGGCCTAACCCCTGGGCAGGCTCTTATCCTGACCTCGGAGGCCCCAGTACCGGCCTTGCCTCATGGCAGGCTCTGATGCCAGCCCCGCTGGCCCCAGCACTGGCCTAACCCCTCAGCAGGCTCCGGTCCCGTCCTCGGGGGCCCCAGCACTGTCCTTGCCTCACGGCAGGCTCCGATGCTGGCCTCGCTGACCCCAGCACCGGCCTAACCCCTCAGCAAGTTCTGGACCCGACCTCGGAGGCCCTAGCACAAGTCTTGCCTCATGGCAGGTTCCAATGCCGGCCTCGCTGGCCCCAGCATCGGTCTAACCCCTCTGCAGGTTCCAATCCCGGCCACGGAGGCCTCAGTAGTGGCCTTGCCTCACAGCAAGCTCTGATGTCGGCCACTGGCCCCGGCGCCCGCCTAACCCCTCAGCAGGTTCCGATCACTGTCTCTGTGGTTATTATTTCAAAGGTTCCAGGTGTAATGTATCAGATCTCTGCCTCCCCTGAGTATTGGCCACTGGCATTGCCACTGCCTCCACCGTTTCAAATCCTTCCAAGGCTCTTTGTCCACTCTGAATGTTGTCCAGTGTTCCTAAGCATGCGTGATGGTAGCATTCGACATTTGGTGTAATTTCTCCAAAAAAATAAAGTTGGTAAGATCCAGTTTCTGCTTCTCCTGAATACAAGTCTCCACCACCATCGCGGAGAACTCTTTGAACACCGCATTTCTCCTTGGTCTCCGCTAAACTCTCTCCTTATATGTGATGTCTGAGATTCTTAACAATATAGAGAAATAGCAGTCCTCTTTCACGGCGAATTTTTCCATAAGTTCCAGTGCATTTAGATAAGTTTTGTCTGCATCTCCAGTGTCCTGGCATCCATAACGGCTTTCTTACCTCCTCTCCGATATTTTTCTTTATCTTTTTCTGTTCTGGGCCCAGTTTCTCCAGGGGTCTGGCGTGCTACTCGCAGTTCGGCCCAGGGCCCAGAGTCCCGCGACCCGGGCCCCAGCTGGCGTGCCCCGCGCGCGACCCCTGCCCAGAACCCAGCATCTTACTGGGCCTGGTTTCTCCAGGGGTCTGGCGTGCTACTTGCAGTTCGGCCTGGGGCCCAGAGTCCCGCGATCCGGGCCCCAGCTGGCGTGCCCCGCGCGCGACCCCTGCCCAGAACCCAGCTTCTTACTGGGCCCGGTTTCTCCAGGGGTCCTGCGTGCTACTCGCAGTTCGGCCTGGGGCCAGAGTCCCGCGACCCGGGCCCCATCTGGCGTGCCCCGCGCTTGACCCCCGCCCAGAACCCAGCATCTTACTGGGCCCGGTTTCTCCAGGGGTCTCCAAATTTGTTTTTTAAAAAGTAAGGACGAAGTTGGGCATGGTGGCGCAGGCTTGTAATCCTGGCGCTTGGGAGGCGGAGACAGGAGGATCGCAAAGGTTCGAAGCCAGCCTCGCTGGCGTAAGAGACCCTGTTTCCAAATAAAAACATAAAAAGTAGGTGTCTGGGAGTGTAGCCCAGAGTTAGAAGGGTTTCCAGGAACCCCAGTATCACAAAAAAAAAGTAAGAAGTAAGGACACCAGTCATATTGGCTTGGGAACAACTCAAATAAATGACCTCATTTTAACTGACTACCTGTTAAAGATACTGTGTCTACATAATGCCATAGTCTTAGCTACTAAAGGATTTTAACATATTTGGGGGGGGGACATAGTTTAATTCACAATAGAATCAAAAGCCTTTCTTAACCAAAGTCAATTTTGTAATAGTTTGAGTAGAAAAAGTACCTGTCAAAGACTCTGCATACAGCTGACAAAAGGTTTCTGCAATGAAAAGGAAACTTTACCTAAAGAGAATTTTCAACTAATTTAATCACCTGTGAAACTTCTTTTGCCCTCATTTTTGGCAATTTTACTTACATACTTACTTACTTATTCATTTGCTGGTTCACTGTCTCAAGGATGTTCAGAATAACCATTGCCTTTAGCGATCATCCTCTTCTCTGAATATTACTCAATAGTAGACCATTCAATCTGTCCTTGAATGCCATTCTTCTGATTTTGAATAAAGCAGCATGGTTATAATTGGAGTGTAATATCCAATATGCCACAGAATAGTAAAATGTAAATACATGCAGCTTGTAGTCTTCAATTTAAAGACTCTGAGCTATGAACAAAATTGTCACTTCTACTATACTATGTTACCTAGTTTTATGTATAGTATGCTTAAAATTTTAAAAGGTTTTTTGCAGGCATGATGACACATGCCTATAATCTCAGTACCTGTGAAACTGAGACAGGAAGATCGTGGGTTCAAAGCCAACTTCGGCAGCCTAGTAAGACCCTATTTCCTGAGGTATAGCTCAGAAATAGAATGTTCAATTGGTTCAATTACCAGCACTCACGTGTGTGTGTGTGTGTGTGTGTGTGTGTGTGTGTGTGTTACTAGGGATAGCACACAGAGATGCTCTATCTATGCCTGGGGTATAGTCCCAGTCCCAGACCTTTTTATCTTTTTTTTTTTAATTTTAAGACAGAGTCTTGCCAAGTTGACCAGGCTACCCTACAAATTGCAATCTTCCAGCCGGGTGTGGTGGTGCATGCTTGTAATCCCCGCGCTTGGGAGGCAGAGGCAGGAGGACTGTGCAGGTTCGTAGTCAGCCCGGCTGGCTTAAGAGACCCTGTTTCCAAATTAAAAAAAAAAAAAAAAAAAAAAAAAAAGGTTGCCGGGCGTGGTGGCGCACGCTTGTAATCCCCGCGCTTGGGAGGCAGAGACAGGAGGATCACGCGGGTTCGAAGCCAGCCGCGTGCGCTGGCTTAGGAGACCCTGTTTCCAAGTAAAAATGTAAAAATAGGTCTGGGAGTGTAGCCCGTAGGGAGAAGGGCTTCCAGGAACCCCAGTACCACCAAAAAAAAAAAAAAAAAAAAAGGTCTAAAAAGGTCTGGGAGTATAGCCCGGAGGGAGAAGGGCTTCCAGGAACCCCAGTACCACACACAAAAAAAATTGCAATCTTCCTGCCTCGCTCTACCAAATCACTGAGATTATAGGAGAGCACCACCATGCCAGGTAGAATTTTTTTTAGGGTATAATCTAGCATTTTATTTAGATCTTCATTAAACTGTTGGAATTGAGAACCAGACATATGTAATAAATCTCCAAAAATAGATCCTGAAAGGCACTTTCTGCTTAGGGCCAGCAGTCATGGAATAAGCTGTAAACAAGCTGGCTTCTCTGTACCACACCAGCCAAGTCAGCTTTCTCCACGGCCAGCTGCGTCATCTTTGCCCTTCCTTCCATAACACCAGCCAGACCCCCTTGTAGGTCCAACCCAAGGTTTTTCTGTAGGACACCTTGGCCTACCTGGGAATGCTGGAAACATGTTGTTAAAGGAATCATGGTGTTGAGGGGAAAAAAAAAAACTTTTAAAAGCTGCCATCTGAAGTGATGGATTCTCTGTACTTACACCATACCCCAGAATACAATAAATAAGCAATTAGAAAATGCTCAAGTATGGAGGGATTTCCTCCTCCCCGCCAAAAAGCACTGCTCTCTGAAGGAAGCTGGTTTCTCTGTAGCTACACCAGCTGTTCAGAAAGCTCATTGGACCTGGTTTTGAAAATAAAACAAAGTTAAAACCCTGGGAGGAATTACTGTGCAGTGTGGAGTACTCAGTCTTTCTTATAAAGAAAAAAAGGTTATCTGGTACCAAAGTGTGCAACCTACAGACCCTCAGGTGCTGCCCTGTGGCTTCTCTGTATGACATCAGAAGGGTGCCAAGTGCCTGTTTTTCTAGACTAGAGTTGGTGAGGTTTGGCTAGTGCTGAAACCATGAATAGGTTTGGTTTATTTAAATAAAACCTCATTATGTACGTCCTCCAAAGACAGCTGATAGTGAAGATTCTGATTTGGTGCTGTTAGAGGTGGAATTAAGAGCATAAGCACCAGGGAGATGGTTTAATGGTAACTGCCTTGTTTAACGTCAGGCTAGAGCTCCAACTGGAACTTGCGTTGCATGCAAGATTGGTTGGAAAGGGAACACTCCCTGACAAAGTACATAATTAGAAGTGGATCAAGTTATAGGGAGGATAAGGAGGGGCTTCACATTCAAAGTAGAGCTCAAGACATTACAAATTCATGCTGATGGGGCCGTGTCGTTGCCAGACGGGAGGCTATAGTGGAACTACAAATACTTTACGTGCACATTACAAGGACATTTTCAGCATCTGGTGGGACTTGGAGGGTTGGGGGATAGGGCACAAAGGTTCAGTTCCAAAGGATTATTTACTACAGTGTCTGTTTCTAGGCAGTTACATGGATCACCTATGCTCACTAAGTTCATTATAACAGTGAACAAAACACCTAGGGAGAGAATAGAAAACCCAACTTATAGTCCCCACAAAAGCTAAATTTCATGTCATTAACTAGAGTGACTGCAACTGATGAGAAGCTGAAAGAGGACAGGAAAATTTGGGATGAAGGGCCCTTTCCCTCAGAGCTTAAAGGCTTCTCTGTAACCTATGCCAAAAAGTCTGGGGGAAAAAGGCTAACACTCAATATTTAAGCTTTTGGGGCACTTCCCATGGGAAGCTGTCCCTACCAAAGTGGCCATAGGCTGCAGTCCTCTGATAAATTGGCTTCTTCAGATCCAGATCCCTGACAATGACCCCAGGGCGAAGATCAAAGTTCTTCACAATCTCCAATAGCTCTCTCTCACTCTTCTGAGAGGTGCCATAATGGAAAATGGAGATAGAAAACCGTTGAAAGACTCCAGTAGCGTAAGAGACCTGAACAAGAACCCTCCTGCACAGACCTTTAGCATAAGCAGCTGAGCGGTCCACCTTGGTGTAGTCCTTCCCTGAGAAGGCACCTCCGCCATGAGCTCCCCAGCCACCATACGTGTCCACACTGATTTTCCGGCCAGTCAAACCAGCATCACCCTGAGGCCCACCGATGACAAATCTGCCACTTGGCTGTAGGTGGTAGATCGTATCCTCATCAAGGTATTTTGCCGGCACGACAGCGTTGAAGACTTTCTCCTTTAGGGCATCCCTCATCTCATCCAGGCAAACCTCCTCATCATGCTGGACAGATATGACGATTGTGTGGACTCGGATGGGAATCACAGCACCTCCATCTTGCATGTACTGCACAGTCACTTGGGTTTTTTAATCTGGGCGTAACCAAGGCAAAGTGCCATTGAGGCATAGTTCAGCCAGTTTGGCATTCAGCTTGTGCGCTTAGACAACGGTTAAAGTCATAACTCCTCAGTTTCATCAGTGGCATAACCAAACATTAATCCCTGGTCTCCCGCACCAATGTCTTCCTGTTCCGGTCAAGATGAACACCTTGGGCAATATCTGGTGACTGCTGCTCCAAGGCTACCAGCACATTACAAGTCTTATAGTCAAATCCTTTGGAAGAATCATCATATCCAATGTGTATGATGGCTTCACGAACCACTTTCTGGTAGTCAATGGCAGCTCTAGATGTAATTTCCCCAGCAAGAAGGAGCATTCCAGTTTTAGCAACAGTTTCACAAGCCACTTTGGCATCTGGGTCCTGCTGAAGGTGCGCATCAAGGACAGCATTACTGATTTGGTCACAATCTTATCTTGAAGGCACGGCCACATCAGCCACCTCCTTAGCGTGCTCCATCGACCGAGGCCACTGGAGCAATGACAAAGTGAAACGTCGCGGCCGCCCGCTCCCCTGTTCGCGGGGAGGCCACATGCTACAGACACGTGGCCGCCGCGGCAATGCGGGGCACGCGCCCGACGCAGAATATTTTAAATATTAAATATTAAATATTTTAAATATTAAAGTAAAAGAAATATGAAAAGTAAACCCATTAAAAAAAGAACAAAAAATGCTCTTCAGAGGCAATAAGATGACTCACTTGTAAGTTCCATTTAACAAGCAAAATAGAAAATAAATAGAACACAGAATTTATATAATAAAGATATAATAGTTCTATGAAAAACTTTTTCCTAGCTTTATTGAGATATAATTGGTATGCGAAAATTGAACATAATTAATATATTTAATTTAACAAAATTAGCAAATTTATACACTCATATTACCATCAACACAATCAAGGTCATACATGTATTTATAATTTTCAAAAGTTTCTTTTTGTTCCTTTGGGGTGTGTGTGTGTGTGTGTGTGTGTGTGTGTGTGTGTGTGTAAGTACATTTAATGTAATATCTACCCTCTTTACAAATTTTTAAGTGCACAAAACCCTATTGTTAACTATAAGCACTGTGTTGCACAGCAGATACTTGGAACTTAATAATCTTTTATAACTGTAACTTTATACACATTTAAGCCCATATTTTACTCTCCTCAGCCTCTGGTAACATATAAACCTTTAAAAAACAGATGAGATAGACCAGAAAATTAATGTAGGCTTCCAAATATAGATCATAGTTAACTTGGTGCCGGGCGTGGTGGTGCACGCTTGTAATTCCCGCGCTTGGGAGGCTGAGACAGGAGGATCACGCAGGTTCGAAGCCAGCCACGCTGGCTTAAGAGACCCTGTTTCCAAAATTAAAAGGTATAAAAATAGGTCTGGGAGTGTAGCCTGGAGGTAGAAGGGCTTCCAGGAACCCCAGTACCACCAATAAATAAATAAATAAATAAATAGTTAACTTGTAAGAAATGCTTCCAGGGCTGCTGAACTAAATAAAGCTTTTAAAAGGCATTTTGTTTAGATTGATAAATAATACATATATATATTTGATACAATGTGATGTATTGATATAAGTATGCATTGCAGAAATGATTTATTTGCAACCATTACAATATTAGAGTAGACTGAACTTGATGGTATAGTTATTTTTTATCAGTGACTCTTATTTTTATGTTTTTATTTTACTTATTGCCATCAATTTTCTTTCATCTTGAAGAACCCCATTTTGGAACAGTTTCAGATGTTATCATGAGTTCTTGTTCTTAGCTAGTTTAGAAAAAATAACAAGAACTGCACTGCAGAAAGTTTAAGCAAAGTTTTACTACTACACATTAGAAATGACGATAGATCAATTAAAGCACTACATCAGAGGTGACACAGTGAAATACCTTGAGAATAAGACATTCTTGGGCAGGGTGAGAAAGTGGGGTTTGTGTCCACTTTCTATATATGGCTAACCTTATTTGCCAACATCATTTGTTGAAGAGGCTATCTTTTTTTCCAGTGTATGTTTTTGGCCACTTTGTCAAAAATCAATTGGCTTAAGTGTGCAAATTTGTTTCTGAGTCTTCTCTTTTACTTCATTGGTCTATGCATCTGTTTTTGTGCAATACCATGCTATTTTTATTACTTTGGATTGTTAGTATATGTTAAAAACAGGTACTGTGATGCCTCCTGCATGGTTCTTGTTGCTGAGAATTATTTTGCCTATTCTGAGTTTTTTTGTTGTTCCAAATGAATTTAAGGACTGATTTTTCTATATCTGTGAGGAATGACCTTGATAATTTCATGGGTATTGTGTTGAATCTGTAGATCACTTATGGAAGAATGGGCATTTTGATGAAATTTTTTCTGCCTATCCAAGAATATGGAAGATCTTTCAATCTCTTAATGGGAACCAAACTACAAAACTAATGCATTTGTATCTATGTTCATAGCCACATAATTCATTATTGCCAAACTATGGAACCAGCTAATATGTCCATCAAACAGATGAATGGATTACAAAACTATGGAATAGGTACACAATGGAATTTTACTCAGCCTTGAAGAAGAACAAAATTATGTCTTTTGTGGATGGAACTGGAGAACATTATGCTAAGTGAGATTAGTCAGTCACAAAAAGTAAGAAATCGGATGCTCTCCCTAATATGCAGAAGCTAGGGAGAAAAAGGTCATAGGAGGAACTCTAGATGAGGAAGGAGAAGCCATAGATGAGGAAATAAGGCAGCCTAACTGAGGGGGATGAGAGGGGAGGAAGAAGGAAATTCCCTAAGGTACAGGATGTACATTCACAAACATCAAAGTCAATTAGTCAACCAAACATGAGAGGGAGGGAGGTGGTATAAAATGGGGTGGGAATTGGGGAAGGGCTAAATGAGTGATGTGTGCATGCATGCCTCTACCATCTTGTTCCCCATTAAGATGTATTACTACAATGCACCAATAAAAATTAATAAAAACATAAGGCACTGATGTCTTTGAACATATAAATTTTTATATAAGAATTTATTATCTCCTTTTTCCCATCCTGCTTAGCCAATAGTTGGTTTTTTTTTTTTTTTTTTTACCCACCAAAATCTGGCGCAGCCTGCCAGTTGTCTCTGCTGTGTAAGCCTTTTTTGTTAGCCTTCTTTGTTCACCTTCCAAGGTATAGACATTTCTGACATCACTAATCAAAATGTGTTACTTGGTCAGCAAGGTCAGGGGGCTGCATGGTAGAAGCATGCTTTGTTTTCTATTTTATTTTTCTTCTTAAAGTTTAAGACATGTATTGTTCACCTGTGTCCTCAGTGAGTTCTCAGCTTTTCCATTACCTCTAACTGCTAGAAGTTACTTTATTATGCTGAAAACGTGTTTATAATAAAGAAAAGAAAGATACAGGAATATAGTCTTTTAAAACATGGAGGAAACCTATTGTAGCTTTGCACACTAGCTTTGTCTGGGAAAGCTCTTTCTGGGCAAACCGTCTGATGTGGTTTATGCAAAGGCTTGACTGGAGTCCTTGGGCAGACAGCCTGGTGCCTGGATCTGAAGGGTTTAGCCTGGATACTAGATCCACTAGGTTTGGTGTTTTGACTGCATTTGTTGACATAGGCTTGGAGCCTGGGGCTACAAGGGCAGGCCTGGATCATATATCTTCAGGGGGACAATCTGAGGCTTTGATACACAAGGGCTGACCTGCCATGGGTGAGCCTTAAGCCTATGTTTGTAGGGACTGGTGAGGTGCTGGGATGGATTAGGCACCCTGGCTCACTGGAATGGGCCTGTGTCCTGAATCTGCAGAATTGTGTCTGCATTCTATATCCACAGGGACTGCTCTAGAGCTTTGGTTTATAGGGTTGTTCCTAGAGACTTAGTCCATAGGGAATATCCATCTACCATGGTCTATTGGGGTGGGCCTGAAAATGGGCTTAAAAGTTGAGTTACCTGGAACCTGAGTTCATAAGGACTAGCTTACAGTCTGGGGCCAGCCTGCTGTTGAGGCTGACATAGAATGTGAGATGGTAAAGGCTGGCATTAATCCTGAAATTTTAGGTATTTTTCTGCTCCCTGAAGACATTGGTGTTGGCCTGGGACCTGGGACCATTTGGACTCACATGCAGGCTGGATCTGCAGGTGCTTGACTGCAAGGTGAAACCTCAATTTTGGCTCAAGTTTTGGGGTTCTGGGGTTCCTATGGCTTGAGCCTATGAGGCTAGTCTGGCATTTGTGTCTGCTAGAATGTCACTGAACTCTTGATCTGCTAACGAAAACCTGAACTCTGCATATATTAGAGTGTGGTACTGCAGGGTACAACCTGGACCTGGATAGACCTGGAACCTGACCCAGTTAGGGTAGATGATTTTACATCATATCCTGTCCCTCTACAGGTACACTGAGCTGCAGACAGGCTGTTAAAATGCTGCTTGCTCTGCTGCAAGCAGTCAAAGCCAAGGGCTCCTGGGGCATCATGAAAATGGGATGAGATATTCAAACACTGAGAAAGTTAGAAAGTTACAGACCTTGAAAATTAGAAAAAGAGTTAAAGAAAAATCAGTCATCCTCTTATTTAGATGTTGATAAAGCACACCAAGCAGCACCTACATTCAGAAAATGGGGGGGGGGGATAGAACAAAGATAAAAACATGGGCCAAGAACTGTGGGCATGACAAATTATCTATCTATCTATCTATCTATCTATCTGTCTATCTATCTCTACTGGGGTTGAATCAGGGCCATTCTGCCTCTAAGATACACCTATGGATCTTTTTTGTTTTTTAGAAACAGGGTCTCATTACATTGCTAAGGCTGTTCTCAAACTAGCAATCCTTCTCTATCAGCCTCTCATTTACTGGAATTATAGACCCGAACCACTGCTGCTCTTCTTCCTCCTCCTCCTCTTCCTCTTCCTCCTTCTCCTTCCTCTTCTTTTCTCTTCTCTCTCTCTCTCTCTCTCTCTCTCTCTCTCTCTCTCTCTCTCTCCCCCTCCCTCCCTCCCTCCCTCCCTTCCTCCCTCCCTCCCTTCCTCCCTCCCTCCCTCCATTGTGGTGTGTGTGTGTGTGTGTGTGTGTGTGTGTGTGTGTGTGTGCATTTGCAGTACTGAGGATTAAACCCAGGGCCTCATGCACAATAGACAAGTACTTCAACACTGAGATACATGACCAGCCTCTTATTTTACTTACATTAGTTTATTTTGAGACAGGGCCTCACTAAGTTTCCCAGGCTGGCCATGACCTTGTGATCACCCTACCTCAGCCTCCCAAGTAGCTGGGATTACAAGTATGTACCACTATACCTCTCTCTGTCTTTTTATTTTTCTTTTGTGGTACTGGGGGTTGAAACCAGGACATTCTACTTATGAGCTACACCCCTAGCTCTATTTTTAACTCTTTACTTTGAAACAGGGTCTCACTAAGTTGTTGAGGGCCTCACTAAGTAGCTGAGGCTGGCTTCAAACCTGCAACCCTCCTGTTTCAGCCTCCCTAGTACTGGGATTACAAGTGTGTACCACCACGCCTGGCGTGTTACTAATAACTTTATTTGTGCATTGTAATCATACATCAGAATGAAGTATAGAATAATAGGAACATACGTGCACACAACTCTTGGGGCACTTTACTCTGGGTCCCATCCTCCCTCCCTCCCCTTCCCTGCACATGTTTTTGAGATAGAAATTGCTATACATCAGTAGCATTATTTCAACTGCTACATTCTTTCTGTCTCTGTACCCCCTCTCCCTCCCCTCTACACTCTTCACCATTTCATGGGAGTCTCTGCCTCTCTATCTGATGTTACCTTTGTTTTCCAATTTTTGTCTAGCTTCCACATGTGAGAGAAAACATACAGCTTTCACTTTGGAGACTGGCTAATCTTACTTTGCCTCTTTATCATTTCTATTCCCCTCCTTTCTTTTTTCATTCTTGTCTTCTTTCTTTTCCCCTTCCTACATTTATTATTAGCTTTACTTGTAGTGTTTAACTTTTTAGTTTATTTTATATTACCTCTGCCCATTTTTTCTATGGTTAGTGGTATTGTAGATATATTGCATTAATGGGGTTTTATTATATGTCTATATCTGGTTTACTTTTTTATTATTTTTTGTGGTACTGGGAGTGGAACCCAGGGGCTTTCTACCTCTGGGCTATACTCCCAGAACTATTTTTATATTTTATTTGGAAACAGGGTCTCACTAAGTTGCTGAGAGCCTCACTAAGTAGCTGAGGCTGGCTTCAAACCTGTGTGATCCTCCTGTCTCAGCCTCCCAACCGCTGAGATTACAGTCATGTGCCACCATGCTTTTAAGTTGTTGCTAATATTTATCATGTTCTTCTCTCACAGCAGTGCTAGTAATCAAGCCTAGCACTTTGAACATGTTCAGTAGGTTCTCAGCTGATAAACTACATCCTCAGTTCAGTTGAGAGAAACTACACTTTGCTCCAGCCATAACCTAGTCCTGCTCAAACTTTTCTGGATACTTCCACTCAAAGAATAAGGAAAACAAAAGCCTCCACCTGACGATCTTGTTCCAAGTAGGCACAGAGGGGAGAGGCTGAAGACCCATGACTGAACATTCATACTCTCCCTTAGCAGCAACAATATAGAATAATACAACTGTTGTGATGCTGCACCCCTGAGGGATCTAGCATAGGTCAGTCTCACACCCTTGTAACTACATGGCACTGACAAGTCTGGAGGACTAACCACAGAGAGTACATCCAATATACTCTACTGTCTACAACATACCTGTTTTAAGAGTCCCTATAAGATATGTTGTACATATAAAATAGTTGAGAAGAGAGCAAATACTCTACATTCCAGATACACATAAGGGAGAATCAATAGGACTAAATATTTAACCAAGGGCATCATAGAGCAACATTAATTAGAGTTAGTTATGAGGCTTATTCTGTTCTTTTTGCTTCATTTATAATTAAAGCAATAAATTATTGCTTTATAATGTTTAAACATTGGTCTTAATTCCAATTAGGCTTCCCTGGATGTTACAAACTAGTTGTATTTCTTCAGAAACCAGTTTTATTCCTTGATTGACGGCCAATGCATTCCAGAATATACAACAGGTTGCCTAATCATGAAAGGCCCTGCAATTACAGCAATTCTGATAGAAGATCTCAAGGCTCCAGTGAGATCTTACTTCTGTATTCACAGTGAAAACGAATGAGAAACCCTGGATGATGGAGGTCCAGCCATGCTCAAGTTAGCAGCTCAACTTCCATGAGACAGTTAAACCCTGTCCTAGACCATAGAACCACTGTAGCTCTGCACATATCCATGCTTCCATCTATGGGTCCCCAGCTACTAAACAAACATTCATGTTTCATGCATCATTACCAACATGGCAGCAAGGATGCCTGTACTCTGAGCGCTGGTACCAT
Source organism: Muscardinus avellanarius (assembly GCF_963383645.1). NCBI lineage: Eukaryota > Metazoa > Chordata > Mammalia > Rodentia > Gliridae > Muscardinus > Muscardinus avellanarius. Next base: position 182,460,444 of record NC_137786.1, read on the forward strand.
ATTGCCACAGAGACGTATAAAATCTAACATCAAAATCACAATGTGGGGGGTTGAGAAAAGTGTAGAGATTTTATGTGGTTAAAGTTGAATAGTTATCAGCTTAAAATAGTCAGTTATGACTATAAGATGTTTTGTATAAACTTGGTAGTAACCAAAAAACAAAAACTTATACTATATACACTAAAGATTTAAAAAATGTAAGGAATTAAAGCATACCACTACAGATAATCATCTACTTACAATAGAAGACAGCAAAAGAAAAGAAGAGGGAGGAGGGAGAAGAGGAAGAAAAGGAGGAGGAGGAGGAGGAGGAGGAGGAGGAGGAGGAGGAGGAGGCAGCACAGGACCTGTAACAGAAAAGTTTACAAAGGTAGTAGAAAGTCTTATCTATCAGTGATTATATTCAATGTAAACAGATTAAATTTTGTAATTGAAAAGCATAGGGTAGCTTAGTGGACAAAACAGGAGGCAACCTATGTTGTAGGCAACATATTTTGTAGGCAACATGTGTTGCCTACAAAAAGCTCACTTCAACTTTAATAACAAACATTGAAAATGAAGAGATTAAAAACATTTAATGAAATGGAAACCAAAAGAGAACAAGAGTAACTACTTGAATTTAATAAAATAGGTTTTAAATCAAAATTGTGAAGTGACACAAAGAGTTATTATTTAGTAATAAAGGGGTCAGTTCAATAAGAAAATGTAACAATTACATATGTACCCAACTTTGGATCACCTATATATAGAAAGCTATTTTAAACATTTATTGGGCTAAGTGGAGTAGGATGTGTGAAAAATAAATATTAATATATTTGAATGGCAGGTTAAAAGTAATAAAGTCCAGGAAAAGTTAATATATATAACTTTGAAAAGGTAGGTTGAAAGATTCTATTAAGTACTATATGCTTTAATTTAGTCATTATAAAATAATAGAAGAGAGATAGGTTTTCTCTGGTTCAGTAGGAATATTTGAAATATATATGTAATCCCAGTTTGTAAAGTATCTTAATCCATATAATAGGAAAATAAAGCAATCTCATCTGAGGTTATAAAAATGTAAAATAAAAAGGACATGCAATTACAAGTAAATAAAATAAAAAGCAATGCATACATGGTATATAAGTCTGTAGTCTAAATAAAATATATGAGCTGGACATGTTACATGCCTGTAATCCTGGTACTTGGGAAGCTGAGACAGAGGATTGCATATTTGAGTATAGCCTCAGCAACTTAGCAAGACCCTGTTTCAAAATACAAAATAAAAAGTCTGGGGATATAGCTCAGAGGTAGAGTGCTCCTGGGCCCAATTTCCAGCACCAAAAAATAAAAATACATGAAATTTATTTTTGTATAAATTTTGCAAAAGAATATACCTGTCAGTCTTAAACTCTTAGTGGACCATAATTCAAATATTCCTACTGAACCAGAGAAAACCTATCTCTCTTCTATTATTTTATAATAACTAAATTAAAGCATATAGTACTTAATAGAATCTTTCAACCTACCTTTTCAAAATCAAAAGAAAAACAAATAAGATGGATATTCTAGGAAACTGGGGAAAATTCTATCTAGGCCAGTTGTTCTCTAAGCAAAAACACTTGGTTTTGTGTCAATGTCAATGCTTCCTTTTACTGGGAAAGGAATAAGCTTTAATAGAAACTCACTAGTTTTCCTACAGTCTGGCCTCTGGCTACTTCATAAAAAAATTATATGTAGAAGCTTCAAAGGAAGAGAAATCAGTATTTTCATTTTCTCAAAGCCATGACAAATAATGCATACCTTGCTTTATAGTTTCTTTTAGAGTGTGCAGAAAGTTCATCACTCCATCTTCCAAAACTTTAAAAACAATTAAAATGAGATATCATTAAGATCAACCGGTTATGAAAGAAGCCAGTCCCCAATCCCATTTGAAGCAACAAATAGGCCATACCCATGACAATGTATACAGAAATAATCTCTCTTTTTGCACTCCTTCTAAGATAGAATTTTTAAACAAACAAATCAAAATTTAATAACTTATCAATGAAACTATAAAAACTTATAGATAATAACTAATTATTTCTTAGTATGTTCCTCATGAACAATAAATTTATTGTATGACTATTTTACTAATATATATCTTTTAGCATTTCGACTACTTCATCTACTACCTTATAATAAACATTTTTAATAAAGATGTGACAAAAAAGGGTTTTCTTTTATCTTTTCTCTCAGATCACTGAAAATTGTACTTAAGTATTATTTTTTACAATTATAGACTTTCCTCTAAAATGGGTTAAAGTCAAATGATAATAGAAAGGAGGCCTTAATCTCTTCAGCAAAAAGAATCTCTCACAAAAAGGGCTCGACCACTTGCGATGGTTTTTCTGATGGCATCCTTGACCTCCTTGTTCCTCAGGCAGTAGATGATAGGGTTGAGCATGGGAGTAAAGACTGCATAGATGGCAGAGATCAATTTGTTAGAATTGAATGAAGCAATGGCCCGAGGTCGGACATACATGAAGATCACAGCTGTGTAGAAGATGACCACCACTGTGAGGTGAGAGGCACAGGTGGAGAAGGCCTTCTGCTGCCCAGTGGCTGAGGGTATATGCAGGATGGTAGAGACGATGAAGGCATAGGAAAGGACAGTGGCCGAGAGAGGAAACACAAGGATGACAATGGCCAGTGCAAAGTCCACTTTCTCAGCCATCGATAAGTCCATGCAGGCCAGCTTCAGGATAGGTGACACATCACAGAAAAAATGATTCAAGATATTATTGCCACAGAACGTAACTCGGGAGATGAAGTATACCTTTGCCATGGAGATGGTGAAGCCACTGACCCAGGAACTGATGGTCAACTGGACACAAAACCCTGTGGTCATCATGACTGGATAGCGAAGAGGCCAACATATGGCCACATAGCGGTCATAGGCCATGGCAGCCAGAAGCACACACTCAGTACAAGCAAGCGAGATGAAGAAATAGAGCTGGGTCATGCAGCCCAGGAAGGAGATGGTGTTGGGATGAAATAGGAACCCAGCCAGCATCTTGGGGACTGTGACAGATATATACCAGGCCTCCAGAAAGGACATGGTTCCCAAAAAATAGTACATGGGCTTGTGCAGAGACCCAGTAACCCATACAGTGAGGATGATGATCAAATTCTCCAACAGCACAAACAGGTAAGTAATGAGGAAAAGGAAGAAGAGCAGAGTCTGCAGCCAAGGGGCACTAGGGAAGCCCACCAGGATGAACTCATTAATATTAGTGATGTTTTCCTTCCGCATGGCTGGTCCACCGAAAGACAAAGGATATAATAATGACACACAACAGAAGGGTAGGATCCACATTAGCAGCAAGGGGCCTTCAGGCTGCAGGTACTGTTATTCAATTTTACTCTAGTTCCCTCATCTAGTTCTAGATGATTTTGGAATCCCAACAGGCAACAAGATCCTCTCCAAAAATCAGAGATCAAAACAGGACCCCAAAACAAAGAACACAAAGCTAAGAATGTCAAAGCAGAATCATGAGGTCAGATTCAGGGTTGAGACTTCAGGATTAGAATCAGAACATGATCTTCAGGTAGTTCTAGGAAAAAAATATTTTCGTTGTCAACACATTCCTAAATTTCAAAGGCAGCTGGAAAATAGACCACAGTAGTTGGAATAAGTGTCAAGAATAATACAGGAGGCAGAGCAGGAACCAGGGAGCTTGGAAACCTGGAGAAAATAAAAGTAACACATTACTCATTGGGGGTGGGGGAACCTTCCTGGTCAGCAGAATACTTGACTCTGGCCAATGCTCAGGTGTTTTTAAACACTCTGCCAATGATTCTCTGCCTATTTTAGAGCTATAGCTTAAAGTTGAATGAATAAGGGTCTACCCTTTTAGAACATTTAAACACATTTTGACTTTATAGATGGTTCCTATTAATACTACTAATAATAGTTTATATATTACATATGCACATAAAATAATTATAGTAGTCTCTTTATGTTCAAAGCATACATTCCAAGATCCCCAGTAGATCCTTCAAACCATAGACAGTACCAACCCTTATATATATTGTTTTTTATATTCCTACATATCTATGATGATGTTTATAATGAAGGCACAGTAAGAGATTAACAACTATATCTAATGATTAAAGCAGAATAATTGTAAAATATTACTGAAATAAAATTTATGCAAATGTGGTCTCTTTCTAAAAACTTCTTATGGTACCATAGGGCTCAGGAAAATTGTCAAGTCATTTTGTTTTCTTTGTTAACTCAAGAATTTTCACCTTGTCACTTTAAAGATGCATTCTATGGCTTTTCTTTGTTATATTGTAATTGCCAGGATCACTAGTCTTTTAATTTGGGGTCAGCATTATCTAAAATAAGGGTAACTTGAACATCAGCACTGCAAGTCATCTTGATAACTGAGATGACTACTAAGCGATTAACATAGTGGCATACACAGCATGGATATGTTGAAAAATGTTCCAAGCAGTGCAATACAAAAATTATCATAATACTCAACAGTGGTATTCAATTTAAAACTCATAAGCTTTTTACTTTCATTACTATATTACACTCCTTCTTTTCACAAATATTGAATACCTAAGTGATGAGCACTATTTGGGACATTTTAAATAGCTTAATTAATAAAACAGAGAAAAATGGGCAAAAAGTCCTAATCCTAAGTACTTAATACCTAGAGGAGGGACAGAGGCAATAAATAAAGATAAACTAAGTAAATAAATGTAGTAACTGATAAGTTACATGGAGAAAATAGATATGCTAAGGTAGAAAATACAGTAGTGCAGGCAGTAGCCACAGGTTGGTATTTTAAATAAAATGGTAGGGGCCAGCCGCGTCCAGCAGAGCCATGAAGAAGGGAAAAGCATCAGCCATATATTCTTTGATGGGATAGCTTTCCAGACCAAAGAAATAGGTCGTTTAGGTGAGCCACACGTGAGGGACAACAGAGAACCCAGTATAATTGGAGCAGAACTAAGAGAGGATAAAAATCAAGTCATAAATGAGGGAAGAGAGAGATGGTGAGATGATCATTGTCATCCTTCTAAGCAATTGTAAACACGTTTGCATTTACTCTGAGAGGGTTGGGGTGACTTTGGAATGTTCTGAGTGAGCAGTTGGGCTATTTAAGAATTCTTTCGACTGGGTGTGGTGTTGCACACCTGTAATCCCAGTACTTGGAGACTGAGGCAAAAGGTTTGAAGGCCACCTCAGAAATTTAGAGAGATCTCGGCACTAGATAGACTCTGTTACAAAATAAGATAGGGCTTCCTAGCTACATCCAGAGCCCTTTTTATTTATTTATTTTTATTTTGAAGCATGATCTCACTGAGTTGCAGAGGGCCTTGCTAGATTGCTGAGGCTGGACTGATACTGTGATCCTCCTGGCTCAGCCTCCCAAGTACTGGGATTACAGGCATGAGCTACCATGCCAGGAAATTCCTTTATTTTTAAGGCTCCTGATGACTCTTGAATGCTGAGAAGGCTGGTAGGAGCATTGCTTTAATCGTTGCCCAGAGCTCTGCCTACGCTGTTCTGTGTACAGGAGTGAGGGCCACAGGGACTAGTCTCCCACATTTTCTCCTTGCTGAACACTCACCCACTTTTACTAATTGTCATTTGTCACCCTCACTCCTCATCTCTGCTCTTGCTATCTCCAAGTCTGTATAATCTCCAATAAGAATAATATTCATAACCTACTGGGAATCTTTCATATGGAAGAATTTGTACTGGGTCTTTTCCCAGTACAAATTATATCACTTTTTCCCAGTACATTATATCACTTAATTCTCACAACATAAGGTAGATATTACTAGTCTGGTGTTAGATAACTGGATAAAAAATTTGGCTAAATTCACACAAGCAAAACGTGGCAGAGATGGAATTTAGACTGTTGGTCTCCAAAGTCTATACTTTTCCTACTCTGCAATAATCTTTCTTTAAATAATGCTTCTCACCTCTCTCTTTTCTCACAGTCACATTCCCAATTCATACCATATAGTTTATATTGAGGATATATAGATTGTTCTTCCATCTCATCCACCCTCCTGATCCCTCATCTTGATCCTTATAGTGAAAGCAATTGTTTTGTTCAGGTCTTTTCTGCCCAAACTTGTCACCTCTAAATTTAGCATTCACATGTAATCTTAGCTTTTATAATCAAAGTTTCTAAAATGATATCGGTCTAGTCGTTTTTCACAAACAACTTGTCTCGCAAGTCTATATAACATTAGGGCCCTCTAATATTTGTGATGCCATTCAGTTATCCCTAGTCAAAACTGCCTGTGTGCCTAAAGTTTCAATCTACATAACTCCTCACACTGCACAGAGACTCTGATCCAGTCACTGACCAGCTATGCTCTACCTCTTTCTAATTCTGAAAGTATTGAGAATAGAGTTTTGTTCAGTTAGAGAAGGGGGCTCACCTGATGATTTAAAAAATTGATGAGAATTATTTGGAAGGTGCTATAGATTGAATTTCCTCAAGAATAAAAAGGAGATTAGATGAGAATTAGGGGGACAGTACAAAAAATGGAAGGAGTTTAACTAGGTTGGTTAAAATAAAAATATGAATGTGTGATTAGAAAGTTTGAATCCATCAGTGGCTACCTGCAAGTCTAAACTCTACATTATAAAGTGAATGTTCCATGATCTGACCTCCACATTCCTCTGTATTTTAAACATTGTCCTTTGTCAGATACTCACCCTAGCTTAAAACACACTAAAGGAATTGCAATTCTTAAGGGCAGAGTCCTGTTCAAGACTCTGTAGTTGCACATATTGTTTTCTACCTGAAATTCTTTCTAATTCTTGATACCTGGCAGGTACCTAGTCAGGTTTCATTCTCAGCTGGGGTTATAGCTAAGTGGTAGATTGCTTGCCTAGCATGCATGAGGCCCTAGGTCGAATCCCCACTTCTGAAACAAACAAAACTAGGAAGATTTCATTTTATATAACAAACCAGCCCTAACTACCCACTTCTATCACCCACTTCAAACCTATAATCTGAAGCTCCTTCTCAGTACCACCTCTGGTGTTATAACATTTTGGACCTTATAATTTCATTACATTATTGTTTTACTTACCTGTTATTACTATTAGATTTATAATGTTATCCTATTTTTGACTTGTTGGTTTTATCTCTAGTATCTAGAACAGCTCCTGATACATGTTTGGCACTTGAAAAGTAAATAATTTGTGATGTTTAGGACACTTTTCTTCTCTTTAGGATTCTTGTGGTATAAGTCATCTTCACTGAGTCGGGCTTACAGGTGTTGGTTCAGTTGTCCAGTGGTCAGATCTGTGCAGAGGTCTCCTAGAGAACATTAAACTGGTGTCTTTGCCTCTCCACCTGAAAGGAGTTAAAAAGGGTGACATGTAAGAAATGTAGAGAATAAATAAAGTAGAGGCTTTGGAATAGCCTACACTAAACCCAAGAGAAAGGTTTTTTCTATGAAGCACAAAAGTCTCACAACTTTCATTCTTGTCACTTAGAAAAGACTCTAAGGTCCAGACAGACTACAGATGATTAAAAAAAGATTGTTACCAGTAAAAAGAAAATTGAACATCACCTGACTTTGTAAATGTGACAAGAATCTTAAATCCAAAATTCACAGGGTACTTCTGGGCCCGTTGGGTGCCCCTGTTGCATAAAAGCCAACGGTGAAGGAGATTTTCCTGTTCGTATATGGTTTTCTGTTTCATCTGTTCACTCTGTGTGTCTCTCCATCTCTCCCAGTCATCTCATTCTCACTCTCGCTCTTGTTCTTCTTTTACTCTTGATCTGTTTCTCTACCAAGGCTAGCTTGGCATGTTAACTCTCCCCACAGTCTCAGCCAGACAGAAGTTAGAGCTGGATGGGCCCAGGTTACAATGAACCTGCTGTTCAATGAAGATAACCATTCTTTAAAAGACATGTCCTTGGGGATCTGATTCACAAATGCTATGGGTTTCCGAAAAGTAACAATGACAAAGACGTTAGAGAAATTTCCCCAGCGGTCTTCATCAGTCAACAGAGAAAATGCAAGGTGATTTTCAGGTGGAGAAAAAGAGAAGAACAACAATAGGTTTCTGGCAAATGAATGCTTAAGAGGAGGAATAGTCATATCCCTAGAGATCTTAGAGGAAAAGCCTAGATCCAGCAAAGGAAAGTAGGAGACAAGACCAAGGAGTCATGTAACAGACAGCTGATTTTCTGCTCTAAACCAGGTTGCAACTTTCTGCTAGTAAGACCTTGAGGGCACTGATTAGATTATGGGTCTGAGGAAAAGAATGAGGAGACTGCTCTGGCTTTTCGAGGTCTGGGAATTAGGCCATTGGAATAAGAACTTACCTGTGTCTCAGATCTGGTCCAGGCCTGGTCATAATAAGGTGGCTGAGGATATTTATCTAGTTTGTTGCAAAAGGTGTCTTTATTTATAACATTATCCCTGCATATAACTCTCTTTCAAAATAGGAAGTGAGGTAGCAGCTGAAAGTTAATGAACAATATTTGAAGATTATTTTCAGTTCTCTGCTAAAGGTTATTCTATAAGAGATAAGACAAGCAAACATGAATAAATTGATAAGGAGAATTTTGGTAGCATCTACAGCATTTGCATAAACATGCTCTACACTAAAATTAATAAGCAAGAAAACATTTTAATTTTTGAAAAATTTTTAGCTTTTTATTGGTGCATTGTAGTCATACATCTTAATGGAGTACAAGATGGTGGAGGCATACATGCACACATTGCCCAGTTAGCCTTTACCCAATTACTGCCCCATTCCCTCCCCCACCTCCTTCAAAGCTGAGACTAATGTTACTAAGTCATGTGCCTGCTCCATGGTAAAGACTTCAAATGTGTGTTATTTAATTTAATTTTAATTTTTGTTACTGGGAAAGGAACCCAGGGGCATTCTATCTCCAAGCTACACTACCAGCCTTATTTTGTATTCTTTATTTTTGAACAGGGTCCAACTGAGTTGCAAAGGGCCTAAGTAGCTGAGAGTGTTCACGAATCACAATCTTCCTGTCTCAGCCTCCCAAATGCTGGGATTACCAGCATGCAACACCACTACCGGCTTGTGTGTTATTTAATCTAACCCTTCCAACAACTTTCTAAAACATCATACTACTAGCCCCAGTTTTTTAAAAAAGAAAATAAAGGCCCAAAACAATAATTTCCTAAGGTGACTGTATTATCAACGTTCTGTTACAAGTATAATCCTCTCTAGTTAATTGAAGCAGAAAGGAAATTTGGTGCATGCACAACTTTTGAGAAGACTGAGGAGAATGTTTTATGCTGAGCCCCAGAGAACTGTCAGCCCCAGAACCTCCTGTTTCAGCCACAATAGAGAAAGTTGCTGCTGCGGCTGCTGCTGCTCCTGCTGCAGGGCTCCTGAGGAATCCCAGGTTCCTGGCTTCAGAACTTTTGCCATCATCCCCATCTGCTCAATGGATGCCCACATCCTACCTCCCTCTGTGTGTGGCCTGTGTGGGAATCCAAGCCTCACATCAATTCTATTTGACAGAATGATCACTATAACAACAAAAAAATGCATTGTATATTTCTAAATTGTTTTTAAAAGTAGGTTTTAAATGACTTCACAACAAAAAAAATAGCTAGACAAGATTTTAGATCATTAATTAGACTGACTTAATCATTTCACGTTGTAAATATATCAAAATATCACACTGTACTGCATATTATGTGTAATTATCATTTTCCAATTAAAATAACTTTTTTTGTGTGGTACTGGGGTTCCTAGAAACCCTTCTAACTCCGGGCTATGCTCACAGACCTATTTTTATACATTTTTATTTGGAAACAGGGTCTCTTAAGCCAGCACAGCTGGCTTTGAACCTGTGCCATCCTCCTGTCTTCACCTCCCAAGCATGGGGATTACAAGAGTGTACCTCCACGCCCAGCAATTATTAAAATAACTTTTAAGTATAACAATAAAAAGTCTCATATAAAGAGGAACTCTTTATATGAAATCTTATAGTAAATGACAAAAAATATGGGCACAATATTTTTAACACTTGCATTTGAATTTTCTATGTTAGTTCAGACATCTCAGAATCAATTCAATTTGACAGTGCCATCATAGATGAAAAGAAAGGTAACAAATTATTTATGGACAAATGCTTGAAAATTTAAACATGAAACAAAAGGTTTTGTAATCATTTCAAGTTTTGAGATATATCATACTTAAGCAGAAAATTAGGTTTGCTTATGCTAGATTACTGATTTCCAAATCCAAACATATGAATTTTAGAAGTGGTGTATTTATTTCAGACATCCCCATAATGATTTACTTCCACTTGGTTAATATTTATTGAACCCCATATGAGTCAGGATCCCAGAAAGAAACAGAAAAAAATGTCTGCCAAAGTATTTGAGTATAATTAAATGTCACAACCATGCCGGGCGTGGTGGCGCACGCTTGTAATCCCTGCGCTTGGGAGGTGGAGACAGGAGGATTGCGCAGGTTCGAAGCCAGCTGTGCTGGCTTTAGAGACCCTGTTTCCAAAAATAAAAAAGTATAACATAGGTCTGGGAGTGTAGCCTGGAGGTAGAAGGGCTTCCAGGTACCCAGTACCACAAAAAGAAAGAAAGAAAGAAAGAAAGAAAGAAAGAAAGAAAGAAAGAAAGAAAGGAAGGAAGGAAGGAAGGAAGGAAGGAAGGAAGGAAGGAAGGAAGGGAAAAGAAAAGAAAAAGAAAAAAATAAAATAAATGTCACAACCATTCACAAAGGTTAGGCAAAGTGATAACAACCAGCAAGGGATATTGAGCCATGGAAGGACTTGCAGAACAGTAACCCAGTGACAGGTACAGCCTGTATTGCCGAGGTCCTAGCCATCACTATAGACACAGAAGCCAGACATGGAAGAAGTCTCTTACATTCCTTTTTCTTCACATCCTCCAAATTCCTGCTGGTGCTACCAACTGGCCCAATCAAATTGGAAGCCAGAGGCCAAGAAAGCAAGGAAAACACAGTCCAGAGAATCAGTTCCTCTCACCTCCTTGGAGATGGAATGTGCAACAGTAAAAGGAGTAGTACAGAAAGTAAAAACTGAGGGTCAGGAATGGGAAATAATGATAACCAGCATAAAGGCCTGTAGTATCAAGCACTGCAGAAAATACCATAAATGCAAATATGAATTCGAGTTAATTCCCCCTCTAGAGAAATTCATAATATAGTGGTGAGGTCAAACACATAAGCCAATAACTGATACTTGACATTCAGAATGAAACAGTGCTGCAGGCTGACTAGTCAACTCACCTGGTACCTAATTTACCTATCCGTGACCATTATTCACCTGTTAGAAGCACTGCAAGCTGAAGACCTAGGACTTGCAGAAATTGGAAATGCCATTATAGGAGTTATTTAATATCCATTTAGTTTTATAAGAGAAAAATTTTAAATCACATTTTGAGTGATAGAGATAAATTTGCTTCCTCATGTGACTCCTTTCTTTCTCTTGTCACTTTATGTTCCAAATGTGCCAACTTTTAATTTTTTAAGTGTATTGTGACTCTTGGTCTTTCTTCTCTTTTCAGCCTCTGGCCCTCAGTACTACCCACCAGTTTTCATCTGTCTTCAGTATAAACCTAAATGCTATTATGCTATATAATTTTCTCTGAGCATCTTAGCCATAAACTACCATCCGTTTTTATACCACCCTGAAATTGTATCATAATATAATTGTTCTTTTATTACTACTAATCTCTAAACTATGCAAAGAAATCATTTTTATCTCCTTTTTTATTTACTATTATATCCTCATAGGTTATCACAATCCCAGCATGAAATAGGGTACAAAAATACTAAAATTGATGACTATTATTCAATAAATGAATAAGTTAAGCAAGGCAAGAATTGGTTGTTGTTGTTGTTATTAGATCATATTAGGGTGACCAATAGCATCAGAATTGATGTTTTATATTGAGTATAAATAAAATAGAAGAATTATTTGGTGTATGTGGGGAGGAAATAGATATTATTGAGGACCATAGATGCTAGAATTATTCCAAAATGATAAGAATAAATTTTACTCTTATTTCATTTAACTCAAATTAAGAAGTCTTAAGTAGTATGGTAGCATAAATAGGGCAATTTGTCCAGGTATGTTGAGTAACTGTGTGGGTGGCTTAGATCAAAATGAGTGAATAATTTTAGAGTCTACCTAAAAAGGCCAGGATATGTAGTCAGAATAGCTCTTCCTGATTATTTCTTCCCTATTTAGTCTCAACTTGATGAAATTTTGCATAATTCTCCCTGGTATACTATATTTTCTTATCCATTATCGTATACCTCAATGATAACTGATAATCTCATCTGTCTTAGAAAAGGCTGCATTTGTTTTTCACAAAATTTTCATGGCAGAACTGTATGTAGGACCCATCTTATAATGATATATCAAGAATTTCAGCTTTACAGACCTACATTGAGGTAATGATATTTCATTAGGTTGTTGATGGTAGTCATCAAACGCTGCAAAAAGTAAAGAACAAAAAAATAAGTGTCTGAGAAGACACATTTCAACTGCCAAAGTGAGAGTAATATCAATTCTTTCATCTCTTATGAAACTATTGATCTAGCCACTGAAATGAGAAATGGTCTGTAATAGCCCTATAAGAAATCTAAAACAGAATAGGGTTATAAAATGGCCAATATTATTAATGATATATTTTATCATCAGTCATCCAATGAAATCACAAACACCATTATCACTATAACACTATCATCAGTTGTCATCACATCTATAGACATATTAACAATTTGATTGCTTTTCTCCAAACATCAATATTTCTTAACCAATGTGGCTCTAGAGCTACAATAACAGAATCTTAAATACAGAAAAAGTCTAATACAATGAATTCTAAAGCTTGACTTCCTCAGTTTAAATAATAGCTTTGATAGTAATTAGGTTGCAATCTTGCACAATTCATTTAACCTCTTTGTCAGTTTTCTGATTTGCAATATCAGGTGTCTGATCATAACTAATTCATAAAAATGTTACAAGTATAAAATGTTTATTATGAGTTAAAAGCTAAGAAGAGGAGCTTGTGTGCATTAAATGTTTATTTGTGCTATATGATGTCAAAGTACTTATAAACAGACAGTAGTATTAATAATATTTAATGATAGTAGTGACAAATTTTATGTTCTGTTACTTCTTTATTTTATTTTATTTGTACTCTTTCCATGCTATTATTTCCTTAGAAATCCAGGTCTGTGGCAAAGTACTAATAATAAACAAGACTATAATAAATGCCACAAGAATGACATCCTACTTCGGGTATTGCCTCTTCCTCAAGACCACAGGTATCAGCTGGGCAGGAGGCACTGGCCACCCCCCAATGTCTTCTTGATAGCATTTTTCATTTCCTGGTTCCTTAGACAGTAGATGAAAGGATTGAGCATGGGTGTGAGGACTGCATACACAGCTGAGATTAATTTGTTGGAATTAAATGATGCAATAGCTCTGGGTCGAACATACATGAAAATCATGGCTGTGTAATAAATTATGACAACAGTGAGGTGAGAAGCACAGGTAGAAAATGCCTTCTTCCTTCCCTGGGTGGAGGGTATACGCAAAATGGTGGACACAATGTAAATATAGGAGAGAACAGTGGTGATGAGAGGGAAAACAAGAATGACAATTGCCAAAGCAAAGTCCACTAGCTCAGCGGTGGACATGTCTTTGCATGCCAGTTTGAGGATTGGTGAGATGTCACAGAAAAAGTGGTTCATGACATTGGAGCCACAGAAAGCAACATGTGAAATGAAATAGACTTTAATGACAGAGACCATGAAGCCACTTACGTAGGAGAGGGCCACCAGCTGCACACAGTAAACGGTGGTCATGATCACTGAATAGCGGAGAGGATGGCAGATGGCCACGTAGCGGTCATAGGCCATGGCTGATAGGAGCACACACTCTGTGCAGGCAAGGGAGATAAAGAAGTAGAGTTGGGTCATGCAACCTGTGAAGGAAATGCGCCGTCTCTGCAGGAGGAATCCATCCAACATCTTGGGGACTGTGACAGAGACGTACCAGACCTCCAGAAATGACATGCTACACAGGAAGTAGTACATGGGCTTATGGAGGGATCCAGTCACCCAAACAGTGAACATGATAACAAGATTTTCTGCTATCACCAACAGGTAGACCACAAGGAAGAAGAAGAAGAGCAGGATCTGCAGCCATGGGGCAGTGGGGAAGCCCACCAGGATGAACTCACTGATCAGAGTGACGTTCATCTGCAGTATGACTGGAAGCACTGGACCAATTGAAGTCTTCTATGGTAACACCACAAGAATGAAGATGTCTCAGGCATCAGACAAAACACCAATAATTCAGCTTCCTGTGAATGAGACTCTTAAAATAAATTATGTTAATAAGAACTCTTCTTCAAAGGTGATGCAAACATGTCCACCAAAGATATTTTTGTTTTGCGTTGGTTGTGTTTTTTTTAATGAAAGTCTTGCAGAAGTAACACTCACTTCCAATCTATTACTAGTGAAGGAATGCACTTATTAACACACTTATTGGAATATACATATTCATGTCATTCCTAGTCCTTTGTCAAAAAAGGACATGTTGATTCCATTTCTCTTTATGAACAAACATTTATTACTACTTGAAATAAAATGTGTAGGATATCTTGGAGTCATAAAATGTTCCAAAAGTTCAATATGCAAGTGATCCCTCAGCTCCAATTCTTTGATCCAGCAAAATTTATTCAAATTAGAGTATGGAGGTCTGGTATTGTGGCATACATATGTAATCCCAGTACTTAGGAGGCTGAGACAGGAGTATCACCGTTTTGAGGCCAACCCCAGAAACTTAGATCCTAAGCAACTTAGTGAGACCTGTTTCAAAATATTTTTAATTGTGCTGAGGGATGTAGCTCAGAGGTAGAATGCCTCTGGGTTCAATACTCAGTACCAAAAAAAAAAAAAATGGAGCCTGAAGATTTTAAAATGATTATAATTATTGGGAGATATTACTTAAGGGATATCTACAAAGAGTAGGTCGAGGGCCTCACCAGCATTTCTTTCCAGTGCACAGTCCCCTCATGCATAGAGACTTCTACCTTTTACACTGAAATTTTCAGAAACTCAAGACATTTACCTCGTAACTATGACCTTAATGCCTAGGAAAGTGAGAGCCAAGCATATGAATATTAATTAATATGTTAATTAACCTCTTGAAGCTGTGAAATACACAGAGAAGAGAGACTCTGGATCTGCAGGAGCATGAGACAGATACCTATTAGGCTGCACATATTTTTTAATTTATCTTTATTGATGCATTGCAGTCTCACATCATACTAAGGTTAGGTTGTACACATATGGCACAACCAGAGCTTGCATTTCCAGGACATTTTCATAACAAACATATCTATAAAGCCTGAGAACATTAGATCTAAGTCCTGGCTCCCATTAACTTGGTAGGTCAGTCTTTCTAAACATCTACTGTTGTCTTGGCTCTGGTCCACAGAAATTAGGAAAGTGGAAGAATACTCGAGTGCAAAAAATGGGCAGATTGATCTTGTAAAGCTGGAAGACGGTATTTTTTTGTGTCAGTTAGCCAAACTGTCTTATAGCTTTTATCAAAGGCCTCACTTATCCCTAATGCCTGTGCTCATGTCCTGCCTGCCTTTAGACCATTGCTCACTAATTCTGTCAAACTCCAGTCACCATGTTGTTGTTCACTTAGCACAGAAAAGGCAGTAGGGATTCAGAGTTCACAATAATATCTCCCTGCACTAGAGATTGTCTATGGCAAGAGACTGAAGGATGGAGAGCTAAAATGTATATAATTGGCAGTGCTATCCTTTTTCCATAACAGCATATATTAGCATGGCAGTTTTCTAGAGAGGAGATTGCTCCTTACTCTTAATGTTTTTCATGCAGTAATAAAACATGTCTGGTGTCTAAGGGCAGCTTGTTTTCCCCATGATCAAGCTTCAGTACAAAGCAAGCTTGCCATAAAGATTTGAGGTCGTGTGCACCAAGCCACAATTCAATCAGCAGCTGCACTACTTACCACATACTCACCTCTACATAGAAGCTGAGGTCACTGACTTCAGAGCAAGGTTTCAGTCTTCTTTCCATCACCAAGTAGCTGTGCCCGTACCAAACAATTCACTGAACAAGTGTGTACTTCCATACCCTCACCTAAAAATATTTTTAATTTATAATAATGCTTACCTTATTGAATTTCTTCATGAGAAATAAATGTGATGATATATGGCAGGCACTTGACATAGAATTTAACCCAGTTATGATCTGTATGTGCTAACTCTTATTGTATCACACCAGACTTATATATGTTCACTTAGTTGTACATGTTCACACGATTTCACTCACATGTACTTAAAAAAAGGCATCTATTCACTCTGTTGTATTCTCTTTTCCTGTTATATTCTGGACAATGGAACATCCCAAATTGTTAGAGAATAAAATCGTAGCATCTGTGAAAATTTCTGAGTTATATATCACTTACACTTTCTTTCTGGTTTATTCTTTCATTAATTGTTTTTGCTATTCAATCACACCCCTGTTTCCTTCATATTTTCCTCAATCTTTTGCAGCAAATGTACCTCCAGTATGGTCTAGTTTGAAGCCTGTAGGAATAGCAAAATCATCTCATTCTAATTGTCCTTCTGTAGAATCAAGAGCACTAAGCTCTGGGCTCTGGGTGTTCTAGGAGAAAAATTCATTTCATTATGATGTAAAACTTTATCTCTCTGTCTCTCTCTCTCTCTGTCTCTCTCTGTCTCTGTCTCTCTGTCTCTCTGTCTCTCTCTCTCTCTCTCTCTCTCACACACACACACACACACACACACACACACACACACACTTTACAGTCACGAATACACTTGTTCTAAAGGAACCATTCTGAGACTAAGGTCTTCTAGAATAAAAATATATGTTTTGTGTTCCTAACATCCAAGAGATCCAAATTTCCCCAAATGTCCCCAACATTGAGTGAAGTTTTACTGAATCTTACTTCCCATTTCGTCCCCCAAAATAGCCCTTCTCCTATCCATTAATAGTACCTACAGTCATTTTTCCAAATTTCTCATTTCCTAGAATTGTCTTCAAGGATTAGCAAATATTGATTGGGACCTCCAACCAATCACCCTAGTCCATCTGCCATTATGCTGATATTGGAAAAATTCTGCAGACATTTACTCTGATTATGGGAAACCAAACTGTTCTGAAGATTATTATGCTCTATTGTGAACTTTGGAGCAACCTTGCTTAGTCTACATGGTAGCTATTGCAGGTCCAAGGCAAGAAGACAGGAACAGGGACAGGGTAATATACTAAACACTTGCCCTCCCTGCCTTTTTCTCCATTATGTGTTTCCCCCAGGGGCCGACTCATCCTGACTCTAGGGAAACTTGTTATGTGTTGCCAAGACTATGTCTAGGGGACCTGGGAAGCTGAATCCCCATCTCTGTATCAGTTTCTGCTTAACACTGGGCTATATTTATTTATACCATTGGGTATGATGTGTTCCATTCACTAACCAGTACATGCAAAGTAATATAATTTCTTGTACTCAAAAATATAAATATCTGAGAAAACAGAATAAGAACACAAAGTGAATTAAAGATAACAGAGACATTGAATTATTGCTCATACTCTATATAAAAATAGATCCCTACTTTTACTATTCTCTAACTATATATCAAACACTATGCTATAAAATATTTGGAATAAAACTACATATAGTTCCTGAGCTCTACCTTCTAGAAAATTATTATTTTTTAAGTAAAATAAAAAGATCATATAATTAAGTAACATGTGCCATAGAAGAAGTTCAAACAATGATCTGAAGACTGCAAGGAGAGAGAAATCTTTTCTGACAGAGGAACCTAGAAATAGTTCATCAAATAGATGTCATTCCAGTCTCATATAAGGGAGATAGTTTGGAAGCAGTGCCATAGTAAATAATTTTTGCTCACAGCTTTGGCCTCAGCGAGTCCCCACCACTGTGCAGAAACCTGAAGCTCACTCCTACAACTGTGTTCATGTACACTATCAGCCCCAGGCCCAATTACTGCATACGTGTGTACATTGCCAGCTCTACACATGCTCCCCCAATTACCCTTTCTCCTGTTAAAGAATGGTACCTGCAGCCATTTTCCCAAGTCCCTCCCCCTCTTCCTTGGAGCTTTATTTAGGAACTGGCCAATCAGTCAGGCTTCTCGCTTGCCTGTAGTCCCAGTTCTTGATGTTGGATGAAGAAGCAAAGAATTCCAGCAGCCCTCACAGACACTGTAGACCCACTGAAGCTCTGCCACCAGGAACCATACAATTGATGCTGCAGAAACAAAAGCCACACACATCCTGACACTGGCACCACATGTCACTAGACTCAGACCCACAGCACACATCATTGTGCCTGTTCCAGGAGATGAAAGTATTTCCTAGCCACAGCTGGTCCATAAAGTCAGGAAGGGATGCCTACTCTTCAAATGTGTAATGACAGATGCAAGAGTACAAGTATCATGAAGAATTAGGGAAACACTGCACCATCAAGGTAATTCAACAAGTATACAATGGCCACCACCACCCATGGAGATACACGAATTGCTCCCCAAATAATTCATAAGAATTGTTCTAAAGATGTTCAGCAAGACATAAGAGATAATAATGTAGAATGACTAGTATGGAAATAATATGAAATAATGACAATTCCACAGAATAATGGAGCCTCTACAGTGACTAGAAATCATACCCACTGCCTTGGGATCCAGGCAGCATTCAGCCACTGAGTGAACTCTTGCGAAGTGTGCACCTTATACTAAGAAGAGAGCAAAGCAGCAGCTCCTTCTGTCTGCCAAATTGTCTACAGCTTACTGAGCTCTCTGAGTCTCTACTAATGAATGTATTTCAAGAAACTAAGGAATATATATTTGACTGCTACATGTTTTTCAAGAACAAAGGTCCAGAAGATGAACTTGTATCTCAGTCAGTAGCCAAAGGTGGTTGAAAGAATTGAATCAAGGGTCTGAAAAAAAATAAGGAATACTAGGAGGCCCCTGGTCTTCATGAAATGAGACTACAGGACATGAAAATCGTGGAAAGCAATATTGTACTAAGAAACAATTCTAAGAGAAAATGAAGACCCCTGCCCTTTAGATTCTCATATTCTACATCACATGGGCCTGTTCACTCATGCTTTCCAGCATTTAAAGGATTCCTAAAAGAGATAGTATAATTTGTTAGTGTTGTTAAATGTATAAAGCAGTAATTAGGTGTCAATTAATTTTTTAATCTTTTATTGGTGCATTTTATTTATACATCATGATGAAGCAAAATCTTTTGTAGACATAAATACACACATCACCCAGCCAGCCCCCACCCAGTCCCCCCTCCCTCCCCATCCCTCCCTCTCATGCTTGGCTTAGTGGTTGACTATAATATGAATTGGTACCTTGTGCGCTTTAAAGAGTTTCCTTCTCCCCTCCTCCCATCCCCACAGTTAGGTTGCCTTATTTGCTCCTCTATTATTTTAACTACTACGAAGTAGATAAATTAAAACAATACCAATGAATGAATACGGTTAAAATTAAAATCTTAGGTAAAAATCTAAAAAGACCTTCATAAAGAGTAGTTTGGCTATATAAATCACTGTAATCATAAAGGAAGGGACAGCAAACCTTCATTTTATGAAATCCACTAAAACCAATCAAATTAATATTAAATTGTTTGTCCTAAAAAGATTAGTAATGCTTTTGGTATTTATTTGCAATAATATTAGATTTACAGAAAAATTGCAAAATCACTAAAAATCATTCTTATGTATGCTTCACTCAATTTTACTTTTCCTAATATAATCATCTTTCATTCCATGTACATATTTATAAAAACCAAAAAATTAATATATTATTTACTATTCAAATTATACCATTTTATTCAGATATATTATTTTCCATTGAACCGGTTTTTATTTCCTAGGATCTAATCCAATATAACACATTCTATAAAGGAGTCTTGTCATTACAGTTTCATCTGATTTGACACATATAGATCTTATAATTCATAACTGTAAAGTTATTTAATGAGAAGAAATAGGGTTTTCAGAATTGCAAAACAATTGTTATTTTTATTAGATTCTGTATCCAGAAAATTGAGAGGATTTTCTGAAAATGCCAAATATTAATGACTGCAAAACATATTGAGTTAATTTAAAGCAAATGAATGATGTTAATCACAATCTAAAATTCATCTGTATAAGCCGGTAATGGTGGCGCACACTTGTAATCCCAGCATTCGGAAGGCTGAGACCGGAGGATCGCGGTTCACAGAAGCCTCAGCTATTTAGTGAGGCCCTCTGCAACTCAGTGAGACTCGGTTTCAAAATGAAGAATAAAAAATAGTGCAGGGGGTGTGGCTCGGAGGTCAAATGCCCCCGGGTGCCATCCCCAAACCCGAAAAAAAAAAAAAATCATGTGTATAAGGGATATAGTAGACAAAAGATTAAAATAAAGAGCAAAAGACAAATCAAAACTATCCCATGAAGAAACTTGAAAGATAGACTAAGAAACTGGGTTTTATTCAACTTTGATGGGGACCACTAGACACTTTGAGAACATAAGTCATCTGTATCCATCCTCTTGCCATACTGACTAGTAAGCAGTCCTGCTGGAATGCCTGAGGTGAATTCAGTATGCCTTCCTCTTGTAGGCAAAAGACTGGTAATTTCCTTCCCCCAGAAAAAAATGGATAATGTTAAGAATTACATTATCTATAAAATAGTTTATAATATTGGAAGATTATATAGATGGTCTGAAATAAAAAGAATCAAATGCAAAAGAGATCAAAGGAAATTCCCTATTTATTTTTAGGGGAAAATCAGTTAAATCAGTGGAGGATGGAGAAAAATTAGTTAACTTATGCTTCATTTGAAAAATCTTAATTTTTTTTGTGGTACTGGGATTCCTGGAAATCCTTCTACCTCTGGGCTACACTCCCAGACCTATTTTATATATATTGTTTTTATTTGGAAACAAACTGCGCGACCTTCCTGTCTCCACCTCCCAAGCACGGGGATTACAAGCGTGTGCCACCACGCCCGGCACTTACAAATTTTTGTGAACTTAAATTCAGTGTGAGCCATGAGAGTCATGGAACTATTAAGATTTGGTCCAAGCCAACAGACACATCACATAGAATCAAACATTCTCTCACTGTTTATTGAAAGATTAATATATGCAGGACACTGTGCTCAACACTGTTCCTATACTTGAAGTATTTGATTTCAAATTTTGAAGTAAAAATTAATTTTTTTAATTTAAAATATAATGCATTTTATTTTTAAAAGCTTGCAAAAATGAAGAAAATCACAATGATGAATTCAATATCTCGTTTTTATTTCCTATTAACTGGAGTAACCTGTAAGAAAAGTTCATAATTATCTGTAATAGTGATATCAAAATCAGAGCACTCCCAAAGCATTACCTTATTCAAAAACATACTCTTCTATGGGGTCAATTAGGAGGTGTGTGTGTGTGTGTGTGTGTGTGTGTGTGTGTGTGTGTGTGTGGTACTGGGGATGGAACCCAGGGGCATTGTACCTCCAAGCTATACCCCTAGCCCTATTTTTTTAGTCTTTTTATTTTTGAAACAGGGTCTCACTGAGTTGCGAAGGGCCTTGCTAAGTAGCTGAGGCTGTCCACAAACCACGATCTTCTAGTCTCAGCCTCCTGAATACTGGGATTACAAGCATGTACCACCACACCCGTTTCAGGCTCACATTTTTTAGGTCACATTTTTTTAGGCTTCAATCCAATATTATTGGCTTTATTCAAGAATCTTTTTTAAAGATATACTTTTACTGGTGCATTG
Organism: Muscardinus avellanarius; assembly: GCF_963383645.1. Lineage (NCBI taxonomy): Eukaryota > Metazoa > Chordata > Mammalia > Rodentia > Gliridae > Muscardinus > Muscardinus avellanarius. Next base: position 182,482,318 of record NC_137786.1, read on the forward strand.
TAGTCTCACATCATAATGCAGTTCAGAGTGATAGGGACACGCATGTACACAGCACTGGGTGGGCTTCTCCTCTTTTGCTTCCTCCCCTTTCTTTCTGCTTCCCAATACATGATAATGAGATTGGCATTGATAATTTCACATATGTATGTAATGTCACTGAAAGTGTTTTAAACTAATTCTAACAAGATATTTAAAAGATGATGTCACTGTTTTGGCACAAATAGTTATGGTTATGTTAAAATTTGTAATAAATATAGACTAGCAAGTAATGTCTAATACTCTTGCTAGCAGCCTCTCTAAAACTTTATTAAGCATCAAAAAACTATGAAAATCGGCAAGAAACAGCTGATGGCACATATGGAGACAGGATTGGTTGTCTTCAGGATTCTGGGTCTTGGGAAAAATAAATAGCAAGCTTAGTTTCTGAAAGTCATACTAACTTACTTAAATAGGACTATCTCTCCATATGACTAAAATTGTGTATCATGTTGTCTAAAAATATTTACTTAAATAATTGTGTTGGTAATGATGTTTTGCCACAGAATACAAATTATAAGAGAAAAGGATCAATTGTATAGCTACAGCTAACCTTTCAGTCAAATTCCTTTACGTTTAAAAAAACAAATAAATGTAGATGATTCTTTTGATACTGTTACATAACCTAATATTTTAACTTTTTATACTAAGAATATTTTGTTTTTTACTCTATTTACATTGTGTTATTCCAAGTCTACATAATATTCCATTTAATTTGTGTACTATAAGGTACTTGATTCCCTATTTGTAGATGATAAACATATTCTCATGTCTTATCTTTATAAATAAAAATATCTACACAAATATTTTTAATTAGAATGGCTTTAATATTTTTAGGGTTTCTCATACATATTGCCAAATTTTCTCCCAGAAAAAATGAGCCAATTTGTATCTCCCATATCCTAGTAAAGGATGAAAGGATTAGTTCCTGTACCTGCCAACCCCATCTACAGGTGTGACATACACGCCTTGCCTTCACGGCCCCAAACTACATTCATTTATGATATTTATTCATGGCCATCATAAACCAGACACTATTCTGGGCCACGAGAATGAAATTATATGTAAACAAATTTGATCCTGTGCCCTCAGCCATTAGTTTAATGTAAACACTGACCTCCATAAATGAGAAAAGGGAGCTAGAAGCCCCTGTGGTCCAGAAGATGAAATGTTGCCAACACAAAAATCTTTAGTTTCTTACATTCTTGCTCTGTAGCTCACACTGGCATGATCACTGCCTGGGCTTCTGTTACCTCACAGGCTAGACGATATCAAGATGGATCTTACTGTTTTCCATAATAAAGCCTATACTTCCTTAAATGGAACTGGGTCTATATAAATTACAGTAGTGCTGAAAATACTGATCCAGCCTCTAGCTTAAAATTTAATTTACAGCTCTGTCCTTCAGAAATTCAGTTTCTAGTTTGCAATCGATCCTTCTACCTCCTCCTGGACTAAGTACAGGAAATATTCCCTGTAGATACTCCTGAGAGCTGCTAGCCCCTAATTTAGGCCCCAACAACTCTACTGGACTTCATAGAAGACATTAACCCCAGGTTAACAGTATTTTACCAGACTTCAAACCTCCCCTTTATCTGTCTCTGCTAGATTTTTGAGGGTTAGCATCCTGGCTCTCATACAGATGCAGAGTACGGCGTAGGGCTCTCTTGACCTCTTGGTTGCGTAAGCAGTAAATGATGGGATTAAGTAATGGTACAATGACCGCATAGAGTACAGAGACCAACTTGTTTGTGTCAAAAGCTGAGAGTGCTTTAGGCCGGGCATAGATGAAGATACTGGCTGCATAGAAGATGATTACCACCGTGAGGTGAGAGGCACAGGTGGAGAAGGCTTTATGACGTCCAGAAGCTGAGGGGATGCGCATCACAGCACCAGTAATAGCCATGTAGGAGGCTCCAGTGACAGAGAGTGGCCCCAGCAGGATAAAGATGGCCAGGATGAAATCTGTAAGTTCTGCTGTGGACATATCAGTGCATGAAAGGTTGAGCAATGGGGAGACATCACAGAAAAAGTGGTTGATGAGGTTAGGACCACAGTAAGAAAGGCGAGAAATCAAAAAAACTTTGACCATGGAGATCCCAAAACCTCCAGCCCAGGAGCCAACTGCCATCTGTACACAGAGCCGGCCACTGACAATGACAGGGTAGTGGAGAGGGTGGCAGATGGCCACATAGCGATCGTAGGCCATAACAGCCAGAAGGACACACTCAGTGCAGCCCAAGCCCAGGAAAAAGTAGAGCTGTGTCATGCAGCCCTCAAAGGAGATCAGCTGTCCCTTCCTCTGGCTGGACCCAATGAAGCCAGCAAGCATCTTGGGAATAGTGACGGTGACATACCAGATCTCTAGGAAGGACATATTAGCCAGGAAAAAATACATGGGTTTGTGGAGGGTGGGGTGGTTCTTTATTGCCGCAATGATGAGGGTGTTTTCAGTCAGCACCAACACATAGGCCAGGAGAGAAAGGGAAAACAGCAGGGCCCGCAGTGGTGCAGAAGCCGGGAAGCCCAGCAGCACAAACTCAGTCACTCTCCCACTGTGGTTCCTCCTCTCCATGGTGTCAATATTACCAGTTAAAAATGAAGTGTCTTCAGGAGGCAGCCCCAAGAATGTAGCTTTTCTCTTGGTGGAATTATGTTGATAGGATGTTGTATTGATAGTATGTAGTGCATACGATTAATCACTGAGCTGAGAAATGAACTAAGACAAACATAGACAAAAAAAAATGGATTTGTATTGAAGGCAGATGGGAATCAGTTCTGGCCTTTGGAGAATCAGTTCTGGCCTTTGTTATTTTTCTACTGAAAAATACCAGGGAAAATGATCCCAGTTGGTCCCAATGTCTTCTTTTTTTTTTTTTAAACCTATACAAAGACAAGAAGGAAAGATTAATATCATAAATTCTGATAAAAATAGTACATTTTAATATGTGAAATAAAAGTAAACAAAAAGTAGAAGAGTCTGGGTTGCTCCCGAGTGAAAATTTGTCATGAGCTGGATTGTGACTTTGAAAAAAAAAGTTACATGATGGAGAAATAACAATAATATATAGTACAACTGAGTATATACTGTGTATTATTTCAGGCACTCTTCTAAAACATTTACAGTATTAATTCACTTTATCTTCAGAACAACCCTGTGAGTACTGTTAACAATCTCAGTTAACACCTAAGGGAACTGAGATATAGAGAAATTCAGTAACTTATTATAGGTCACATAGATCGTAAAAAGAGTAACCAGGAAATCAGGATTTCCAAGCTTTCAAAATATTCAGGTGACAGTAGGATAAACAGCAGGATACATCTTAGATTCACTTCTAGAAGAGGGACTCTTTGGGGTTCCACTGGGGAAGCAGTTCCCTCCTGCAAAGAAGGAAGACCAAAAGAGAACACCAAAGGTTATAGCAACTGTGAGATAAAAGTACAACAAACCCTAGTACATAAGAGAAAAAGAGAACCTGAGCTAGGTGGATACTTGGGAAGCTGAGATAGGAGAATCAAAGTTTTGAGGTAGCCTAAGCAATGTAGTGAGACTCAGTAACATAGTGAGACTTTTTTAAAAACAAAAACAATAGACTGAGGATAGAAAAGAAAAGAGAAGAAAAGAGACATAAAGAACCTGGAACTCACCTGTGAATCAGGTCAGGAAGTAGAGGCTGGATGCCAGAAGTACTGATAATTCAAATAGTTCTAAAAATTGTTCAAACTCTCTTGGAATGAGTCAAGAACCTTTTAACACCAAGACAGATTTACAGTCAGTGGGATATTCTGTTTGCCTCCATATCAAAGATAAAATTTTCTCTTTCAAAACCTCAACCCTTCCCTGGGCCTGATGAGAATAGAAGTTGGCATTTCTACCTGGTGATTGACATGCATAAAATTATTTTTATCCTGTGTCCTGTGTGTTCATAGCATTGAGAGAGAATACACAGATTAGAAAAGAAAATGAACTCAAGTCAGCTGAATATCTGAGCGCTATTTCCTCCCAGAAATTTCCATGTTTTTTACTATTCAACCTGTTTCTATGAAGTTTACAGAGGCAAACTGAGATCACAAAGTAAATTCAAACCTGCTAATGATTTTATACCAGAGATTCTTTTTTCTTCTATTCAGCTGTCAGTACTTCAGCACTTGACATTTCTCTTCATACCAGAGAATTCTAATGCAATTTCAAAATGCCTAAATCCCTGTCTTGCACGATCTAGCATCCCTTCCAATCTCACTACCCTCACCCATAATTTTGTTTGTTTAAAAATCTAAGGTATATCAACTATGTTCTAGACCACAGGCTCAGAGTTTGCAATACATAAAGGGTGAACAGTCTTCAAAGAACTCAGAAACTCAGTAAGAGGAACATATCTTCATTTTCTCACATCTAAAACATTTAAGCTGCCATGCCTATCTCTCTACCATAACAATCAATAAATGAGCACCTCAAACTTAAAAATGGTCTTTCCTGACCTTATCCTTCATTCTTCCCTTGAACAACTGCCTCATAAGCCATTCACTGCGCTTTGTTCGTGACCCTCTTGGTCCCAGCCCTCCAGGCCACCCATTAATCTTTTCCATCTTCATGTTTCCTGCTCAGAAAACTTGACAATAATGAGTCTTTCACCTGTGAACTCCTAATTGGTATCTCTGCCTATAACCTCTCCTGTGAGGTTTAAATATGACCATCATACTTCTCTTCTTAAACCCATCCACCAAATGCTGTGTGCATGTATATTTATATCATGTTGAACTTCACTATAATGTATAATTACAGTGCACCAATTAAAATATATTAAAACACCCATAGTGTCATTGCCTGTACAATAATGTTTAAATTATTCGACAAGGCCTATAGGTACTTCATAATGTGCTGCTACTTTCACCAAAACTTCACCTCTTCCCAGTCTGCATAGCATTTTAGACCCTGCAGCTCTGGGTGTACAATGTGTGTATCACCTTATAACTGTCCTTACAAACGGTCTTATAAATGGTCTCTATAACTCTCTCTCATGTTTGTTCTGAAACTTTCTCCTGTCTTTTTTCTACTGCCTTCTCTCTGGTCCCTTCTATCAGGTCTTTGCTTTTTCTAGATTTAATAATTTCAATAGTTTATTCCCTTTTCCTTCCTCCTCCAACCTGAACTCTCATTTTTCTAATCACCAATTGTTATTAGAGTGAAATTTATATAGAAAATACTGATTCAAGAGCATCCAGTTTTAAAGGCACATACAAAACCCCCAATAAGGCATCAAAATGTGTTTTTAACAGATTCATAACAATTCAGTCATTGACTACTACTTTTTTTCTAAACATGGCATATGTTCTCTCACTCTGATGTGGCATGTATACTTCTCCCTATTAATAACCCTGCCTGCTCCCAGAAATTCATATTTATTCCATGTTTAAGTACCTTAATTATAACTCCTCCAAAAACTACCCCTATTCTTGCATGCATAGATTATTCATCAGTATGTCTGTCTCTCCTGACAATATTGCCTATTACAGGGTCTGCTTTAGTTACTTGTCAGCAAAGGTATTAAGATGATTGTATAGATGCATGGGTGGATGAAAAATGGTGGAAAGCATAATATACGCAAATATACAAAGCAAATGAATTGCAGAAAACAGGAAGGGAATATAGTGAAGGCAGAATATAAAAATATTTAGGTAGAGATGGTCACCATTGTGGAGTTTCAATAGATTACCAAGAAATTTGACAAATTTGTAAGCACATCTGCATGGATGAGATAAAATATGAGAAAGTTAGATTAAGTGCGGGAAGATTGGATCTTCTACAGATTAAAGATATAATATTTAAGATGAACTTTCTGTATAGGCAATAGATTCAATGAGACAATATTAGTTGAAGATAAATAGAATGTGGAAAGGATGGACTATACATGGAAAATCATAAAGTCTGTGGGAGGGCAGGCAGAACTAAGGGCAGAAAGCAAAGAAAGTGATATTGGTCTGAGTACCCATAGAGTGGACAAGATGTGGGCAATAATGGTAAAGTTTGAGATTGATTTTTTTAAGTGTACAGAGGAATAGGAAAATGGAGATATTTGGGCAGAATTTTAAAAAGAGGAGAATTGACTACTTGAAGAGAAATCAGCAAATAATTTATAATCTACTCACTTTTGTTTATTGGAGATTGAACCCAGGAACATTCTACTTTTGGGCTACACCACAACCTTTTTTTTTATTTTGAAATAAGGTATTGCTAAATTGCTGAGGGTCTAAGTTTCTAAAGGTAGCCTCAAACCTGCAAACCTCCTGTCTCATCCTACGTACTGGGATTACAGGCATGCACCACTATCCCCAGCAAATCCACTCACTTTTATTAGATATCATTGGTTCATCAGGGTCTTCCTGAGATGACTAGGTTGGTTAGGAGAGGACTTTAGACAGTATATTTAAAACAGAGTTGAAACATCAGGACACAAAAATACTATGGAGATTCCACCTTCTCTTCTTTTCATGGTCAGAGAACTCTGCCAAACCAAGAAAGATCACTTTATCTTGTACCTCCTTCCTTTGGTTCTCATCCCCTCCCTCCTTCTGAGGCTTTGGGATGGCTCTGAGGTAGGCGCCCAAGAGACCAAAAGAGATACAAGTGGAACATTTGGGTAACTCAGAAAATAAAATGTTTATCAAGAAATTTACATGATGAAGAGGATGTCACAAATCTCATGCAACCTCATAGCTTTTCCCTTTGTCTTCTCATTGGGAGTCTTATTTTTTTTATTATGTTATATTCATTCTCTTTTCCTCAGAGAAAAGACACAAGATTTGGTATAGAAGAATTTAGCTTTATATCATGACTTAGTAATATAATTTTGGGCAATTTACTCAACTTGAGTCTTAGATTCCTTATCTATATAAAAGTATTAATAATATGACTTACAGGGTTATTGAGAAGAGAAAATGTTATGAAATATATAAAATGTCTGGTGTATGATAGGGGTCTAAGAAATCTAGACTATGTCTTCCTTTATCTCCTGACCACATTTGGGTTAAATTCCTTAATTCTACGATGGCACAGAAGAAGCACTGAATTGAAAGTTAGAATTTCTATGTTTTAGTTTTATATTTGTAATTGATATTTTGTTTAATATGGGGTTTGTTATGTGTTTATTTTTCATAAAGTGTTAAAAATATGTATTTAAAGTATTTTGAAATTAAATAAAACAAAATTTGTAAAAAAGTTTGGCACCCATTACTGTTAATCAGTTAAATGTACAGGTTAATAATGTGGGTTCCACAGCCACATTCTTGTGTTCAATGTGTGAACTTGGAAAATTATTTAAACTCTCTATCTCTCTATTTTTCATCTGTAAAGTAGAAATAATTTTTAACACTAATTTTATGGATGAGAAAATAGAGGCAGAGAGAGTTTAAGTAATTTTCCTAAAAGCACATATTCAAACTAAGAGTGTGACTGTGCTACTGATACCATAAAACACATTTTGAATAAACCACAATTTTATATATATGTATAAATGTTACTGACATAGTGTTAGCTGAAAAACTGTCACCACTAACAACTGGTTGAATTCTCTTTAATATGATTGATATCATATTGTTTAAATGAAAACCATTAACTTTATTGAGGTCAGAATCAGTTTGTCTTTCATGATTATTTTCAGTCAATAGACAATATAATAGCTTAAATAAAATACACCATAATATTCAATGGGCATCTTGTTTAATCTATTTGCTAAACACAAAATGTACAAGGATGGAAACAATACATTCTTAAATGAAAATACAAGTCCACATTCCTTTCTTGGAAACAAACAGGGTATTTGATTTATCAGATTTTAGGAAAACAATATGCTTCATACATTATAGATTTCTTAACATTCCCAGAGAATGCTGAAGCTGAATGCTACAATCTAATACATGACTATTTTTACCACAAAATATATAGCTATTTATATGATATGGAAGAAATAAAGACTATAAATAATCTCATATTAGTTTAGTTTACAACAGATTTAGTTCTCCAGTAAGTTTAGGCCCCCAATTTAGGAAAAAACATTGAGTTTTCAAACCTGCATAAATTTTAGAATTGCAGATAAGAGATGGTAAGTTATAACGTATCTCTATTTAAAATCAAATGTATAGATTAAACAGAGGGATACTAGATATATTCCCATTAAAACAGAATATAGCAAAATATTCTTTAATCTTTGTTATGTCATATTACTTTTGATATTTTGTCAATAGTATTATTACATGAAGTAAATAAATAATAGTATACAGATAGATACAATGATAGATTTCATATAATATGATCATACTCATGGAAAATAAGAGTGCTAAGCTTTAAAACTGTTAGATAGCCAGTTCTCCCAGGTCTGTGTGATGGTTATTGTGCCAATACCATGCGGTTTTAACTACTATTGGTCTGTAGTATAATTTGAAGTCAGGGATTGTGATGCTTTCTGCATGGTTCTTATTGCTGAGAATTGTTTTGGCTATATTGGGTCTATTCTTTCCATTTGTAGAAAGATGAAACTAAATTTTTACCTCTTACCGTGCACAGGAATCAACTTGAGATGGATCAAAGACATGGAAATTAGACCAGAGACTGTGAAGCTATTAGAGGAGGGCATAGGTTAAACACCAACATATAGGCACAAGTAGTAACTTCCTCAACAGGACCTCCAAAGCACAGGAAATTAAAACAAGAATTAACAAGTGAGATGGCATCAAACTAAAAAGTTTCTGCTCTTTAAAGGGAATCATCAAGAAACTAAGAGAAAGCCTACAGAATGGGAGAAGATCTTTACCAGCCACCACTCTGATAGAGGGCTAGTATCCAGAATACAAAAAGAGCTCAAAACACTCTACACTAGCAAAACAAATAACCCAATTAAGAAATGGACAACTGAATTGAATAGACACTTCACAAAAGAAGAGATACAAATGGTCAATAGATACATGAAAAAATGTTCAACATCATTAGCCACCAGGGAGATGCAAATCAAAACTACACTGAGATCTATCTAACCCCAGAGTGGCAATTATAAAAAAAATCAAATAACAACAAATACTGGTGAGGATGTGGGGAAATAGGAACTCTTTTACACTGTTGGTTGGAGTGAAAATTAGTGCAGCCACTATGGAGATCAATGTGGAGATTCCTTATAAAACTGGGAATGGATCTACCATCTGATCCAGCTCTACCACTCCTGGGTATCTTCCCAAAGGTGTTGAAATCAGAGAACTACAGTAACATAACATACCCATGTTCATAGCAGCACAATTTGTAATAGCCAAAATATGGAACCAGCCCAGGTCTCCATCAACAGATGAATGGATTGTAAAATTATGGGAAATATGCACAATGGAATTCTATTCAGCTACAAAGAAGAACAAAATCATGTCATTCGCAAGAAGACGGAAAGACCTGGAGAACGTTATGTTAAGTGAGATTAACCAGGCACAGAAAGAGAAGGGACATATATTTTCTCTAACATGTTCAAGGTAGGGAATATTAGGTATACCAGAGGGACTCGATATAATGAAAAATAAACCTCAGCAAAGCCAGAAAGGAGAGGTAGGGGAGGAAGACTGATGTTAATCAATGAAAAAGCTAAATTTGAATATATGTATACATGTGAGTATAACATTGTTAGTCTGGAAACTCTGTATTGGGAGGGAGGGAAAAGGGAAAGTGAGAAGGGCAGGAGGGCACCAAGTACTGTGTAAATATATGTTATTGTTAACATGATCCACACTATGATGTGAGACTATAATGCACCAATAAAATAAAAATAAATATGTAAAACTGTTAGGTAGCTATAAGAAATAATACAGAAATATTCCATTTCCCTTTTGCCAGTTTCCCACAAGGGCAATGTGTTACTATAGTACATTATCACAGAAAAATGAGTCCACATGGATAGAGTTAGTATACAGAGGATTTCATATTCCTCTGTATAGGCATATCGATTCATCTCCTGCCTCTATTGTTTCCTTTATCCCTAGCAACCACTAATTTGTTCTCCATTCTTTACTCAGCATAATTTTCTGGAGAATCATCCAAATCACTGTGAATCAAGAGCTGACTCTCTTTTTTAATTTAGAAATATAAATTTAATCCAACATAAGCAGAAGTAACATTCAAATTCACATAACTCACAGTAAAATTTTGCATATTAAAGGTGCTATCAATGAACATCTAAATTCATCAGGACAAGTCTCATCGCAGGTAAGAGGAGTATATCATTAACATCCCATTTCAAAGTAAAACCAGCTCATAAATATTACAGTGTGTGTGTGTGTGTGTGTGTGTGTGTGTGTGTGTGTGTGTGTGTGTATTACAGGCTATTGAACCCAGTGGGGTTCTAGCACTGAGCAATATCCCCAACCCTTTTTTGTTTGTTTTATATTTTGAAATAGGTTATCACCAAGTTACCATGTGCTTGCCTTGAACCTGAGATCTTGCTGTCTCAACCTCCCAAGTACTGGGATCATAGGATTTTGCTGCTGTGTGAGTGTGGTGGCACACTTGGGATCATTTGGGAGGCTAAGACCAGAGGATCACGGTTCAAGGACAGCCTCAGCTACTTGTGAGGCCCTTCACAGCTTAGTGAGACTCCGTTTCAAAACAAAGAATATGGGGTGGGAATTGGGTAGGGTTTAAATCAGTGATGTGCACATGTATGTACACACAAGTTTTTTACCCCAATATGATGTATGAATATAATGCACCAAAAAAATTTTTATAATTAATTAATTAATTAAAAATAGGGCAGGGGTTGTAACTCAGAGGTCAAATTCCCCTGGGTTCCATTCCTAGACCCGCAAAAAATTAAATAAAATAAAAAATAAAAAGCTAATACATCTCAGAGCCTTGCTTCATGGTGGCCACAGTGTTGGCCCTCACTGGCAGATGTGATTTTGTTAACCCAGCAGATGTGCTTTCCCAAAAATAAAAATGACTAGTTCTGATCCCTGATATAACTGCTAACCCAACTGATACTTTATAGTATAAAAGAGATTTTGGACAATACAAATAATTTACAAGTTAATTATGACAGATCTGAAGATTTAATGATAATGTACATAAGTCAACATTGGTATAAGGGTAATATATGACAATATGTCAATGCAATCACTTTGTCTCCCTTCCAATTCACTACCCATCCCAACACCCTGGCAAAATCAATGACAAGTGAACAATGATCATTGTGAAAGCTAAAGAACTAATGAGGTAAACTTGACAAAATAATTTACATGTCTTAAATCTCAAACTTAAAAGACTATAGCCATTTTTGCTTAATTTTTCTCATTCTTTAGATACATGTGAATATGTATCTATGGGATTAGTTTTCACTATGTAGTTGAGTTTTAAACATTTTATTGGTGCATAATAATTATATACAACAGTGGGGTTTGTTGTGATGTATACATAACATTTTATCCAGTGGGTTTCCCAGCGCTTCCTCTTTCCTTCCCTTTTTCACCCTGATCCTCTTCCTCTATCCTACTGCTCTTCTTTCTATTTTCATAAGATCATTTTTTTTATCTCTGGTTTCCACATATGGGAGAAAACATATGACTCTTGATTTTGTGAGACTGGCTTATTTCACTTAACATGATGTGCTCCATTTGCATCCATTTTCCCGAAAAAAATGACACGATTTTGTCCTTTACAGCAAAATAAAATGGCATTGTGTATAAATATCACATTATCTTCATCCATTCATCTTTTGATGGACATCTAAGCTGGTTCCATGACTTGACTAGTGTGAGTCACACTGCTATACACATGAGTATGCACGTATTGCTATAGTATGCTGATGTTAATTTTTATAGAAAAATACCTAGAAGTGGTATAGCTGATCATGTGATGGTGAATTTCTAGTCTTTTGAGGAACCTCCATATTGATCACCATAGTGGTTTACTCATTTATGTTCCCACTAACAGTGTATAAGAATTTCTTTTTCCTGCATCCTCACTAACATTTATTATTGTTTATATTCTCAATGATTGCTGTTCTAATAGGAGTGAAATGAAAGCTCAGTATGGTTTTTATTTGCATTTTCTAGCTCATTGATATAACATATTTGAATCTTTTCATAGTTTAGTTGGTAATTTGAACTTGTTTTGAAAAAAATGTCTGTTTAGTTCACTTGCCCATTTATTGACTAGGTTTTAAGTTTTATTTATTGACTGGTGTTAAGTTTTTTGAGTTCTTTATACATTCTGGAAATTAGACCTCAGTCATAGAAGTAGCTGGAAAGGTTTTCTTCCATTCAATAGGCTCTTATTTATTTATTTATTTATTTATTTATTTATTTATTTATTTATTGGTGGTACTGGGGTTGCTGGAAGCCCTTCTACCTCCGGGCTACACTCCCAGATCTATTTTTACATTTTTATTTGGAAACAGGGTCTCCTAAGCCAGCGTGCAGCTGGCTTCGAACCTGCGCGATCCTCCTGTCTCCACCTCCCAAGCGCTGGGATTACAAGCGAGCGCCACCACGCCCGGCAACAGGCTCCTCTTTAAACTTTTGCTCTTGGTATTATCTACTGAGCATTAGGCATCCCACTGAGGAAACTATTGCCTATCCCTACATGTTGGAGTGTTTTCCGTATTTTCTATTGCCTATCCCTACATGTTGGAGTGTATTCCATATTTTTTACCAGCTGAAAAACATGGTCTAATTTCTTGGTTTATTTTTCAGTTCACTACTATATTCCCTTCTCTTCTTCATTCTTTTGAACCCATCCACTAAGCTTATTTCACTTATTTTATCTTTCAGTTTTAAAATCTTCATTTGTATATTCTAAATACAATCCTGTCTCTTGTTGAGATTTTCTACTTTTTTATTTGATTCAGTATGTCCATAATTTCTTTTGAAACATTATGATGGCTGCTTTAAAAATCTTATTAAGCAATTCTAATATTCTGTAATCTTAGTATTTGTATATATTTGGTTATCTTTATCTTTCAGTTTGATTTTATCCCTAGTTCTATGGTGGGTAATTTTCTATTGAAACCAGGGGGCCGGGCGTGGTGGCGCACGCTTGTAATCCCCACGCTTGGGAGGCAGAGACAGGAGGATCGCGCAGGTTCGAAGCCAGCCGCGCGTGCTGGCTTAGGAGACCCTGTTTCCAAATTTAAAAAAAAATGCAAAAATAGGTCTGGGAGTGTAGCCCGGAGGTAGAAGGGCTTCCAGGAACCCCAGTACCACCAATAAATAAATAAATAAATGAAACCAGGGCACATTATGTGTTCATTTATAAGTCTACATCTTCCTTAAATCTTCTGTTTCATCTGGTTCTTTGAGACTCATCTAAAATGGGAGGGTGTACTTGGGCAGGTGGGGATAGAGGCCTAGGTTCCTCATTCACTTTCCACTGACCCTAAAATATGAAACTTTTTATGCTATGTTAATATATGATGTCTTCTGAAGAGCTCTTGTATTGATGTTCAGAGTTGATGTATTTAATGTATGAGGGTTCTAATCTCCACAGTGGATAAATCCATTGTAATGGATCAGAGGTAACTTAGGCAGATGAGGTGAGGCTGGAGAAGGCGGGTCCCTGGGGTATGGCCTTAAGGACTGCACTTGTGTCTTTGAACCCCCTTGTTTATATTCTTTCTTGATTGTGGCCTCCATGATGTGAGAGCAGAGCCTCGCTCTCTTGTCTCTCTGCTTCCTGATGTGATGTCCTGAGCTCTGAAGACCTGGTCTGACATACACTGAACTCTGGAGTTTCCAAAGCACAGCAAATCTTCCTTCCCGTAAATTTGTTGGTCAGTCATTTGGGATTATAGCAGTGAAAATGTTTACTGAGATTTTTCATTACAGGTGGCAAGGGGTGGGAGTTCCAGATCCCTAATATTTCGCTAATGCTCTCTTGCTAGGAATAAGAGTGATCAGTACCTGCTCTCCATGTGGTTTCTTTAACCAGTGAGTGTACGTGTTTCTACTGGATGGTGATGAAAGTTCTGAGACTCCATGAGGCCTCCTTTCACATAATGTAGTATGAAAGAAGAAGGTCACCTCTTCACTGGAGGATGAGGGTGGAAGGTGAACTCTCTGTGTGGTCTTTACTGACACCTGGTGGTACTAGTGAGGGAAGCTCATTACTTTCCCCACTGACTTATTTACTAGAAAGTAATGAGCTCCTAATTTGGTGTGGTGAGGGTAAAAGTCTCAATTACTCACTGACCCTGGTAAGGGCCAGGATAAAACCACAGTTGGCTGGAGTTGAGTAGTTGTTATCTAAAATATTTTCATCTTGCTAGTTGCCTCTTTCTTGGTTGTTGGCTAAAGAAAGTACACGTTAGCATTTTTAGACTTCTGGCTTCTTAAATATCAGCTCTGGGATATATAAGGCCAAAGAAAACACAGGGAATTTATCAACATTTCATTCTTTGGTTCAAAAGGTTCCTAGTAGGATAACTTTCTTTTTTCTATCTTTTAGAGTCCTAGGTTTGTTTTAAAAATAATGTTCAAAGTTTTTACTTTTGCTTAGTGGATGGAATCAGTAAAAGAACATAGTCAATTTTTGTAGCTAAAATAAAAATGCACTGAAAGACACAATACGTGTAAGTAAAATATATGACAATCATACAAAAAAGAGAGAGTGATTGTCAACTTGGATTTTAAAATGTGACCCACACACAAAAAAAAAATGTGACCCAATCAATTGCTTTTTTATTTTTTTTTTTTTCAGTTCTGGGGATTGAACTCAGAGGCATTCCATCTCTGAGCTACACCCCACCCAGCCCTATTTTTTATTCTTTATTTTGAAACAGGGTCTCACTAAGCTGTGGAGGGCCTCACTAAGTAACTGAGACAGGCTGAAAACATGCAATCCTCCTGTCTCAGAGCTTCCCAAACACTGAGATTACAAGTGCCTGCCACTGCACTCAGCAAGCAATCATTTTCTAAATTGCATTATTTCATTTAATACTCATAATTATAGCATTAAAAGGGAGTGTTATCACATATTATAGATGAGTATTTTATGCCATGATAGTCAGTAACTTGATCAAGTTCACCAAATAAATGGTTGAAATAAATTATGAATTATACTCCTATTCAAGACTCCCTAAATCAGATTTTATGTTGATATTTCCACTTAGAAGTTATAAAGAGTTGGGGAGGGTTTCTGCTACTCAAAAGTGACATCTGAACCAGAGTTACAAATTTGGGAAGCAACAGATTTGTAAAGTAGCACTTTAAAAACACTATATAGAATATATTTAACATATTTTGAATTATTGAAGAAATAATTCATATTTCAAGGAAAAAAAACTTCAACAATAGCATTTCCTGATGATAAGAATATTGCTTTTTTTTTTTTTTTGCGGCACTGGGGATGGAACCCAGGAGCATTCTGCCTCTGAGCTACACCCCCAGCCCTATTTTTTTTTTTTTTTTTTTTTTTTAGTATTCTTTATTTTGAAACAGGGTCTCACTGAGTTGTAAAGGGCCTAAGTAGCTGAGGCTGTCTGAGAACTGTGATACTCTGGTCTTAGCCTCCAGAATGCTGGGATTGTAAGCGTACGCCACAACTCCTGGCTAGAACATTGCTTTCAAGAGCCCAACCTTAATTATTCTCAATCTGTTTTGAGTTTTTACTTCTTTGGTAAAAATTTGTGTTATTTCAGCTTTGTTCAAAGCTTCTATCCCAATACATGGCCTGAATCAGTTACTTATAGAAAGAGGAGTTGTTAAGAAGGATAGATCTTCAAATCATGCATATTAGAAAAAAGTTATTAAAACTGTGTATTGCATTATATTCAGATGTTTTATAAAATAAAATATCAAAAACTCATATGTATTTTCAGAAAAGTAAAAAGATTAGCCGGGTGTGGTGGCACACACTTGGGTGGCACACACTTGTGATCCCAGCCCTTGGGAGGCTGAGACAGGAGGATTGCACAAGTTCGAAGCCAGCCTCAGCTACTTAGTGAGGCTCTCAGCAACTTAGTGGGACCCTGTTTCCAAACAAAAAAGAGAAGTAGAAAGATTAATCTTGAATTATTATAACTTTCATTCAGATTAAGTTGCTAAAAGTTGTCAAGTCTACAGCCCATTAGTGCCAGGGCAGTGGGGGAGGTTGCAGACAAGCCAAATAAAGTGTCAGAAACAGCCTGCTAGATATATGATGTACCGAGAAAAGCTAACAAGAGACAGCAACTACCCTAAGAAGCGTTCAGTTGTGACAGGCTGACACCACCTCTAACCCTCACGGTCTCTACCAAGCAGTGCCTCTTCTCTCTCATGGCATTTTTCTCCCATTGCAGCCAGCTGGATGAATGACACATATCCTTTCTACCGTGTCCTGAGTTCCATGCCCATCCAAACTCAGACAGAGGTTTTATATTAGGCTGCTGCAGAAGCAGTGACATCATCAGCATTAGCTTGCTTAGTTTGCTTGTATGATCAGCATCCCAAGGAGTCTTGGTGTACATGCAAAAAATAGCTGTCTATAGATAACACTAACTTTTCCTAGTTCCGACTGTACATAAGAGAAATTCAGTGTCCAGAATTCTGGCCCAGGCTTGCTCTCATTGTTTTTTTATCTTGGCTAGGTTTTTGGAAACAGAAATTGGGCATTCAAGAACATGGTGCTTTACTGTCCTCCTTTTCTTAGGGACAATACAGTATCATTTGCTTATATTATATCCTAAGAAAAGCATTGCAACTTTTATTGACATTGATAAAATAACAGGTGCATTTTTTCTGTTTTTTTAATGTGTGTGTGTGTGTGTGTGTGTGTGTGTGTGTGTGTGTGTGTGTGTGTTACTGGGGATTGAATCCAAGGGCATTCTACCTCTGAGCTACACTCCCAGCCCTTTTGGTTTTTTGGGGTTTTTTTGTGTGTATGTGATACTGGAGATGGAATCCAGGGGCATTCTACCTCTGTGCTACATCCTCAGCCCTATTTTTTATTCTTTCTTTTAAAGCAGGGTCTCAACTGAATTGCATAGAGCCTCACTAAGTAGTAGCTAAGGCTAGCTGCGAACCAGAATCCTCCTGGCTCAGCCTCTGGAATGCTGGGATTACAAGCGTGCACCACCACGCCCAACCAGCTCATTTCTCATCTCTTGAGAAATCTCATACTGATTTTCATTATGTTTGTGCTAATGCCACCAACAGTGTGTAAGAGTTTTTTCTCAGAATTGTTTTCTTTGAGAAAAATATTTGAGTAAAAAAGATAACTTCTGTATATAAGAAAAAGAAAAATTTGTCACCCTAAATGTCCTTTCCTTTAGGCTTTCATCTTCTGGGGAATGCTATTCTGCTGAGATGTTCTTCACATCTTTAAAGGAGAAAGCTATTTAGGGTGCCATTTTTCTGCATAAATCCTTTTTGATGATGTATTAAAAATAAACTATTGTGGAGTTTACTTCAAAGGGGTCACTGTTGATATTGTCTGAATATCTATTGTCAAAGTGGCCTGAAAAATCTAATTTCAAAGTTTTTCTAATATTCAAGTGCAATTTAAGTGAAATTGTTCTGGTTGCTAAGTCATCAAACGTCTGTGTTTTTTTAGTCATGTCTTATTTATTTACTCTATTGTCCATTCAATTGTTATTTTTGAATGTTTTATAACCTTGCTAGTGGCTGTGAATGAATTTAATTTTGAAGAGTCAATCCAGGTTTGTTTATCCAAAATGTTTGAAACCAGAAATGTTGAATTTAGTTTTTTTCATACTTTGGAATATTTACATATAGATAATAAGATATTTGGGTGTAGGGCCCCAGTATAAACACAAAATGCACTTATATTTCATGTATTCCTTGTACATATAGCTTGAAAACAATTTTGTACAATGACCATGGTAAATGACCTGGTAAATGAGGTTTAATGAGTTTTTTGTGTTTTTGGTACTGGGGGCATTCTACCTTTTAGCTACACCTCTAACCCTATTTTTCATTCTTAATTTTGAAACGGGTCTCACTAAGTTGTGAAGGGCATAAGTAGCTGAGGCTGGCGGAAAACCTACAATCTTCCTGTCTCAGCCTCCCAAGTACTGGGATTATGTGTGTGCCACCACATTCATCTGGGATTGTTCTTTTTTTATTTGTGGCATTATGCCAGCACTCAAGATATTTGCTATTTGGAGCATTTTGAATTTGGGATTTTCAGATTAAAGGTACTCAGTCTCCAGAGGGAAATTTTTATTTTTTTTTGTAAAAGAAAACTCATTTATATCATAGCCAATGGTTCTAAGGTGATTATATCTATAAATCTGTAAAATCTGACTATACTATATAAATTTCTGCATAAAAATCTTTTTTAATATTAATATTATTAAGCTGAATAAAAACAAACCATATTTGCATTCAACTTTTTAGGCTATTCTTTTTTATTGGTGCATTGTTGTCATACATCTTAATGGAGTTCAAGATTGTAGAGGCATACATGCACACATCACTCAGTTCACCTTATTTATTTATTTATTTATTTATTTATTTATTTTGCCATACTGGGGAGGAATACGGGGGCATTCTACCTCTGAGATACACCCTCATCCCTATTTTTTTATTCTTTATTTTGAAACAGTGTCTCACTGAGTTACAAAGGGCCTCACTAAGTAGCTGAGGCTATCTGAAAACCACATCTGGTCTCAGCCTCCCAGATGCTGGGATTACAAGCATGTGCCACCATGCCCAGCAAGAACTACTTTATTTTTTTATAGGATTGTTATTCTTCCCTTTGAGACATTTATGTGCATAAGAAAATCTGCCACCTATAATTATGACTACAATAATGGTCACTAGAGACAAGTAAAGGAGAAAGGGAAAAAAGAAACAAATTAAGAGAGACTTTCAGGGTCTGGGAAGGACTCTGGAGAAAAAGAGTAGGAAGAAGATGTTCTATAACAGAAGAAGAAGAAGAAGAAGAAGAAGAAGAAGAAGAAGAAGAAGAAGAAGAAGAAGAAGAAGAAGAAGAAGAAGAAGAAGAAGAAGAAGAAGAAGGAGGAGAAGAAGAAGAAGGAGAAGAAGAAGAAGAAGGAGAAGAAGAAGAAGGAGAAGAAGAAGAAGAAGGAGAAGAGGAAGAAGAAGAGGAAGAAGAAGAAGAAGAAGAAGAAGAAGAAGAAGAAGAAGAAGAAGAAGAAGAAGAAGAAGAAGAAGAAGAAGAAGAAGAAAAACAATCTTGAAATCAGCAAAAGTATAAATGGCCATGTACAAGGGATCATCAATATCATTAAAATATGATTTTTATCAAAACCGTAGACAGCTGAAGGCATTTGCATTACATATTCAAAGTGCTGAAAGAAAAATGCTATCAACCAAGACTTCTTTATACTGCAAGAGTATCCTTTAAAAGTAGAAAAATTAAGACATTTCTAGATGAACCAAAGATGGGATAATTTGTTGCTAGCAGAACTTCAACACAAAAAATACTAAATGAAGTCTTGTAGATTGGGATGAAAGACTACTAGACAATTACTCCTCAAATTCACATGAAGAAGCCAGGCTTCATTATGCTGCCTGTAATCCAAGGACTTGGGAAGATGAGACAGGAAGATCAGAGGTTTCGTTTGCAGTAATTAAATAAGACCCTGTTTCAAAAATTAAAAGTAAAGGGGTATGGTTGTGGCTTAGTAGAGTATCTTTGGGTTCAATCCCCAGAACTGTAAAACAAATAAATTAATTAAATTAAGTGAAGAGTACCAGTTAATTCATATAAAACAGTGCCAACATAACTTTATTCATGCTTTTTTCTTTTGAAGAGAGAATTATATAAGTAATAATTATAAATATGCATAGATTATTATATGATCTATAAAGATATTATTTGTTTGATAAATGTAGTAGTAGTAGAGAGGTAGTGGATCTCAGAGGAGTAAAATTTTGTATACTTTTTGTATACTATTAAAAGTGTCTATTTATCTGAATTAAATTGTTAAAATGTTCATTGTAGCCACTACTTTAACCATTAACATAATAAAAGTCAGTGAGTTGATGGGAAGGATGAACAATTTAATAATGATAATAATAATATAATTCAATAATAATACTTTCTTAATAAAAAATTGACTTACATTAAATAATAAAATTAAAGACTTACTTTTAATAATAAAATTGAAGAACAAACTAAACACAAAGTGAACATAAAATGAAATAATAAATATTTCTATAAAATAATGAAAGGTTACAGTAAAAATTAGAAAATAATACGTAGAGAAAAATCAGTATAATCAAAAGCTGGATTTTGTAAGATGAAGTAAGATTGATTCTAACATAATTAAATGGAAGTAAGAAGTTCAAGTGTGCAATTGAATAGGTCAGTGAGCATAGATAATGATAATGTATTATATATTTCAAAAACCTACAAGAAAAGATTTCAAATGTTTTTACTACAAAGAAGTGAAAAAAATGTTTGAGGAGATAAATATGTTTACAGTGATTTAAACACTATATAATGTATACATATATCAAAACATCTCACACCCATGAATGTTGACAATTCTTATGCTTTTACATATTTTGCATTTTTAAATAATGGAAAAAGGTCGGTTCTTTGGGAAAGATAAGTAAAATTGACAAAGAATTAGGTTTTCACTATAAAGTATCAACTCTATTTTGGAAGATTTGCCCTCACAGAAATGTAGAGAATGGTTGGCAAGGAAAAACAGCCACTGCAATGGGGTCAGGGGTCAAGCAAAAGGTTCCTACCACTGTTGATGAACCATAAATTCAGATCAACACACACACACACACACACACACACACACACACACACACACACACCTCTAATCGCTTCATCTCTATCACAACAAGTCAGCAGAATAAGCATTAAGTAGAGCTGATAACTCAGAGGAAATCCTCTGCTGTAGCCAGCATGGACTTGAGCTTCATAAGTGGCTCCTTGACAAGATGAGACATTAGGAAGGTCTGGCCAGCTGCCGGGGCCATTAGTTCCTCCCCAGGTCTGATCCTGTCTATTCACCCAAGCTTTCCCTCCAGGCCTCAGGATAGGCCACTGGGAGCCTCAGGCAACTGTGCTCCCTCTACAGCAGAGGGTCTCATTAACAACTTTTTAATGAAGTCACAGGCAGTGAATGTTCATTAATAAATTGGTTAGTCTGCAGCCCCAGGGGAGGAGGAGACTGAGGACAGAAGGCAGTGAAAACAGAGCTCAGCCCAAGTGTAGTGCATTGGAGGGAGACAGAATGAACTCTTCTTAGCAAGACTCCTAGGCTTTACTGTTATGTCTCCAGGGTTTCTTCTGGCTCCCAGATACTTGATTCTGGAGGAGACCTGGAGGGACCAGGGCCTTGGAGGGAGAAAGTGTTAACAGAGACAAATGGCAGGCTTTTGCTGGCTCTGGTCTAGAGTCTGGAGAGAATCATTTGTTCTTCAGGGCTGTTGTTGTTGCTGTTTTGATAACTGTGTAAGGGGAATACTGCTACGTGTCATCTTGCCTTTCATAACCATGAATTTCCTTGTTTTTCCCCCTACATAGCCAAGTGCAGATTCTTTGTGCTATGTTTCAAGTCTTTTCAAACTATACTTGTTCTAGGAGTCACTGTACTCCTCTCTTCCACGTGTTCTATTTCTTAGCTATCCTAATCGTTCCCAGCATCTCAACAAATCACTGCCATGGAGATGAAGCTTGGGCACTGACTTCCACCTGACCAGGATTAGAGCTGGAGCGAACCCTGGAATTGCTCTTCCTACCTCCAGTCATGCAGCAGATTTACACACATACCCTGCAGTCTATCCTCCATAGCCTTCCTAGAGTTCTTCCTCAACACACCCATGACAATCTATTATTATCTTGCTTAAAACCCCTATGATTCACCTTCATCTAAGAACAAAACTAGAATGCTCTTAGCATGTCATATAAACTCCCTTCTTGTTAAATTCTAGATTACCTTTTTAATTTTAATTCTTGCTATTCATTTGCCCTTTCAACTCTAGTTATACTAAACTATTTTCTTTCCCCCTTATATGTTTTTAGTATCTCCAAAAGTAGTCATTTTTATTCTCCTTAACAACTTAAGAGTTAAATGCCTGGGTTCTAATTCTGTATCTGCTACTTACACAAACTCATACAATTCCTCTAAATTTATATACTTCCATTTCCTAATTTGTAACTGAAATATAATATGGTATGATAGTAAAAGTGTATAATGTATAAATTACATATGTAATAATATATAATAAAATAATAATGTAAGCCAAACAATTTCACAGGTTGAACTTGGTTATCCTTTCTGTACTTTAGTATTTCTTGCAAGTCAAACTGGGAATTCAGAATTCAGTTATGTAGAATTCTCTAGGATTTTTGCAGCAACTGTAAAATAAAAAGGCATCATGTAAGCTCCACCTCCTTTAGGAAGCAGAAAATTACTTATCAATAACTTTTGATAAGCAAATATTAGTTAAATATTTTAAACAAAGTTTTAAAGTAACATCACAATTTATAAAATATGATACTTGCTTCAAAAGGATAAGCAACTTGTTTAACAGACACAAGTGTTAGAACTAGTATTTTAATATAGGTCTAAATCCAAACTATCATGTACTTTAAAGTACTGCAAATGTCTTCTCTAAAAGATAGAGGTAGAAGCTAGAAATGAGTTAGAACGAAAACAGAATAAAGCTTAACATGGAAATTAAAAGACCCCTTTTGAAACACATAAAAATAATTTGAGATGAACTTAAATGGAAATGATCTGATTTTATGTGAGCCATTTTTAGGGAGGGTAATTAAAAATACTTATAAAGTGACTTCTATTCTCTCAATTAAAAGGTCATTTGACACAGAAAGACTAGAAACTTTAATGAAGCATTTATAACTTTACACAAGTTTCTTGTCTAAAATTCCTCTCTCTCGTCATACTTTTTCTCCTCATACTAAGTTAGCGTGTACTTATTTTTCAAGATTCCATTGTGATTTTATTCTCTGAAATATTAATTCTTCTAGAATGTCTAATTTTCCTAGAAAAAGCTGAGATCATTTACCTTTGTCACACATAGTATATTGGGCTTAGGTAAAACTATTTAAGATACAAATTACAAAATACAATTTAGTTGTATTTTATGTGCATATTTATCAACTGACTCTAAGGAAATTCCCTCCTTTCCTTTATATTCATATCCCTGTACCTGGCATTCAAATTATACTTAATATATGTTTAAATGAATTGTTAATTACCAACTCATTATCACTAGCAGTGATCTTTCACCCAAAAGTTTCTATATACAACTTCCCCTAAGACATTTCTGCTTGATCAGTGAGGTATCTACCTAACAGTGTTCCAAGACAAAATGTATGAAATAAATCCTAGGAAAGATGCCATACTCTCCCTAATAGTCTCCATAATAAGAGGGACAAGAAGTACAGAAGATATGCTTAAAATTCATAAGCAATATCCTATAAAAAATGTCCCTTGGCTTGTAATTGTTTTTCTCAAAAGTCTCCCCAAATTTCAACTGAAAAACTCACCAGAAATGTTACCTCAAATGCCATTTTTACCACTTTACTGATAAGCATATGCCATTTGTAAAAGTATTTATTTACGTACACTGAAATAAACAACTCAACCAAAAGTGGTAAACACTTGCTAGGTCCCTAAGTTGTAAATAGTGTGTGTAATTGTGAAATGTATGAGGGCACTTTGAATATAACGAGTAAGCCATTAGTGATGTAACCATGTATGAATTATTGTAAAGGTCCAAATCTTTCAGAATATGGATCAAGACTTTTTCATCAGGAGTGTGCTCCTCTATTTAGCTGAGGTTAACATACAGACTATAAGGTCACTCTAAATATCAATGTCGAATGCCAGGCGTGGTGGCACACGTTTGTCATCCCCGCACTTGGGAGGAGGAGACAGGAGGATCACGCAGGTTCGAAGCCAGCCGCGTTGGCATGAGACCCTGTTTCCAAATAAAAAGTATAAAATAGGTCTGGGAGTGTAGCTTGGAGCTAGAAGGGCTTCCAGGAACCCAGTACCACCAAGAGAGAGAGAGAGAGAGAGAGAGAGAGAGAGAGAGAGAGAGAGAGAGAGAGAGACCCTGTTTCGAAATAAAAAATATATATTAAAAAATAGGTCTGGGAGTGTAGCCCGGAGCTAGAAGGGCTTCCAGGAACCCAGTACCACCAAAAAGAGAGAGAGAGAGAGAGAGAGAGAGAGAGAGAGAGAGAGAGAGAGAGAGAGACACTGTTTCCAAATAAAAATATATATTAAAAAAATAGGTCTGGGAGTGTAGCCTGGAGGTAGAAGGGCTTCCAGGAACCCCAGTACCACTAAATAAATAAATAAATAAATAAATAAATAAATAAATAAATAAAATCAGTGTCAATCACCAAGCCAAACATGAGAAGAGGGAGGGAGAGAGAATGGGGTAGGATTGGGGTAACAGCTAACTGGGTGATGTGTGCAAATCTGTCTCCACCATCATGTATCCCATTAAATTAGGACTATGATGCATCAATTAAAAAAATGTAAAAAACCAGAAAATTGAATAGAAATTAACTAGGTAAAAATTAGAAGGAAAAACATTGAGACTTGCAAAAGACCTAAGGCAGGAATGAATTGGTGCATTTGAGGTAAAGAAAGAAGCCAGCCTGACCAAAAATAAAAAATAAAAAATAAAAACTTAGTATAATTACAGAAAAGGTGTTGGTGGGAATGATGGTCATCCTATAGTTGACTGACATGCTCCTTCCTCTCCTTGATGACAACTTTAGGTCCCAAATCAAATAGTATCATGATAGAATTTGATCATATATGACATTTGCCAGGGCTTGACATGTCTACACTTTACCTCATTTCTTTCTCATAGCAGATATTAGGACATGGAGTAATTTTAATATCCTCCTCTAGGTCCAAAAGCAAAATATACTCAGGGAAGAACCAGAATAAAAACCAAATTAAATAAGTAGACATGAGGCAATCAGATACAGAATAATATTCAACCAAAACATTTCCCCTCAATGCTGACCTCTTTGCTTCCCCACTATCCTGCAGCAAAGGTAACTGTTAAGAATTTTCTCCATATCCTTCCAGAATAATTCTATTGATATATTTTACATGTGTATATACATACATGTGTGTAATAAGGTATAATGTTCTCCACTTTAGTTATTATTTTTTAATATTTTTATACCTTACATTTTTACATAATAATTTATGTGGGAGTTTATTCCATGCTGAAATGTTATTTTCATAGTTACTTGGTATTTCAATTGAAAATCTATAATTTTTAATCAGTCCTCTATTGATGAAATTAGGATAATTTTGTCTTAAAAATTGTGCTATAGTAAAAAAAAATCATGATCTTTTCTGTCTCTAAAATTGTATAACTCTTAAAACCTGCATCACTTTCAACTTGTTTTGCTCACTACCTATTTCAAAATCCAAGAGCCACACCTAGGAGGCTGAAAATAGGAAGATCATAGGTAACAGACCAGCCTCAGCAACTTAGCAATACCTTGTTTTAAAATAAAAAATAAAAATGGCTGGGGGTATACCTCAGAGGTAGAAACAGCTTGGGTTTGATCCCAAGTATAAAATAAATAAATAAATAAATAAATAAATAAATAAATAAATAAATTCCAAAAACCTCAACTCATTTTATCAGCCTTGGACAAGAAATCATGCTTTATTTATGCATCTTTTTTTTTTAACAGTACTAGGGATTGAGCCCAGGGGTATTCCATCTCTGAACTACATTGCCAGCCTTATTTTATTTTTATTCTATATTTTGAAACAGGGTCTCACTAAGTTGCAGAGAGCCTCACTAAGTAGCTGAGGCTGGCCTCAAACCCGTGATCCTACTGTCTCAGCTTCCCAAGTAGTGGGATTACATGCGTGCACCACCACTCCTGTCTACTTATGCATCTTTCTTAATGACTTACCTGAGACTGGCCCAAATAAAAATCTCATATTAAAGGAGTCCTCTTTTGAATCTTTCATCAGTTTCTAATTTTTCCCCTCTTGGATTTTTTTTACAAACTATAAAGTCTTTTGTTTATAAACTATTTAGTTATATATTTAATGATGTATTTGTTCAATGCTTGGCCTTTCTCATTCAAATGTAAGATTTTCAAGCAAAGAGATTTTTTCTGCCTTGTTCATTTCTGTAAACCAGGGTTTAGATCAATGTCTGGTATGTAGTAAGCAATCATACATAATTGTTAAATAGATGAACAGTTATTTACTACATGATAGGTTATAGTAACATAATATTAATATGTATGTATCTTATATTAATATGAATACTAATATGCCCTATCTCATCACACCAACCATATAAAACAAGCCTAATTATCTTCACATAAGCAATATAGAATTTGAAACTCAGAGAGCTTAACAAATCACTAAAGAGCTGGGGTGTTTGTTTGTTTATTTGTTTGTTTTGGTACTGGGGGTGGAGCCCAGAGGCTTTCTATCTCTGGGCTATACTCCCAGACCTAATTTTTATATTTTATTTGGAAACAGGGTCTCACTAAGTTGCTGAGATCCTCACTAAGTAGCTGAGGCTGGCTTCGAACCTGCGCAATCCTTCTGTCTCAGCCTCCCAAGCGCAGGGATTACAAGTATGCACCACCATGCCCACGCCCAGCTCAAGAGCTTTTTTTTTTAAGTTAGTTACTTAAAATCCAAACTTTTGCAGCTTTCTCTACAGAAATCTACGTCTCTAAAGCATGGTTTTCCTTTCTTAAACTTTATCATTTTGCTATTTGACATTCCTTAGGGTCCCAAAGGACACTAAATTCAAAAAAGGTCAGGTCCCCATGCGGAAGGGAAGGAAGAGAATCTTAGGTGATCTTAGACACACTTGGGAAGAAATACAGGCTCCAGCCCAACTAGCCCAAAGGACAAAAGTGGCACAGCTGGGAATAATTCTCCCAAAGTTGAGACTGGGAGTATAGCCAACCCACACAGTGTGCTCACTCACAGCTGAGACAGAGGGCAGCAGTGACCTGGCTATAGCTGCAGTCATTAATGGCTCAGCCAGGGTGGGAAGCAAGACTTATCTGGCTCCTCCGCTGGCTTTTCTGAAATGGAGTTAGAGCTCATAGATTACTCAAGAGCAGGCATGAATCATGAAAGTAAGGCAGAGCTGATCAAGCAAGATGTCCCTATTGGACACAGGTAAGACTCTTCACCAAGGGTCAAATCAACCAGAGCCCCTTCTCCAGGTTCAATTACACAACTGGACAAAGATGGGCAGGTTTTGGTGGGACACCTAATTCCATTCCTGTGTCCACACTAGGAAGATCTCATTAGTTCTTCTCTTCTGAGCTATCAAGTTTCTTTGCCTATATCATAGGACATGAAATCTAAGGCCACAGAATAAAAAACATTATTAAGGATTTTTTTTTCCTGATTCTATCCTATAAAGCCATCTGAGTCAGGAAAATTTTAGTCCCTGGAAGTTTCCCAAAACATATACCTTCTTTAGGTCTTGATTTTTTCTTCTGGTTAACTCAGGGAAGACGTGCTTAAGTGAAGCATTCATGAGGCAGAGGACATTAAAGCATACAGCATCTGCAGGGGACTTCTACGGTTATAGAAGTATTCGAAGAATGGCCTTCTATTGCTACAACAGACACTCAAGTGATTGGCCAAAGGGTGCTCCTGGGGAAGTTCTGGAGAACCTGACAATGAGCTAAGAAGCTAAGGGCTAAGGAGCACCAGCTCTGCAGCACCTCCCACACTAGAGAGCATCCTCCACAGAAGTCTGCAGAAGTTCTAAGGGAGACCCAGCAGACCCTTTCATCTCTGCTTCCTTCTCCTTCCCAATGCTTCTCACCAGCACCACCCTACACATACACCATCATGAAATGGGCCTTCTAGTGAAAGTGGTTTTAGAAAAAGGATGTGGGTGGATATAGAATCCAATGGAAACTTCAGTAAATTGCACTTTACAAATTTATATATCTACTTTTATGCTTTTTATCTAAATATAGATATAACCTAGACAAGCATTGGACTAATTCCCATAATTAAAATAAGCAGTTTCTAATCTTTTTTTTTCTCTTTTTTCCCCCCTTAGTAGTAGGAATTAAACCCAGAGGCATTCCACCTCCAGGCTACCCCACCTTGGCCCTTTTATTTTTTATTTTGAAACAGGGCCTCTCAAATGTTTCTGAGGCTGGCCTCAAACCAGCAATCTTCCTGTCTCAGCCTCCTAAGTATTGGGATTATAGTTGTGCATCACATACCTGGCTTAGTTATTGATCTTAAGGAATTTACAGACTAAACTGGAAATTCAGATGTCAATGGATAATTAAGATGCAATGAAATAATCAGATATTTTTAAGAGCATACAAAAATAACCCACCTGGAAGCATCACAGGGAGATACATTTTAGTTTTGAAGATAAAAAATCAGCTAATAGGAGGTAGATGCAAAGGTAACATCACGAACAAAGGAACAGTCAAGGATCAGTGAATTACACCTCATGACCATATCTGACTAGCCTCTTCTTTTATATGGTCAATGAGCAAAAAATAACTTTTACATTTTTTCAATGATTTTTTTTTTGGTGGTACTGGGGTTCCTGGAAGCCCTTCTACCTCCAGGCTACACTCCCAGACCTAGTTTTACATTTTTATTTGGAAACAGGGTCTCCTAAGTCAGCGCGCGCGGCTGGCTTCGAACCTGCGCAATCCTCCTGTCTCTGCCTCCCAAGCACGGGGATTACAAGCGTGCGCCACCACGCCCAGCCAATATTTTTTAAAAGATCAAAAGAACATTGGTTCATGGTACCTGAAAATTATATAAAATTTAAATGATATTTCAATGCCTATAAAATATTATGGGAACTCAGTCATGCTCAATTGCCTAGGTGCTACATATATTTGTATACATGATTATTTATTTATACACCAGTATCATATACATTAGCGTTACATGTATTAGCTATTATGTATTTATTGATATGCATCTATACGCACACATATATGTATGTGTGTATACTTTTTAGGTAGAAACCAGCTATGACAGAAATCACATATTCCCTCAAGAACTAAACTATTTTATATTTAGTGGAAAAATTTTGTCAACTCCTAGTATAGAAGAATCATTAAAAGAAGTAATTTTATTAGGAATAGTAAGAAGCCCTCAACATTCCTGTAAGCTAAGTTATGTGAATGCCAATGAAACAAAAGATAAAACGTAAGAAATGAACTCTATTCACATTTTATGCCTTACTGAAAGCCCAGGGTTCCTTTCATTTTGTTTTTTCTGATTAAAGTTTTTGAGTACGCTGCCTTTTACTGCCCATGTAAGCAAGTTAACAAATTCATTACCTACCAAATTGCTTCACCACTTTTAGTACTATATCAGAAAATTGATATGAGAAAAAAATTGAAAAGTAAAACTCATAGCATAATTAAATTTAATATTTGGTAGATTTTACCAACATGTTGTCATAATTTTCATTTTTATGATTACTATTTTTCCATACCTGGCTTTAATTTTATATTTTTAAATGAATGTGTTTGCACTGAGCAGACTGTTTTGTAGCACAAAGCTTTCACTTACATAACTATATGGAATATCTCCCCGTGCTATAGCAGAGTTCTAAATTGATAAAGAATTCCAAAGCATGAATATACGACAGTTTTATTGAACAAAGTTAGATACTTATGCTCTTTTTGTTCTTTCTTTTTTGCTATTACATAAATAAAGCTGAGAGGGGAATCCTAATAAATAAAATTTATACTAAAACTAAATCTCAAGGTATAGATAAGCTATTTCTACATCAAAATATCTTTGGTATGTAACATGAAATGTATTTGTCATTTTGATCTGTAGTATTTATTTCCCTTGTAACACAACTGAATACTATGAACACTATGATTTTTAACACCATTTGTTGAAGGCTATACTTTCTGTGTTGTAAATTCTCGTGGTTTGTTTGTTTGTTGTTTGTTTGTCTTTGTATTGGCGATTGAACCCGGGGATATTCTGCCTCTAAGGTACACCTCAGTGCTTTTCATTTTTTTTAATTTTTGAAATAGAGTCTCACTAAGCTTCTGAGGGTCTCCCTAAGTTGCTGAGGCTGGCCTCAAAACTGTGATCCTCTTCCTGTCTCAGCCTCCCAAGACTGGTATATTCTTGACACCCTTGTTGACTGCATATACATGAGTATATTTTTATACAGTTTATTGCATATACATTAGTTTATTTCTGGGCTCTCTGTTAAGTTTCCTGGGTCCACATGGCTGTTTTTATTTCTTTTTTGCCTACTTTTTAAATTTTTAATGCTTGTAGATAGGAAGAAGAAAGAATAGAACTCCATAATTTTGTTGGATTTTGAAAGGGCTCCACAATCCTCACATTTTCAGGACCATTTCTCTCATTTACACTGTTAAGCTCAGAACTGAATACTGAATTGGTTGAATATATATATAATTATGATTTTATATACGTATATGTACATATGTTATACACATATATTCTATATTGTTATACATATATAGATATAAATATGGACTGCATTAGGAAAATTGTTTTACTTGTGAATTGTTAAAACTTTGTTGTTTTTGCTGGGCGTGGTGGTGCACGCTTGTAATCCCTGCACTTGGGAGGCTGTGACAGGAGGATTGTACAGGTTCGAAGCCAGCCTCAGCTACTTAGTGAGGCTCTCAGCAACTTAGTGAGACCCTGTTTCCAAATAAAATATAAAAAAGGTCTGGGAGTATAGCCTGGAGGTAGAAAGCCTCTGGGTTCCACCCCCAGTACCACACACACACACAAAAACTTTGTTGTTTTCTAGCATTCTTGGGGATTTATTTGCTTTTGTGTTATTTTTGTTTTTATTTTGTTTTGTTCATGTAGCCTAAAAAGTCATTCAGTTGTAACTTTGGGGTTTGCTTCTCGGGTTCATCTGTTTTATGTTTGGAAGTTTAAAGGAAATTTTATCTGCCCTCAAAATTAAAAAAAGAAAAAATATTAAGACATATTGATGTATGTCTATTTTCTTATATTCTGTTAATTCTAAGGAATACTTTTGGGAAGAATATTGTAAACTCAGTGATATTTTATTCCTCTCTCTCTCTCTCTCTCTCTCTCTCTCTCTCTCTCTCTCTCTTTCTCTCGTGTGTGTGTGTGTGTGTGTGTGTGTGTGTGTGTGTGTCTGGGGATTAAACCCAGGGGCAATCTACCTCTAAGCTACTGTACCCCTAGCCCTATTTTATTTAAATTGAAATAGGTTCTTGTTAAGTTGCTGAGGGTCCCACTAAGATTCTGAGCATCTCAAATCTGCGATCGTCCTGTCTCAGCCTCCCAAGTACTGAATTACAGGTGTGCTCCACCACACCCTGCCCTATACTTTTTTTTCCATCCCTATGCTTTAATCTGTTTTCTGGAATTCTCAGTAATTCATTTATTTTTGTTTCCTGAAGATTTTACTTCTGCCATTTTTAGCACTTTACAGCACCCCCCAAGAATGCACTTCTCAAACATTTCCTTATTTGGTTTCAGCATGCACTGAAAATGAGTTTCTTCTTCATAAATATTGCAATGTTTTGAATATATTTTAAAACCAAAAATATTTACTACTACATGGCTGGTTGCTGGACATCTTCTTTGACTTTTTTCTGTTGCTTAATAAGTTATTATTTAATTGATTTGTCTTAGATTACTAACATTTTCATTTTCATCTTTCTTAGTATTTATTATTTTCACTACATTTACATGATTGATTTCTTCATGGACCTTAAATTTATTATTTATTTATGTAGGTTGCTGAATGTTTAGCAAAATTGCAGAGGCTAGTCTCGAACCTGTAATCTATTGTTTCAGCCTTCCAAATACTGTAGGAACATTAACTATTTGTTACAGTTAATACACAGTTAATGTTTTTGCTTCCTATTTTCTATTTCCCAACTTATTCTCATTTTCTGCATCTTGTAGAGGAGCAGTATGGTCTGCCTACATAATGTTTCTTCTTTGGGAATATTCAAGTCTATACTTTCCTGCTTTCAGTAAAAATTTTTTCTACTATTGTGCTTTGATTTTGTTATTGTATCTTTATAATTATGTATAGAATCCCACTGTTATGCCTACCTCTTAGCAAACTTCTTTTAACCTCTGTTGCCTAGGAAGCATTTATAGACTACATTAGGTGTCCTTGTTCTTGTATGCTCCCCAAAATATGGTAAATTTATTGTATTATAATTGTCATTGTAAATATTGTAACCGATTATTTAAGTTATCTCCTTCATTAAATTGTAAACTTCAATACGCCACCAGTTATCATCTCACCAGTGCCTCTATAGAAACTTGATATATAATGAACTTTTTCATATTATTTAAGAAATTTTATATAGTCCAGATTAAGTATTTGTCCAAGAATGTTTTCTTTTGAAATTTCATTTTAATTTTATAAACTTTTCATAGGAACCTGAGTTTCCTTTCAGTGTGCCTTTTATTGAGACAGAAGTAGTTGAAGTCTCCTTGGATACATTCACTTACCGCTTAGTTGTATTAAATAATTCTTAGGACATTAAGTTTGAGAGCCGACAAATTATGCTAGTATTGACAATCAGTTGTCAATTTCAGCTTTGTTTTATTAAAGAAGAAATTCCTACTGATATTCCACATACCCTGAGGGACAGAAAGAATAAGTATTAGGTGACTTGAAGTAGTCTACAGTTCTTATATTGGAGTAGAGGGCACTGAATTAGCCACACATTGTAAGCATCATCTCCATGAATTCCTTCATCTCTTTTTCCTACTTAAATTACTTCAAAATAAAATATAGTAGAACTGCATTTTCTCCATTGCATAATCTGTCAAATTGCTTTGAAAGTATAGACTCTAAATGCATGCCCAAAGGTGTGAATTAATTTTAGCGCTAGATGAAGATAAAATCAATAAATCTGTGATGAAGGCAGGTACATAACTGGTATAAATGAAAAATTTGTAGCTTTACCATCTGATTTCACTCTTTTTTTCTAGGACTCTGCTCATTTATCTCCATTACTAAAGTATTATAAATGCAAAGAAAAAATTGGTTTGTATGTGAAATTGTTCTAGAAAATATGGTCATAAAGTAAAAATGAAGCCTGAGAAAAATAAGATTAGAGAAGGATAAGTTATTGCCCATATCAGAGTTAGGCCTGGGTATTCATTCTTGTGCCATTACTCTTTTTTGGGGGGAGGGATCTGGGGATGGAACCCAGGGGCATTTGACCTCTGAGCTACACCCCCTGCCCTATTTTTTATTCTTTATTTTGAAATCGGGTCTCACTGAGTTGCAGAGGGCCTCACTAAGTAGCTGAGGCTGTCCGTGAACCGTGATCCTCCATGTCTCAGCCTCCCAAATGCTGGGATTATAAACATGCGCCACCATACCCAGGCATATGCCATTATTCTTAAACACCACAATGCCCTTCCTCTTCCAGCAGATCCTGACCCTGACTCTTTCCCTGACACTAAGAAGGAAGCTGAAAATCAAATCCAGAATCTGATTCTTCTAATCCAAAATCTCTCCCCATGACCACACTGAGGATTCATGCCTATGGCCATGGCGCCAGGAAACTGGACAAGAGTAAATGAGTTTATCCTCATGAGCTTCTCTTCCCTGCCTTCTGAAATACAGTCGCTGCTCTTCCTGACATTTCTAACCATCTACCTGGTCACCCTGATAGGAAACAGCCTCATCATTCTAGTTACCTTGACTGACCCCATGCTGCACAGTCCCATGTACTTCTTCCTCAGAAACTTGTCCTGCTTAGAGATCGGCTTCAACCTAGTCATCATGCCCAAAATGCTGGGGACCCTCCTTTCTCAGGATACAGCCATTTCCTTCCTGGGCTGTGCTGCTCAGATGTATTTCTTCTTCTTCTTTGGAGTGGCCGAATGCTTCCTTCTGGCCACCATGGCGTATGATCGCTACGTAGCCATCTGCAGTCCCTTGCACTACCCTGTCCTCATGAACCAAAGGACATGTGCCAAACTGGCTGCTGCCTCCTGGTTTCCAGGACTTCCTGTAGCTACTGTGCAGACCACGTGGCTCTTCAGTTTTCCATTCTGTGCCACCAACAAGGTGAACCACTTCTTCTGTGACAGCCCACCTGTGCTGAAGCTGGTCTGTGCAGACACAGCACTCTTTGAGATCTATGCCATTGTAGGGACCATTCTGGTTGTCATGATTCCCTGCTTGCTGATCTTATGCTCCTACACTCGCATTGCTGCTGCCATCCTCAAGATCCCATCAGTGAAAGGCAAACATAAAGCCTTTTCCACCTGTTCCTCCCACCTTCTGGTTGTCTCTCTATTCTATGTATCTTCAAGCCTCACGTACTTTCGACCCAAATCAAATAATTCTCCTGAGAGCAAAAAATTATTGTCATTGTCCTACACTGTGGTGACTCCCATGTTGAACCCCATCATCTACAGCCTGAGAAATAACGAGGTGAAGAATGCCCTCAGCAGGACCTTCCACAGGGCTCTAGCCCTCAGAAGCCACATCCCATAGATATCCTCTCGCCCTCTTTATACCTCCATTTGAATGAAACGTAGCTATCAAAGTGGCTATTGGTAAGGTCAATGAAAAGAACACCTGTCATTACCATGTGCCAAATATCTCTGTCTTTCCACTGTAGACTAATTATTTTCTTCTTAGTACCATTTGTATTTTGACAATCCTGTGGCCAGTCTATTGCAAGTATTTACTTTGTTAATAGGCATAGACATGCAATGAACATAATATAAAACTGTTTATAGTATACTTGGAGGCACACATCAGGAAAGACATTAAACAGAATGAAAAGTCATCTTGGCCCTTTGTCTTGTTTTGTATTAGTCTGGCTCTACTCAGACCCAGAGGCATTCTACCTTCAAGCTATACCCCAACCCCTACTTTAATTTTTACTTCTGAAACAGGATCTTGCTAGGTTTGTGAAAGTTTCACTTTTGCTGAAACTGTCCTTGAAACTGTGATCCTCCTATCTCAGCCTCTTAAGTACCAGGATTACAAATGTGCACCACCACATCTGGCAATGCTGTTCTTAAATTTAGAATAGATAAAGGAAAGGCCATCACTAATCCCAATAGTTTTTTTGTGTTTATGCATATGGTACTAGGGATAGAATCCAGAGCATTCTATCTCTGAGCTACAACCTCAGCCTCTTTTTATTTTATTTTATTTTTCTTTTAAAACAGGATCTTGCTAGGTTGCTGAGAGTTTTGTTAGGTTGCTGAGGCTGTCCTCCTGTCTCAGTCTCCCAAGTCCCGGGATTACAGGCAGGTTCCATCATACCCAGTTTAACCTCAACAGTCTTGACTCCTTTCTCATGCTATTCTTCCCAGGTGAAATGAGTGCTCTCTCAATTCCACTTGCAAGTTCTTAAGCCTTGTCAAAATAATTTCAAAATTTTACAAACATAATTTTTACCATAGCTCTATTTTCTTCAAAGCTTGCCATAGAGCTTAGCTATCTCCAATATAGGTCTCTCTCTCTCTCTCTCTCTCTCTCTCTCTCTCTCTCTCTCTCTCTCTCTCTCTCTTTGCAGTACTGGGATGGAACCCAGGGGCATTCTACCCCTGAGGTACACCCCAACCCTATTTTTTATTCTTTGTTTTTGAAACAGGGTCTCACCTAAGATATAAATTGGTAAACTGAGGCCAGGCATGGTGGCACACGCTTATAGTCTCAGCATTCAGGAGGCTGAGACAGGAGGATTGCAGTTCTCAGACATCCTCAGCTACTACTTAGTGAGGCCTACAGCGAGACCCTGTTTCAAAATAAAGAATAAAAAATAGGGCTGAGGCTATAACTTGGGGATAGAATGCCCCTGGGTTCCATCCCCAGTACTGCAAAATTAATAAATAAATAAATAAATACATAAATAAATAAATTGGTAAACTAGAAAGTCTTACAGGATAATCAGGGCATCTAGAGACCCCATGCCGGTAAGAGTTCAAGTGACAAGAGGAGCAACATTTCATTTACAGAATATAATTTATGGTATTGTTGTCTTCAAATATGTAACTAACAGCAGAGAATATATATCTCTCAGCATTGTCTTCAAAGTTCAGGAATAGAACTTTAATGGAAAGAAAAAGTAGAGAACTATTTAAAATAAATAATTTCCTTGTAAGCACTCTTCTATGCCAAGCACCATGGAGGTCATCATTTTTGTTGATTTTCTCAGACCTGTAATAATTAGGATATGGATTTGGATAAACACTTACAATGGAAATACATGAAAAGTGGAACTCTCCATGCTCAGGTGCTAGAAAGCAAGATACCTGTTCTAATCAGGAATTGACCTCAACTCCCCTTTCCTCAGCATTCACAACTGTTTAACTTAAACTAGACCCATACTGAAATATGAAACAACCAGATTCACTTTATCATCTCCTTGAAATAAATGCTGAAGTTCCAACGTCCAGCACTACATTGCTTCAATATCCTATCTTTCTCCAGGCATAAGTACAAGGAACATAGACACAATTTTCTCTACCTTACCTCCCTTCTTTTTCCTTCCCAACATTCATCAACCGCTTCATACCTTATTTAAATTAATGCTGCCATAATCCCTTTAATAAGCTTTTTTTCTAATTTTCTAATTATTCTATTTCTAATTATTCTTATTATTCTAATTTTTCCCAGCCTTTTAAATTTTTTTTTATTTTGAAACAGGATCTCATTAAGTTGTTAAGGCTGGCCTTGAACTTGTGATCCCCCTGGCTCAGCCTTCCACATACTAGGACTACAGGTGTGCACTACTGCACTTGGCTCTTTTTATTCTTTTTGTTCTCAATTCTGAAACAGATTCAGAAAATCCAAAGGTCATACAGTCACCAAATAGAAGAAGTAGGAGTTGGAGATGTTATTGACATAAACTATAATTTTCTCCAGTAATATGTTGACTATGAGTTAATAATGCAATAAAGATCTTTCTAAAGCATACTTTCAAAAATTAAATGTGTAATGATATAACGGAATAAATAAATGTCATAACCAACTTCCAAGAATTATTGTAGAGGTTTTTCTTATAAAGTTATTCTGAGTGATGTCTCTGATATAATTATATAATGAAATTATTTCCATATCATTCTCATGACAATTTGGGGGAAAACTGAAATGTAAAAAGAAGAAAACGTAGCCGGGCATGGTGGCGCACGCTTGTAATCCCCGCGCTTGGGAGGCTGAGACAGGAGGATGGCACGGGTTCGAAGCCAGCCTCAGTTACTTAGTGAGGCTCTCAGCAACTTAGAGGGACCCTGTTTCCAAATAAAATATAAAAAAAAAATGGGTCTGGGAGTATAGCCCGGAGGTAGAAAGCCTCTGGGTTCCACCCCTAGTACCACCAAAAAAATAATTAATTAAAAAAAGAAGAAAACATGACCAAATTCTCATCATAAATGATAATACTTCACTGTACTAATGATGTTTGAGAGTGGCAGTCATACTGTGTGTGCTTTTTTTGCAGGGATGGGGTGATACTGGGGATTGAACTCAGAGGCATTCTACCTCTAAGTGATATCTCAACCTTATTTTGTTTTTTATTTTGAAACAAAGTCTCACTAAGTTGCTGAGACTGGCCTCAAACCTATGGTTCTCCTGTCTCCCAAATGCTGAGACTACAAGCATATGCTATCGTGCCTGGCCCGTGTGTACATTTTTATACATTTGCCTTTTCGGTGTTTGTTTCTTTGTTTGTTTGTTTGTTTGCTTGTTTGTTTTGGGTACTATGAATTGAACCCTGTGGCTTTCTACCTATGAGCTATACCTGCAGCCCTTTTTATTTTTCATTTTGAAACAGGGTCTCACTAAGTTGCTGAGGGTCTTGCTAAGCTGTGGAGGCTGTCCTTGAATCTGTAATTCTCCTGTTTTAGCCTCCAAAGTACTGAAATTACAGGTGTGCACCATTGTAAAAGTATAAAATCTGGCTCATTTTTATACTTTTTAAAATTTAACATCATAACCAGGGTTGCAAGATTGGACACCCAACAAGTTATTTAAGACATGAATGTTTTCTCATCCAAACATGGAAATAACCATGGTAACTTTCACCCAGAATTGTGACAATTAAGTTGGATAATTAATATTAAGTTCTTAACCCTAGTCATCAATTATATTTCATTTTATTGAAATTATTTTTAAGAGTAATATTTAATCATGTAACATTAAATGTGTAAAATATATGAATATATATGCATTATGATTTAATTTATATAATCTCCTATTTTCTATAACTAAATTCTATATTGGTGGAGAGTCCAATATAAATAATAATGTAACAAATGTACTTAAATGTTTTTATTGTATAAATTTCTATGTTGATATTAAATTTCATGAAATTGTCTGGGGTTTTATTTCTTATGCATATAGATTTACACATATGCAACCAAGCACTGTACTTTTGAGTATTTCCATGGATAAACATACACAACTTTTAATGACAAACCGGTTAATTCGTCAAGTAGACATAATGAAAAAAATGTATATTCATTTAATAAGCAAACTTCAAAATATAGAGGAAAACTGACAGAACTGGCAGGAAAAATAAATAAATCCTTAAGTACAGTGAGAAGTTTTTTTTTTTTTTTTTTGCAGTACTGAAGTTTGAACCCAGAGACATTCTGCCTCTGAGATACACCCCTAGACTTTTTTATTCTTTATTTTGAAACAGGGCCTCTCTAAGTAGCTGAGGCTGGCAGTGAACCTGTGATCATCCTGTCTCAGCTTCTCAAGTACTGGTATTACAAGCGTGTGCCACCAAGTCCAGCTAGTGGGAATATTTCTAAACTCATTTCTCATTAGTCAGTAGGACAAGTATAGGGAATATAAGTAAGCATGTAAAAGACTTGAGAAATGATAAGAATAAACTAGACCAGAATGGCACTAATAGAGGACTCCATGCAACAACATCCAGATCATATTTCTTTTTTGTATTTCAAGTATATATGGAACTGATCATTTAGTGTTTATATAGTCACCCTTCAATATCCTTAACTGGTTCCAGGAAGCCTTTAGAAATAACAAAATCTGCAGATGTTCAAATCCCCTATAAAAAGTGGTGCGATGCTTGGCGAGGTGGCGCACGCTTGTAATCCCTGCACTTGGGAGGCAGAGACAAGAGGATTGCGCAGATTCGAAGCTAGCCGCGCTGGTTTAAGAGACCCTGTTTCAAAATATAAAATAGGTCTGGGAGTGTAACCCAGAGGTAGAAGGGCTTCCAGAAACCCCAGTACCACACACACACACACACACACACACACACACACACACACACACACACAAAGTGGTACGATTTTGCATATAATTTACAAAGCCTCTAATTAATTTTAAATAATCTCTAGTTTTCTTTAATACCTAATGCTATGTAAATAGTTGCTATATTATATTGTTTAGGGAATAATGACAAGAAAAATAGTTTGTGTTCATTATAAGTATATTTTTCTGAGTATTTTCTATGATAATTGAATTCACAGATGAAGAATACAGAAATACATGTGGAAATAAAATAGATTTTGTATTTGAGCTTTGTAACCTATGACCATGCTAAGCTCACTTACTAATTATAATAGATCCTTTACATAGAATCTTCAGAATTTTCTAGATAAAGAATCATATTGTTCAAATATAGCTTTATGCTTCCTAATTGCTATGCATTTTCTATCTTACTGTACTGTGCATAATCATTATTATAATTTTGAATGGAAGTGGAACCATACACACTTACCTTATAATTCATTATAACAGATGCTAAATATTGGAGACACAATACCCTAAAGAGAAGTAACAATTTACTTTCTTTTTTAAATTCTTTTGTTTTGTGGTACTGGGTAATGAACCCAGGGGCATTCAAATTCCAGCCCTAATTTTTTTTTTTAAACAAGGTCTCATTAAGTTGCAAAGGGCCTCACTACATAGCTGAGGCTGTCCTCAATCCGTGATCTTCCTGACTCAGCCTCCCAAGTACTGGGATTACAAGAGTGTACCACCACACCCAGCTAACAATTTACTTTCTTTTAAGTCATGGTTATGTCTCATTTTCTATACCATTGTCAAAATATATTTTTATAAATCCTTGGATATTTTCCAGTATGGCAAGTAAAAATATTATCTATGTGAAACCATAATTTTACTTAATTTTCCTTCTTTTTAAGAATATTCATCTTATTTGCTCTATCTAAATCCTTGTGCACAATTCTATCACATGGTATATAGTTTTGTCAATGCTGCTTAACTAAAATATTTGTATAATAGAAGAATCAGATCTTTTGAAATAAGTTGGAAATATTTCTACTTTCTTGTCATTTCTCTCTTGACTTTGCTTATGATGATATTTCAGGTATACGTGTTAAACTTGAGACCAAAATTATTACTTCATTATTTCTATCAGTACTTATTTTATTTTTTAATATTTTAAGTCTTTGGTAGTCTTGAATTTATTTGATATGAAGTCTGAAATGGTGATTTTTTTCTGCAGGTGCATGCCCATTTGTCTCAATATCATTTATTGAATAATCTGTTCTTTTCCATACTACTTAGAAACATTAATATGCTCTTAAATATAATCAAAATATTCTTAAGAATGGTACATGAAATCTAAATACATTCTAAGTCCATTGTTTTGTCTAAGACATTCTAAGTTCAATGATTTTTAAAGTTTCCAAGAAATTAAACAATACTATGATTATTACTACATAAATACAAAAAAATAAACTACAACCTCACATGAATCTTCAAAACATGTTAAAACAATTGAAATTTTCCCAATTGGTTTACTCTAAGCTTTATTTATTTTTTATTAATTTTTTGCAATATCGGAGATGGAACCTAGGGTCATTCTACCTCCAAGGGTCTCACTGAGTTGCAATGGACCTCTCACTAAGTAGCTGAGGCTGTTGCGAACCCGGATCCTCCTGTCTCATCCTCCCAAATGCTGTGATTACAAGCATGTGACACGATGCCCAGCTGGTTTACTATAAGCTTTATAAACATAAGAAGGATAATTGCTCTACAGTTACTTGGAAAACTGGCTATGTGTATATACTAGGCAGTATTTAAATAAATGACATCCTGAAGAGAAAGCTGAAAGTTGAAAAAAAATTGCCATGAAAGGAAAAAAAGAAAGCCAAGACAAATAATAACAAAGGAATCTTTCGGAAGGTCTTTGGGTGATGATATTTACCTTAATTCTTCAAATAGTTTAAGAGGAAGAGAAATAGCACTACAGAATGAAGAAGATCAAAGAAATTCCAAGTGCAGAAGAATGTGGTATATTATATAAGTACAAGAAAATCTGTTTTTTTCTGAAATGTTTTGTTTTTTTGTTTTTTATTGAACATAAATAGTATACATTTAAACTATATTTGGTGCCCTCTCCCCCCGCCCCCGTTTTCCCTTCCCCCCTCCCACCAATGGTTGTCCAGGTTAACCATGTCTTATTCATAATTTTACACATGTTCAGGTGTAGACCCTCATTAATCAAGATCGGCCTTCCTCCTCTCCTATCTTTCCATTCAAACTTAGCTAGTATTTCCCCTCCAATATCTGGAGTCCCACTGGTATCCTTTGTGTTTCCTAGTTTGGGCATATTAGAGGAATCATATGTATCTTCTCCTTCTGTGCTTGGCTGATCTCACTTAACATAATGTTCTCTAGGGCTTTCCATCTTCTTGCAAATGATATAATTTTGTTCTTCTTTATGGCTGAATAA
Source organism: Muscardinus avellanarius (assembly GCF_963383645.1). Classification (NCBI taxonomy): domain Eukaryota; kingdom Metazoa; phylum Chordata; class Mammalia; order Rodentia; family Gliridae; genus Muscardinus; species Muscardinus avellanarius. The sequence continues at coordinate 182,524,016 of NC_137786.1, forward strand.
AATTCCATTGTGTGTATTTCCCAAAGTTTTGCTATCCATTCATCTGTTGATGGTGATCTGGGTTGGTTCCATATTTTGGCTATTACAAATTGTGCTGCTATGAACATAGGCATGCATATGTTGCTGTATTTCTCTGAATTCAACCCCTTTGGAAAGATACCCAGGAGTGGTAGAGCTGGATCATATGGTGGATCTATTCCCACCTTTCTTAGGAATCTCCACACAGATCTCCATAGTGATTGAACTAGTTTGCACTCCCACCAACAGTGCAAAAGAGTTCCTCTTTCCCCACATCCTCGCCAGCATTTGTTGTTGTTTGATTTCTTTATGCTTGCCACTCTGACTGGGGTTAGATGGAATCTCAGTGTAGTTTTGATTTGCATCTCCCTGATGGCCAGTGATGAAGAACATCTTTTCATGTATCTATTGGCCCTTTGTATCTCTTCTTTTGTGAAGTGTCTATTTAGTTCATTTGCCCATTTCTTGATTGGGTTGTTTGTTTTGCTAGTGTAGAGACTTTTGAGCTCTTTGTATATTCTGGATATTAGCCCCCTATCAGAATGGTGGCTGATAAAGATCCTTTCCCATTCTGTAGGCTTCCTTTTTAGGTTATTGATAGTTTCCTTTGATGAGAAAAAACTTTTTAGTTTGATGCTATCCCACTTGTTTATTCTTGCTTTAAATTTCTGAGCTTTGGAGGTTTTGTTGAGAAAGTTACTGCCTGTGCCAATATGTTATAGTGTTGAACCTATGCTCTCCTCTACTAACTTCACAGTCTCAGGTCTAATTTCTAAGTCTTTGATCCATCTTGAGTTGATTCCTGTGTTTGGTGAGATATAGGGGTTTTATATATATAGATAGGCAGAGGTCATGTCAAACAGGAATAATTTTGATTGTGTTAATTTTTTTATTGGAGTTTAAACTAAATGCAATTAGTATCCATTGACTAAGAGGGTGATTTTATTTTTTAAATGATCATGACTGCTGGATATAGAGTGGAAAAGAGGAAGACCAATATAGTCGTGTTTTAGTTTAGGATAGTAGCAGTAAATATTAGAGTGCAGACTTAAATTGACAAGACTTGGTATAATAGATTGTACATGTAATTGAGAGAAAAGGAGGTGTCAAGCACTCTACCAATATTTCTGGCCTAAGCAATGTAGTTGATGGATGTTCCCTAAATGGGACAAAGAGGAATGACAAGGAGAGAAAAAGAGAATTCAATTTTGACTTTATCTAAGAGGCCAGTTTTGTATATGTATAAGAATGATACTAGGTTGAATCCATCAAGGACATGATGAAACCACTAGAGTAGATATTAAAGTCAGGCATTGTGATTCCTCTTGCATATTAATGTGATGTTGCCTTCATAGAATGTATTTGGGAGAGTCCTGTTTCTTTCTATTTCACAAAATAGATTAAAGAGTTTGGGGATTAGCTCTTCTATAAAGGTTTTATAAAATTCACTTGGGAATTCATTTGGTTCTGGGCTTTTCTTTGATGCTGGCTATTTATTGTTATTTCAATTTCTTTGATTGCTATTTGTTGGTTTAAATTTTCTATATCTTCCTGTCTGGGTTTAGGAAAATTGTATTTATCTAGAAAGTTTTCAATTTCTTCCAGATTTTCCATTGTGTTGGAGTATAGTTTTTCAAAGTAGTTTCTGATAATCCTCTGGATTTCTGCACTGTCCGTGGTAATATCTCCTTTTTCATCTCTTATCTTTATAATTTGGGTTGATTCTTTTTTGTTGTTGTTGTTAATTTGGCTAGTGGTTTATCTATCTTGTTAATCTTTATTCAAGAAACAAGCTTTTGGTCTTGTTGATTTTCTCTATTTTTTCTCTACTTTGTTGTTTTCTGCTCTGATTTTAATAATGTCCTGTCTTCTACTGGCTTTTGGGTTGGACTTTTCCTGTTTTTAAAGGGCTTTGAACTGTGTCATTAGGTTATTTATTTGGTGATTTTCTTTTCTTCTTATGTGGGCACTCAGTGCTATGAATTTTCCTCTTATTACTGCCTTCAAAGTGTCTCAGAGGTTTAGATATGTTGTTTCTCTATTTTCATTTGTTTCTAGAAGTTTCTTGATTTTACCTTTATTTCTTCTATGACCCATTTCTCATTCATCAGTATGGCATTCAATCTCCACATGTTTGTGTGGTTTTCTGGGTCTTCTTATAGTTGATTTCTACTTTCATTCCATTATGGTCTAAAAAGTCTCAGGGAAGTATGTCACATTTTTTAAAATTTGCTAGTGCTCACTTTGTAATCCAGGATGTGATCTATTTTGGAGAAAGTTCCGTGAGCAGCGGAGAAAAATGTGAACTCTGCTGTAGTTGGGTGAAATATTCTGTATGTCTAATAGGTCCATTTGGTTGGTGATGTTCTTTAGATCTGAGGCATCTTTACTGACTTTTGTCTAAAAGATCAGTCTAATGGTGTGAGAGAGGTATTAAAGTCTCCCAGTATTACTGATTCAGGACTTATATGTGACTTAATGTCACAAAGAGTTTGTTTTATGAAAGTAGCTATACCTATGTTTGGTGCATAAATGTTGATTATCATTATTTTCTCTTGCTGGATTGTTCCTCTTACCAGTAAAAAATGACCTACTTTGTATCTTCTAATAAGCTTGGGCTTGAAGTATAATTTGTCTAATATCAAGACAAGTCTGATATCAAGTTGTTACTCCTGCTTATCTTCAAGTTTTGTTGTCATGGATTACATTGCTCCAGCTTTTTAACCTTTAGTTTGTTACTATCTTTACTTATAAGGTGTGTTTCTTGCAGGCAGCAGATAGATGGATTCTGGTTTTTAATCCATTTTGCCACCTTCTATCTTTTTATTGGGGAGTTGAGGCCATTTATGTGCAGTGTGATTATTGAGAAATGATTTTTAATTCTTAACATAGTGAACTTTAAATTCTGTTTAAAGTAGTGTTTGTTATTCTTTGCTTAGCTATTTTCTGATTGAAAATTCTTGTTTCTCTGGTTCTGGCATTTATTATTTATTTCTTCTTTGCAGTTAATCTCTTTGAGTATTTTCTCTAGAGCTGGTTTGGAAGACATAAGTTACTTCAGCTTCTGCTTGTCATAGAAGATTTTTATTTCCCCATCTAATTTGCAAGATAATTTTGCTGGGTGGGAGATTTTGGGTTGCAAGTTATTTTCTTTCATAATTGTTAAATGAAATTGAAACTTCAGGCCCTTCTGGAGCTGCATTGGGCATTCTCCTGCAGGGATGGCAGCTTCACTTACAGTGTTTTTGAGCACTGCTCTGGATATCTGGAGGGTGTGGTGAGCTTGACCACCACTGCTGCAGGTTGTAGCCAGTGTTTGCCCAGGAGGAACTGAAGGCATACAATTCCGATGATCTACCGACGCTTACTTCACATCCTTGTTTGTTTTCCTGTTTGTCTCTGGAGTTGGGTGCAGTGAGACAAGATGGTGCCACTCTGGCGCCCAGGGCCACAAGGCTGGTGGGTTTCTTTTCTGCTATCTGATCAATCTTTTAGCTTTTTTCCTTCCACTTTTTACTCACTGTGTTCTTTTTATAGTTATAGTGTTTTCTGGCTTTTGTAAGAATGCTGTTTTTTAAGGCAATGGAGATTGGGTGTCAGAAGGATTTTACATATTTCATCTCTAAAAAGATCTTTCATGGTTATTTATATTTCTGAATAGTCTAAACATATTTGATATGATTTTAATCAAGTATATTCATTTTGGCTTTTTTACACGTTTTATTGGTGCATTGCAGTCATATATCTTAATAGCATACCAGATGTTAGAGGCATACATGCGCACATCACTCAATTAGCTTTTACCCAGTTACCACCCCATTCTCTACCCACTCTCTCCTTTTCATGTTTGGCTTAGTGATTGACTTTGATATGTTTGTTAATGTACAGTATGTATATTATGGAATTTCCCTACTCATCCCTCCCATTCCCCTCAGTTAGGTCACCTTATTTGCTTATCTATAGCTTCTCCTTCTTTGTCTAGAGTTCCTCCTATGACCCATTTTCTCCCTAGCTTCCACATATTTGGAAGAGTATGTGACTGGACAGATCTCACTTAGCATAATGTTCTTCAGTTCCATCCATTTCCCTGTAAATGACATAACTGTGTTCTCCTTTATGGCTGAGTAAAATTCCATTGTGTAAATATCCCATAGTTTTGTAATCCATTCATTTGTTGATAGACATCTTGGCTGGTTCCATAGTTTGGCAATGGTGAATTTTGCAGCTATGAACATAGATATGCATGCATTCATTTGGTAGTTTAGTTTCCAATCTTTTGGGTAGATACCCAAAAGTGATATTTCTGGATCATATGGTAGGTTCATTCCCATTCATCTGAGGATTCTCCATCCTGTTTTCCAAAGTGGTTGCACTAATTTGCAATCTCACCAACAATGTTTTAGAGATCCCACTTCTTCATATTCTTGCCAGCATTTGTTGTTGTTTGTGTTTTGAATGATTGCCTTTCTAGTTGGAGTTAGGTGAAATCTCAGGGTGGTTTTGATTTGCATCTCTCTGATTACTAATGATGTTGAGCATTTTTTAATGCATTTATTGGCCACCTGAATTTCTTCTTCTGGTGAAGTGACTAAGTCACTCGCCCATTTTTTATAGGGTTATTTGTTTTCTTAGTGCTGAGTTTCTTGAGTTCCCTGTATATTCTAGGTATTAGTCCTCTATTGAAGGGATAGTTGGCAAAAATTTTTCTCCCATTCTGTTGATTCTCTGTTGAGATTCTTGATAGTTTCCTTTGATTTACAGAAGCTTTCATTTTAATGCAATCCCACATATTTATCCACCTTTTCGTTTCTTGTGCCTTTGGGTCTTGTTGAGAAATTTTTTACCTGTGCAAGTATATTCATTTTGTATAAATTCTGTTAGATTATTGTCCTACTGTGTGCTTTTAGCATGGCATTATTCACCAAGTTAATCATTTTAAATAGTAGTTTCAATAGATGCTCTTCAAATTTAATAGCTAAGTACACTTTAAAACTTCTTTTGCTGTTGCATCAAGGTCTAAATAAACACTGTTAAAATTCTAGTTTAGGCTCACACTATGTTATAGGAATGAAGATCCCTCCTCCTCCTCCTCCTCCTCCTCCTCCTTCCTCTTCTTCTTCTCCTTCTTCTTCTTCTTCTTCTTCTTCTTCTTCTTCTTCTTCTTCTTCTTCTTCTTCTTCTTCTTCTTCTTCTTCTTTTCGGTACTGGGGATTGAACCCAGGAGCATTCTACATTCTAACTCCAAGTCACACACCCCCAGCCTCATTTCTTATTCTTTATTTTAAAACTAAGTTGCAGAGGACCTTGATAAGTAACTAAGGCTGGCAGTGAACCTGTGATCCTCCTGTCTCAGCCTCCCAAGTACTGGGATTACAAGCACGGGCCACCATGCCCAACTCTCTCTTCTTGTTTTTAATTTTTGACAGTATGGGAAGTATATAAAACAGATATTAAAACATGAGCTGTCATCAAAATGATTTTACCACTGAATAAGTTTTACATATAAACATGGTTATACCTAAATTTTGCATGATTTTATCAAGAAATATCAAGTCTGCATCCAAATATTATTTCCAAAGTCATTTATTCTTCAGTAAAAATGATTAAGGACAGTTCTGTTTGGCCAGCCTCAACAATTTATGGAGGCTCTCTGCAACTTCATGAAACCTTGTTTCAAAATAAAATAAAATGGGGGCAGGGGTATAGCTCAGAGGTAGAATGCCTCTAAGTTCAATCCCCAGTACCACAAAAGCTCACATACACAAAGAACTATGCTGGGAACATAGTAATTTCTATAAAAATATTAACCACTATGATGATAATGATGGCAGTCTAGGGGTGTTGGCACTGATAATGGTAAGAATAATAGAAATCATCATATAGGAGACAAAACTCAGCATATATTAGGATGGCATGTTAGGTAGAAATCAAAATTTGAAAGGCCTTCTATGTGGTACTTGAATATTATTTTTTTGTTTTTTAAACTTTGAGGTTTCTGAACAAGAACACAATTAGATCTGCATTTTTGGAACATTATTATGGCTGTTGTATAGAGAGTGGGTGATGGGGAGGACCTATAAAACAAAGACCAGCTAAAAGGCTTTTATAATACAGCAATATTAAATGCAAGAAAAGACACATGTTAAATATCAGAATTTGAAGCCTTCTATCATAATAAGTCAGCAGAATAGGCAGTAGGCAGAGCTGACAACTCAGAGGAAAACCTATTCTGCTCTGGACAGCAGCTACTGCTGTAAACCTGAAGGCCAACAGGGACTTGAGCTTCATAGGTGGCTCCTTGACAAGATGAGACCATTAGGAAGGTCTGGCCAGCCGCCGGGGCCATTAGTTCCTCCCCAGGTCTGATCCTGTCTATTCACCCAAGCTTTCCCTCCAGGCCTCAGGATAGGCCACTGGGAGCCTCAGGCAACTGTGCTCCCTCTACAGCAGAGGGTCTCATTAACAACTTTTTAATGAGGTCACAGGCAGTGAATGTTCATTAATAAATTGGTTAGTCTGCAGCCCCAGGGGAGGAGGAGACAGAGGACAGAAGGCAGTGAAAACAGAGCTCACCCCAAGTGTAGTGCATTGGAGGGAGACAGAATGAACTCTTCTTAGCAAGACTCCTAGGCTTTACTCTTATGTCTCCAGGGTTTCTTCTGGCTCCCAGATACTTGATTCTGGAGAAGGAGACCTGGAGGGACCAGGGCCTTGGTGGGAGAAAGAACAGATACAAATGATTCTAGGCTTGTGCCAGTTCTGGTATAGAGAAAGTCTAGAGGAAATCAAACATTCTTCAGGTTTTCTTTTATGCTTGTGTAAAAGGAATATTGCTTTGTATTTCCTTGACTTCTATAATCATGTGTTCTCTTGCTATTCCCCATACATATCTAAATGCAGATTCTTTGTATTATGTTCCAAGTCTTTTCAAACTATACTCTTCCTAGGAGTCATCTCTTCTCTCTTCCATGTGTACTATCCTTAGACATCCCATCCATCCAAGTGTGTTAACAAATCACCCCTGCAGAGATGATATATAAGCATTGATTTCCCACAAGGATTAGTGCTGGAGCCTTGTAATTGGTCTTCCTGGTCTCCCTCTCGTAATGCTACAGATTTACACATACTCCTCATTCCAGTCTATCATCCATAGCATCCCTAGAGTTCTTTCTCAATACACATGTGACTCTAACATTATCCTTCCTAAAACCCATGTGATTCACCATCTTCAGAATGAAACTAATATCCCTAGTATGCCAGGCAAACTGTCTTATAGCACAGCTCCAGTTCCTTTCCAACTTCACATCTTACCATACCCCCACCACCTAGTTAAATGAATATTCAACTACTATCAAGTTATTTACCTTCCCCATACACCATGCATTTTTAGTTTGGCTTTTTTTTATTCCCATCAAAATTTAGAATTGATAAACCTCAGCTCAAATCCTGTGTTTGTATTTACTACCTATATAAGTTCCTGCAAATTACTTTAAATTACTCTCCTTCCATTTCTTCCTCTTTGAATATATGACAACATCTCCTGGGGTTAATGTAAGGATGAAGTGAGGATAATAAAACCTACTATGAAAGTGTTTAAAAAAATCTGTTTTGTGGCAGCAGAGGTAACATGTGGGCTAATGGAATATTAGATAATCCCTTCCACTTGTGGAACCTTCTGATTCTATTCTTTGGTATTTATCACAACTTAAAATACATCCATTCTACATAATTCTCAACAGTCATTTACTACTATTTGTAACATAAGTAAGTGCTTCCATTCTCTCCTTATCCCAAGGAAGCAGGGTAAAAATGGCATTACAGGAGGCACAGAACAGGGCAAAGTAAAAACTAGTAAGGGTCAGGGCTTAGGTTTTTATCCATGCCTTTCTAACCCAATATCATGTTCTTATAGCATGTTATATCATGTTCAATATAGCATATTCCTTCTCTAAAATACCAAAAAAAAAAGCTAGAACAAAGTTAGGAAGAAAAGAAAATGACATATAACATTTGAGGTCAAAAGGCTTCAGGAGTTTTAAAAGAGAAAATAAGAACAATAGATAGAAATGGTTGGTCTTTTAGTATATATGGTACACTCTTTTTCTGGAATAATTAAAAAGAATTTAAAAGGTTACTTTTATTCTTTAAATAAAATTACATGGAATAGAATAAGTCTTCAACCAAAGGTAAACGTTATTATTAAATCTTTACATCTTTGCTCATTTCTTTGTCTTGTCTACATTTCCTGCCTCTCACCTCATATATCTCATACCAAATTAACTCTTACAAATGATTAAAGATTCAGTTCTAGAAATTTTTTTTCTGTGGATCTCTGGGTGATTCCTCAAAGCAAATCTGAGTTTACCGTCCTTCATACACATATTATATCTTGTGTATGTGACTGTTAAGCCTTAAAGACATTGCAATTGTATAACTGTATTTTTCTTTCTTTTTTTCTTGCAATACTGGGGTGGAAGCCAGGGGCATTCTACCTCTGAACTATACCCCCAGCCCTATTTTGCATTCTTTATTTTGAAACAGGGTCTCACTGAGTTGCAAAGAGCCTCACTAAGTAGCTGAGGCTGTTCGTGAACTGCAATCCTCCTATCTCAGCCTCCCAAATACTGGGATTAAGCATGCACCACCATGCCCTGCTAGCCCTATTTTTTTATTCTTTATTTTGAAACAAAGTCTCACTAAGTTGAAAAGGGTCTCACTAAGTAGCTGAGGCTGGCCACAAATTTGTGATCCTCCTGTCTCAGCTTTTGAGTACTGGTATTACAAGCATGTGCCATCATGCCTGGCTTTGCAATTTTATTTGTATATGCATAAAGGATATAATAAAGTCAGCTTACTATTTGTATTTCTAAGACCTAGTCCAGTGCCTAGCAAAAAATCAGTATTCAGTAAGTTATCAAATGAGCATACAATCTCCAAAATGTTTCCCTAACTCCAATCTCTGATTAACATGTGAGTTTTTCCAAATTTCCAGTTGTCTCTCAGATGTTTCTGCTTAGATGTCAAGGCACATTTCAGACAACAAGTTGCTAGACAAATGTTTTATCTCAATCTTCACATATTTTTTTTTGGTGGTCCTGGGGGTGGAACCCAAGGGCTTTCTACCTCAGGGCTATACTGCCAGACCTATTTTATAGTTTACTTAAAAACAGGGTCTCACTAAGTTGCTGAGAGCCTCACTAAGTAGCTGTGGCTGGCTTTGCACCTGTGATCCTCCTGTCTCAGCCTCCCAAGTGCTGGGAATACAAGCATGCGCCACCATGCCCAGCTCTTCAAATCATTTTTAAAATGTCTTTCTTGTCTTTATTTTTTTTTACCCCAGCTTTCATTAGCATATTCTTCCATTTAATCAGTGAATATTTAAACACTGAAGCCTGAGAGTACAATGATGACAAGATGCTGCCCTTTAGGAGCTCCTAGCTCCTTGAGTAAGACAAGAAAATAAATACTATAGAACAAGATATAATGGTACAAAGTACTTTACTCTGTTATAACTCTACATTTGTGCTACCATAAAAATGTCCAGTCAGCCTCCTTATCTGGTTTATATTCCTTAGCAATATTCTAACTCAAACCTTGTTCCAATTCCCATTTTCATTGTTACTGAGGTTCCATAAGTGGAAAGGATTAGCTAATGTTCATTGTCACTGATAATGATAATAAAGTATGGGCCTCATCAATAATGAGGATTATTATTAATAGTATTATTAATAATGAGGCCCATAATTTATTACCATTATACTAGGCAGGTTCTTACTTTAAACTATTATTACATAAGCATCTTAAGTGTTCTCCAAGATGTCGTGCTCATTTCCCAACCCTTTGCACATACTCCTAAGCAGAGGACTTACAGTGATGATCAAAGCCAAGCCCCTGCTCTTAAGGATATTACAGTTCCATGGAGAAGAGGAAAAACAATGATCTGCACAAACATATATGTAATACAAATTTCAATCAGTGTTATACAGGGAAATAATCTAGAGTTCTGAAAAGCGAAAGGAAGGAGTCTTAACTTCATTCAAGATTGAAGGAGACTTCATTGAGAAGTGACATTCAAAGTGGTATCAGAAGACTGTAAAGGAGTTAACCAAGTGAAAATGAAAACTACTCAACATTAAAGCATTAGTGCATGCCAAGATTCTGCAAAAATAAATAAATAAATATTGGTGGCAGTAATAGTAGTGGTGGTGGCCACCCTATAGTGAACTGGAATGCCGTGTCCTCATCTTGATGACAACCTCATGTCCTAGATCAAATAATATCATGATGGAAACTGATCATGAACAGCACTCAGCAAAGCTCTAATGTTTTCTACACTTTATTTGGTTTTCTTCTCCAACAGTTCCGGGACATTTGATATCTGATAAACACAGACATGGAGTAATTTTTCTTAGGATTTCTCCATTTCCTTGTTCAGAGGCAACAACTAATATCAATGTCCTATACATCCTGACAAGAATTTTGTACTAATAAATTTTATTTACATATTCATAAAATATATAAATGTATTTATATGTGTCTATAAATTCAAATTTATATATTCATAATTTTATTTATATATTCATAACTTTATTTTCATAAAAGGTAAACAGTTTATGTTGCATGGTGTGTATATGTTCTTCATTTTTATTTTTAAGTAAGCTTAAAACTTTTTAGAATAGGTTTAAATTTATAGAAAAGTTGCAACAATACTACACAGAGTGCCCGCATATCCCACATGCAGTTCCCTGTATCATTAGCACCTTATGTTAATATGGTACATTTGTCACAATAAATGAACAAATATTGACGCATTATTATTAATGAGGCCCATACTTTATTCATATTCCATTGCTTTTTGTTACCTAACGTTCTGTTTATGTTCCAGGGTGACATATAGGATACTACCTTGCATGTTTTCCTCAGGTCTCAACTGGGTTTCTCTTGGTTGTGCTAGTTTCTAAGACTTTCTTGGTTTTGATGATCTTGGCAGTTTTGAGGAATGATGGACAGATGTTTTGTAGAATTCTCCATGTTTTGGGCTTAGTTGCAGTTTTTCTTATGGGTATGGTTTTAGGGGAAACGGTTATAGGATTTGCATCATTTTTATCACATTTTATCAAGGAAACACTATATCAACATGTAGAATCACTGTTGATGTTAATTTTGAGCACCTTGATGAAGCAGTGTTTTTTAGGTTCCTCTATTGTTAAATTTCCCCACCCCCTCCTTTTTCATACTGTACTATTTGGAAAGAAGTCATCATGCTGAGCCCACATGCAAAAGGGACTCAGTTATGCTACAATTGCTTGTGAGCAGAGTATCTACTGCACAGAAGATTTATTAATTCTCTCAATTTTATTTCTTTAGTCAGTCATTTATTTACATCATTAGGTACTGGTGTAGGATTTATTTTATACTTTGGATTATAATCCAATACTACTTTATTTTGTTGCTCAAATTATTACAGATCTCTTTCATTTGCTTGAGTATCTTTGACATTAAAAAAAGTGTGCTTTCCTTTTTTTATTTTGGTTCTTCCTTCCACCCCCAGTACTGAGGATTGAACTCAGGAGTGTTCTACCACTAAGCAATATACCTAGCTCCTTTTTGATTTTGACACAATCTTGCCCTGTTGTCCAACCTGGCTGCATACTTGTGCTCCTCCTCAATATCTTGGATTACAGGTGTGTGCCACCATTCCTGGCTGAACATTTACTTTCACACTATAAAAGATCCAGGCTCATTGCATATATTTTCTGCTCCAATCCTAGAATTAACATTTCTCTGAAAACTAGTAGTTTCTTTTATTAGAAAATGGTATTGCAAAGACAAATCAGAAAAGTAAGTGTTCATTTTAATTTTCATATGAATATAATATGTATTCACCGTTTATAGCAGTTTATTGTCTATATGAAAAATTTGTAATTGTTAAATATCCCCTGTTGATGAGAGTAGGCCTTTGCCATATTGATTTGCAATTTAAGCAGCTCTACAATTTAAAAAGCAATTATATTTTTTCTTTCACTAAAACAGAATGACTTTTAAAAGCCTGAATTAAGTGATTTAATCATCTTATTTTTGCTTTACACTATTAATTGGCTATCTTAAAATCCAATAACTTCAAGTCACCTAAACAACAAAGGACCAGGGATTATATCTCATATATCTGTCTTGGCAATGATTAACATACGGCCTAGTAACTAAAAATTATAATTTCAATATTAAAATATATGAGATTTTTCCCTATAGTTTTTTAATTTCTCCCTTCATGGATTTAATGAGAACCACTTAGCCTTATGCTCTTAATTATTTACTTGTGGTTTACCTGGCTACTCTGTTAAAATATAACCTTTATGAGCACAGAGACCATCTGTTTGTTTGCTTTGCTTATATAATCTGCTGCCTAGAAGAGCACCTGATATTTAGAATACACACAATGAATGTATGAAGAACATATAATTATTTTCTGTGACAAGTTTTACTAATATAAGCCATTTAACTCATCATAACTACAACCCTATAAAATAAATGTTACCTTTAACTAAGCAATGTGGAAACTCAAGCTCCAAAAGTTTAACAAAATGGCTGAGAATCACCAACCAGAGAGTTACAGAACCAGAATAATAATAATAATTATTATTATTATTATTACTATTATGTGTGATGCTATCCCAAGGGTGAACCCAGAGGTGTTCCAACTCTGAGCTGGATTCCCAGCCCTATATATTTTATTCAGAAACAGAGTCACACTAAGTTACTGAGAACTTTGCAAAGTTGCTGAAGCTAGCTCTGAACATGCGATCCTCCTGTCTCAGCCTCTCAAATACTGGTTATAGGCATGAACCACCACACCTAGCTGCAATTAAGTTTAACTCAAACTAATTCCAGATTTTCATACCTTTTCTCTAAACAATGCTACTTACATTTGCCTAGAATTTTGTTTTTCTTTCTTGAATTTTATCTTGTTGACATCTAAAATTCATCATGGTCTCAAAGGACACTAGATTCAAGAAAGGTCAGGTTCCCATGAGAAAGGAAAGGAAGGGAGCTTGAGTGAGCCTCACATTACCTGGGGGAAATACAGGCTCCAGCCCTTAAACTAGCCCCAGAACAAAAGGTGAACAGCTGGGAATAATTCTATCAAAGTCAGGACCAGAAGCATGGCCAACCCACAAGGTGTAGTCACTCATGGTTGACAAAGAGGGCAGCAGCAATCTGGCCGCTGCTGTAGGACAGGAAACAAGACTTTTCTGGCTCTTCCTCTGGCGTTTCTGAAACAGAGTTAGAGCTCTTAGATGAAATGTCAAGCAGAGATGTTCAAGAAAGAAGAGTCTATTGAACACAGGTAAGGTTCTTTACCAAGAGTCAAATCAACCAAAGACCTATTTACAAGTTCAATTGCTCAAATGGACAAGGTCTGAGCAAGTTTAGGTGAAATACATGATTCCATTCCTCTGTCCATGCTGGAAAGGTCTCATCAGTTTCTTTTTTCCTTAAACCTCAGTTTCCCATTTTAAGTCATAAGTCATATCTGCATCAACAAGAAGATTGATGTTACCCAGGCTTTCTCCAATTCTCTCTCATGAATTGTGTGGGTCAAGAAACTTCCAAAACCCTGCAGCCTCAGCAGGACATTCCAGTACCTTTTGATTAATTCAGGGAAGATTTGCCTAGATAGAACATTCAGGAGGCAGAGGACATCAGGGCACACTACTTCTTTAGGGAAATTCTATGGTTATAGAAGTGTTAGAAGAATGGGCTCTTATCCCTGAGTCTGTCAAATGATTGGCAAAGGGATGTTCCTGGGGAGGTTCTGGAGAGGCTGACAGACATGGTGCAATTCTTCATTTATGGTAGTTTGCAGAAATTCTAAGGGATACCCAGCTGACCCTTTTAATTCTGCTCCCTCTTCCCCTTCCCAATCTTTTTCACCAGCACCATACTATACACCTGCCATAAAATAGAGGATCACTAATACTAGTGAAACCAGCAGTCATTGTGAAAAGAACTGCAGTAGTGAATGAAAACTTCACAGAGTGAAGCTTGTCAAATTCATGTGTAATTCATCTAATCAGTTATCCCAAAACACATATAGCTTGTTCTAGACAGATACTGGGGAACTTCCTATAGTCTGGATGACCAAGACAGTTAATACTCCAAAAGAATCTACAGATTGAGATATAAATTGGTTATTACAATAGCTCAATAATTATCCAAAAGAATCTACAGATTGAGATATAAATTGGTTATTACAATAATTAAAATTTTTCAACAAAGAATATAGGAAAAATAGATAACTATTTCTGTCTAGAAGCATCAGGTGATAGTCAATTAAATTTTAATGATCAGAAAAAGTCAGACACGTGGAAGGGTAGTGTGTGAAAACAGAAACAATTTCACATCCAAAGGCAGAGAGACACAAAACTGAACTGGTGTAGTCAATAGGTAGTAAGAAGCTCAACACAGCAGCCAAGAAAGAAGAGATGGTGTGGACTAAAGATGCCACCTACATAGCATATGATCATCTTAAATACCTTCACTTAAAAGCCAACTTTTAAAATTATAATGGGAAGTTTTATTAGCTGCAAAATTATATATTAGCTCTAAATCTCCTTTTATTCATCTTTAATATGGGGAGGATATTAATGGTATTTAAAGCAGAGTTATGAGAAGAAGATGAATGATGTAACACAAAAAAGCACAAATACACTACATGCTCCGTAAATACTTCCAGCTTCATCCTAATTTTGATGATTTTCATTTTTATTTTATTACTAATATATTCCAAATATGGCTTGCTCTAGAAATTGTGGAATTACAGAAAAATAAAAGTGAGAATCTTAGCTGGGTGTGATGGCGCATGCTTATAATCCCAGTGCTCAGGAGGCTGAGTCAGGAGGATCGCACGGGTTCTTAACCAGCCTCAGCTACTTAGTGAGGCTCTCAGCAACTTAGTGAGACCCTGTTTCCAAATAAAATATTTTAAAAATGGGTCTGGGAATATAGCGCAGAGGTAGAAAGCCTCTGGGTTCCACCCCCAGTACCACCAAAAAAAAAAAAAAAGTAAAAATCTTTTATAATGTGAAATTACTTTTAAATTCCATGCACACCTTTATGTCTTTTTTTATATTTTTAACAGAGAAGTCTTTATTTAAATTACATACTTTGTAGTGTGGTTTAAAATGATACAATGTGATGATATTGGATATATGTTATGAAATGAAAAGGAAGTGAATAGTATTCTGGCATTTAGAATTTACACATAATCTGAAATCATAGATGTTGGAATTGCTACTTGAGTCTCTGATATGTAATGTGAAATACACTTATTATCATATTCATTTGTAATTTATCTTTTAATTTCTATTTTAAGTTTTAATGCTCAAGGTTATTTAATTTTTACATGGTCAAATTCATTAATCGTTTCTTTTATAGATTCTGCATTAGAGAACATGTTGAGAAAGGCTTGAACTGTTGGAGCATATATTAGTAAGTAGCATTAAATATTTAAAATAAACTTTCTTTAAATTCAACTAAGTGTTCATTTTTATATTGAAGTAATTACTCATATTGAATATAATTTTAAAACTGGAGAACATTATGCTAAGTGAGATTAGTCAGTCACAAAAAGTAAGAAATCGGATGCTCTCCCTCATATGCAGAAGCTAGGAGAATAAGGGGTCATAGGAGGAACTCTAGATGAGGAAGGAGAAGCCATACATGAGCAAATAAGGCGACCTAACTGAGGGGGGAGAAGGAAATTTCCTAATCTACATGATGTACATTTATAAATATATCAAAGTCAATCACTAAGCCAAACATGAGAAAGAAGGAGGGGGAGGGAATGGGGTGGGAACTGGGGGGGGGCTAAATGAGTGATGTGCTCATGTATGCCTCTACTATCTTGTACCCCATTAAAATGTATGACTTCAATGCACCAATATAATTTTTTTTAAAAAAAAGAAGAGATGCAACATTCATTTTCCTCTCAAACTGTTCCATAGATATTGATTGAATTCTTTTTTATATCAGCTGCTTCAGAGCTTAACTCTATGTCAACTACCTATCTAAAGCATAAGAAAAGCATGCACAAATAGACATATTTTAACAGTATAAGAAACTATAATCAAATACCATGAAGAAGTATTATAAAATGAGGCATATATATAATTATGCATATAGCGATTGCTGTATTTTCCTTAATTATTTTGGAAGTACATTTAATCTATTAGTAATTTTTTATTAACACAATGTGAGCTCAGTTTGCCTAAGACATTCTTCCAACATGAAAGTGTACTACATTCCTTAAGAGCACATCTATTTTTGATGTCCTTATTCTAAAGATTTTTGCATTTTACTGATACAGCACTTTTTTTTTCCTAACTAGTTCTTTATTTATGAATATAGGTAAACAACTTGTTTAGTATATCTCTCCTGTAACTGGCCAACTCATTGAACTTAATATCTTTTCATCTTCTTGAAATAATCTTTTCCTTTACAATGTCTGTGTCCTATTTTCCTTGTCTTATTGCATTGACCAAAATTTCTAACAATTATGACACTAAGCCCCCATGAGAATCTTATAATAAGCTTCAGGAGATATGAGCTTTCTCCTAAAATATATGCAGTATTTTTATGTATAGGGGTGATGTATGCATGGATATATAGATAAAAATATACAAGCACTTTTGAAGGGGAGAGATTCCATAACTGTTGTCTACTTCTCAAAAGATTTTATGACTCCCAAATTTAAGAACTTATGCTCTACTCTTATTTTTAAATATAATATCTGTCAAAATAATATTGAATTACTTCAGACACACTGATATGATTTTATTTCTTATTTGAAAACAGGGTCTCACTAAATTGTGGAAGACCTCACTAAGTTGTAGAGGTTTGTTTTGAACCTGTAATCATCTTATCTCTGGCTCCCAAGTACTGAGATTACAAGTGTGTGCCACCATGCTTGGCTATTAACTATTTTTAAATTATCCCATGTCCTTAGTTCCATTTATTTTCTCACTTCTATTCCTTTCTTTATTTCAAACATGATTTGGAGACCTCTTAATTTATTTTCATTATTTGTCATGTGATAATAGTAATAAATTTCTTAATTAACCCATTCCAAGTTTTATAAACATGAAACCACTGTGTCCTATCATTTAGTTGCATAGAAAAAATCTATTGCTCAGCTGGGCATGGTGGCGCACGCTTGTAATCCCCATGCTTGGAAGGTGGAGACAGGAGGATCACACAGGTTTGAAGCCCACCTCGCTGGCTTAAGAGACCCTGTTTCCAAATAAAAATATAAAATAGGTCTGGGAGTGTAGCCCGGAGAAGGGTTCCATCCCAGTACAGTAAAAAAAAAAAAAATCCATTGATCTCTTGATTTACTATTTTTCATTTAAAATTATAAATATTATATTATTATAAAACATAGAAGAATATATACCATTAGTATAAATTTCGATTTAATAAGTAAATATATAAAATTTAAATTATTTTTGTTTTATTATTAATATATAATAATTTCTTTCTCAAAATATATTATAAAAGAAAATATTACTAATAATAACAGAGAAATGAGACTGAAAATACTTCATTACTTAAATGTTTGGTTTGACACTTTATGATGTGTTACTATAAAGATTTTTATGTAGATATCTTTCTATAAGTGCACAAAATCATTATAAAATGTTAAATCATAAAGAGAATAAATATTTGGTTTTGATAATTATGAAGAAACTATAAATATGTAGAGAGATATGAATAAAAGAAGGTTATTATTGCCTGGGGTTACTAAATTTGTCACAGATTCCATAATTTCAACCAACAATAATGCAAAAGTTTTGTGAATATTCTCATATTTCCCCACACAATATTTTTTATAAATTAATTAGAAGACACTACATTTTATTATGCATTTATTGATATGACTTTTTTGAAAAGGGTATTCAAAGCTTATTTCACTGCTGTATTTGACTTTTTTTTTTTTTTTTTTTTGCAGTACTAGGGCTTGAACCCAGAGGCACTCTACCTCCAACTACACCCCAGCCCTATTTTTATTCTTTAGTTTGAAACAGGGTTTCCTTAAGTTGTGGAGGGCCTTGCTAAGTAGCTGAGATTGGCCACGAACCTATGATCTTCCTGTCTCAGCCTTCCAAATACTGAGATTATAGGCATGTCAACCATACCTGGCCAACAAATCTTTTAAATTAGAAAACTTTTACATGGCAAATATGGGAGTTTTATGGATAATATAATTTCTGTCAACTAAACGACATAATGATGGGACTATCTCCAAACATTCAATTGCCCCTCTATAAGAGAATTATTTTAAAAAGCTGTTTTATTTTTTAATATCACCTTTACTTTCAAAAAAAATGATTTTGAGTTTAATTTTTCTCTTTTTTAACTTTTTTATTTTGAGATAATTCACATATAGTTGTAGGAACTAATTTACAGAGATTCTAAATATGCTTTGCCCACAGGCAGTGTCTTGAAAAACTATGAAAAATATCACAATCAATATACTGACAATAACACAATATCAAAAATCAAAATGTAAAATATTCCATCACTTCAAAATTCCCTACATTGAATGTTTACAGCAACCTCCCTCCCCATGTTCTGCTTAAACACTGGAAACCACTAATCTACTTTTCATTTCTATAATTTTGTCATTATCAGAATGGTATACAAATGAGATGATATATCTGTCATGCTTTCAGCATAATTTTCTAGAAATGTGCTTAGTGTGTTGTATTGTATCAATATTTTCTTCTTTTTATAGCTGTGAAGTATACTAAGGTATAGAGATATCACAATATGATTAATCAATTATTTACCTTTTAATGGATAACTGGGAAGTTACCGGTTAGGAGCTATTGTAATACAGAAGCTATCAGCATTCATGTTTTTGTTTGAACATAAATCTGCTTCCTCTGGAATAAATATTCAAGACTACAATTACTGTGTTGTATAGTAGTTTCATGCTAAGCTTTTCAAAGGACTGCTAAACTTTTTTCAACAGTGCTTTACCATTTACTTTTCTACCAGCAATATATGAATGACCCAGCCTACCAACTATTCTTTTGAATTGTTTTTATTTTTTTTATTGGTGCACTGTATTCACACATCATAGTGGGATACAAACTTTTGTAGACATACATGCACACATCGCCCAGTCAGCCCCCACCCGATCCCCACTCCATCCCCTCCCCATCCCTCCTTCCCATGCTTGGCTTAGTGGTTGGCATCTAGTATTATAGCAATTTATCTAAAATTACAAATGATAATCTCACATAACAGTTTCATTTGTCTGATACCAAGCTTTTGATGATTTAAAGATAACATTTCAATATTTCTTTTGGCTTTCTTTCTTACCAGAGAATATTTTTTTCTATATTTTTAGGTGAAACTATCATATATTTATATATTTATTTTTCAGAAAAAAATCTATCCTTATATGGAATATGGATTCTAGATACCCAAAACGATCTTGAAAAAGAACAAAGCTAGAAGATATATATTTTCTGATTTCAAACCATATAAAGCTACAATGATTGAAACAGTGTAGTACTGTTCTAAAGGCAGATATATAAACCATTGGAGTTAAATACAAGCCTAGAGCTAAATTCTTCCCTATATTATCAAGTTATTTTTGACAAGGTTTCCATGAACATTTGGTGGTGGAAATAATAATCTTTTAACTAAATATTGTTGAAAAATAATAATTACATGGAAAAGAATAAAATTGGACCCTTACCTAATCCCATATACAAGTATTAACTCAAAATAGATAAAAGACCTAAATATAAATCTTAAGACTATAAACTTTTAGAAGAAAATCTGGGTCATAAAACCTCACAACATTGAAATTGGCAGTGATTTCTTGGATATGATTTCAATGGCACAGGCAACAGAAGAGTATACAAACTCCCTAAAAAATAAAAAAATATTGTAGATCCAAAGACAATGTAAACAGAGTTAAAAGTTACTAATAGAATGGGATAAAATATTTCCAAATGCTATATCTGAAGGTATATTAATATTCCAAATAGAAATCCTAAAAATTAGCAACAATAAAGGCAAACAATACCATTTAGAGATAGTTAAAAGACTAACATAAATAATGAATCTCCACAGATAACCAATCTTAGTTGTCTGTTGGATGGAAAATCTTGTTTCTCTGGTTCTGGTGTGTGTTACCTATTTCTTCTTTGTAGTTAATCTCTTTGAGTATTTTCTCTAGCGCTGGTTTTGAAGACATAAATTCCTTCAGTTTCTGTTTGTCATGGAAGCTTCTTATTTTTCCATCTAATTTGATAGAAAGTTTTGCTGGGTAGGAAATTTTTGGCTGAAAGTTGTTTTCTTTCAGAGTTTGGAATATGTTACTCCAAGCCCTTCTGGCTCTCATGACTTGGTTTGGGAAGTCTGGAGTGATGCTAATTGGTTTGCCTCTGAATGTCACTTGGTCCTTTGTTTTTGTTGCCTTTAAGATTCTCTGCTTGGCTTCCACATTGGTCATTTTGACAATTATGTGGCATGGGGATCCTCTTCTCCGATCCTGTCTAAAGGGGGTTCTATAAGTTTCCTGGATCTGTGTATCAACCTCTTGCTCTATGTTTGGAAAATTTTCTGCTATTACTTCCTTGAAGAGATTGTTGATCCCTTTGGTATCACTTTCTTTTCCCTCCTATATTCCAATTATTCTTAGGTTAGCTCTCTTAGAATGGGCCCATATTTCTTCAATGTCAGATTCCTGCTGTTGGATATTTTTTCCTAGATTAGAAACTATGCGTTCATTTTTGGAATGATCATCTTCTAAGAGCGAGATTCTGTTCTCCATGTGGTCTAATCGGTTGTTTGTGCTTTGAATTGAGGCCTTTACTTCATTAATTGCATCCTTTATCTCTTTTTGGCTCTCTCTGAGTTCTTTTCAAAGCACCTCTATTATTTCTACAGTTATTTTCCTGATTTGATCTTCTAGAAATCTCTGATTTTCTGTTTTATTGGGTTCTGATGTTGTGGGGTTGTGGGCATTCATTGCTCCAGTGTTATTCCTCTTTCCCATGATTTCGGAAGTTTGTGCCTTCTCTGGGTTCTTCCCTTGGGTCACTATGACTTCACTTACAGTGCTCTGGATCTCGAGTCTGTAGTATCTCAGACCCCACTACTGCTTTACTGGGTTGTATCACAGAGTCTCCGACCCAGGGAGTCGATTGAGGCTGCTTTAAACTATGGGGGGTGCCAGGTTGCACGTTTTCCTATGGTGTGATATCTCTGCCACTGCCACTTCCCCACTGGGTCAAGTCCCAGGGAGTACAGTACTGGGATTTCTCCTCTGTGGCCCGCAATTTGACTCACTGTTCTTGAGTTTGCAGATGTAGCTGTACTGGACTTGTTGAATTCTCTGCTGCTGCCGCCGGTGGCAATATGGCGCCGCTGCTATGCCCTCGGCCGTGAGGCTGGCTTTTTTCTTCTTGGTTTTGAATTCCACTCTGAGTCCTCGCAGCGTGTGCTGAACTCAGCCACTGGGAGCTTTAGATGTTCCCTGCGCTGAAAAATCCCGCCTGGCTATTCCGCAGCAGCTCACCTCGGCTTGCTGTAGTCATCCGGTGAATTCGCCGCTGCCGCAGGCAGTATGGCGCTGCTGCCGTGTCCTCAGGCGTGAGGCCCGTGTATCTCCTCTGTGGCTCTGAGCTCTGTTCTCAGTCCGCTTTCTCTCTGGAGCCTGGTGATTTTTTTTGTTTCTCTGGTGATGGTGTTTTCTGGCTATGAAAGATGCTGAATTTGTGGTAATGGAGATTGGTTGTTAGCGGGGCTCTTAAGCCCCGCTTTTCTTGGTCGCCATCTTCCTGGAACTCCTGAATTGTTTTTAAATCAATTACTTTTTTTCATATACTTTTATGGCTACATTATATTCTCACATCGTGATGCATTTCATAGTGATGGCGACATACATGCACACAGCACTTGGTGGGCTTTCCCCAGGCTCCGTCTACACTCCCTTCTTCTCCACACAGGATTGAAATTGACATTGGCATTTTCACATATGAACATAATGTCAGTGGGAATGATTCTTTCATTGATTCTATCTCTCCCCTTTTCCCCTATACCACCTTTCTGGCTCCACTGGAGTTGACTTTAATCATTTTTCTTTCTTTCTTTCTCTTTCTCTTTCTTTTTTCTTTCTTCTTTTTTTTTTTTCTTCAGAACTAGAAATTGAACCAGGGGCATTTACCTCTGAGCTACACTCCCAATCTTATTTTGTGTGTATGTGTGTGTTTGGTACTGAGGATGGAACCCAGGGGCATTCTACCTCCAACAACACTCCCAGCCCTAATTTTTATTCTTTATTTTGAAACAGGGTATCACTGAGTTGCAAAGGGCCTCACTAAGTAGCTGGCTGTCTGCAAACAGTAATCCTCCTGTCTCAGCCTTCCGAATGCTGGGATTACAAGCATGCACCACCAGACCCAGCTCCTATTTTTTTATTCTTTATTTTGAAACAGGGTCTCACTAAATTGTGGAGTCCCTCACTAAGTGGAGGAAGCTGGCTGTGAACCCACAATCCTCCTCTCTCAGCCTCCCAAGTACTAGGATTACAACTGTGTACCACACACCTGGCAGCTTTAATTATTTTTCTAATCTGGTTACCTAGCAGAATTTTTCCCTATTTCCACATTTTTCATTACTTTAGAGAAATATATTTATAGGAATACTTTACTTTTAAAAGCAAAAGTATATTTTTTTATATTTAGTTATTTTGTAGTTCAAAAATTGTCTTCTTTTAACTCCTTCAAATATTGTTTTCCTTCCCTTTTCTTTGCTGTATCATTCTGAACTGACTTGTCTTTCAGTCTATATTTACACTATCTAGTGCATCATTGGTCCTTTTATAATTTTAAAATTATATTTAGTTTTTCTGAAGTTGGGCTCAAAACCGAAGACATTGTGTACCTCAAAATAATTTTAGATCAGTTTGACCATAATTCTTCTGTAAAAATATTTTTCCTCTCACAGATGCTTTGAAGTTTTAAGTATAACCTTAAAATGCAATGATTCACTGGAACCTGACTAATAGCTTCTCTCCATTAAAACTATCTCTGCTTGAGAACAGAGTGCTGGTGAACACTGACAGCGATGATGAGTATACCAGTTGGTCTCCTTTGATTCCAGGTATTCTAGGTTTTCATCCTTCCCTTCCTTCCACAATATACACCCAAGACTCAATACAGTTTCAGAGTGATCTTTCTACATGGTGTACATGAGAAACATCCTTCCACTGCTTTGAATGTTCAGGCGAATTTCTTTACCTATAAGATAAAGTCTAAATTTCTTAGCATGGAATAAATTTATAATGATGAAAAATATCCAAACCATTAAGCGCATCCTTGTTGGTTTTTTAAATTTGAATTAATTCCTGGTTTTGCCACTCCTAATATTTTTTATTTTAATTACAGTTCCGTAGTCATGCCTCATTTCTTTGCCATTCATCCCAGCCTCTCAGCCAATTTCATCCAACTTCATCTTGCTAGGATTCATTATTCAAGATGACCAGAATGATAAGAAAAAAAGCCTCTTGCTATTTAACTGTTAATTTGAAACCAATTGTGCAAAATTAGCATTCATTTGAGTCTAGATAACCTCTTGAACATCTTAATGTTGTTGATGTCGATGGTTATTTTTCTCTATCTTTACTATGATTTTGCAGAAATTCCCATTAATTCTCTTAGGCCTCAAGGAGTTATTCCTCATATCAAGGCAAAGCAGTCCAATGAAACATGTTTTAAAAGAAATAAGAAGATATTTGAAATCCAAAAGATGTAGGTTTGGATTCAATATTTTCAACTTAGTTGCTGTTCCTTAACTTCTCTGAGATCAGTGTCCTCATCTAGAAAATAGAGATATAACAAGACAAAGACATGAATGTCAGCTATATGTAATACATGCTGGCCCGTTACTGACCTCTCAAAGTGTAGCCAGGCAAGGAAGATTCAAAAAGACTAGAAATCATTAGATGTCTCATTCTTCATTATAATTAAAAATATATGCCTAGAGTTTTGATAAATTCATAATTGTGTTCTTCAAAAGATCACATTCATTAGAAATGTTTCTCAAACATTTCATTGTTTTCAGGAACATCAATGTTTCCCAAAATGTATAATTTGGTATCTCCCTCAGACAATCATGATTCTGACATTTAAGAACCTTTCTATATATGTTAGTAGCAGGGAAATATCAACTCTTTCAAAAGCTAACTCAAGTCCATATCAGAATTTAGGCATAAGTATTCTTCCTTGTGTCTTTATTCTTAAACACCACAATGCCGTTCCTCATCCAACAGATCCTGACCCTGACTCTTTCCCTGACACTAAGAAGGAAGCTGAAAATCAAATCCAGAATCTGATTCTTCTAATCCAAAATCTCTCCCCATGACCACACTGAGGATTCATGCCTATGGCCATGGCGCCAGGAAACTGGACAAGAGTAAATGAGTTTATTCTCATGAGCTTCTCTTCCCTGCCTTCTGAAATACAGTCGCTGCTCTTCCTGACATTTCTAACCATCTACCTGGTCACCCTGATAGGAAACAGCCTCATCATTCTAGTTACCTTGACTGACCCCATGCTGCACAGTCCCATGTACTTTTTCCTCAGAAACTTGTCCTGCTTAGAGATCGGCTTCAACCTAGTCATCATGCCCAAAATGCTGGGGACCCTCCTTTCTCAGGATACAGCCATTTCCTTCCTGGGCTGTGCTGCTCAGATGTATTTCTTCTTCTTCTTTGGAGTGGCTGAATGCTTCCTTCTGGCCACCATGGCGTATGATCGCTACGTAGCCATCTGCAGTCCCTTGCACTACCCTGTCCTCATGAACCAAAGGACATGTGCCAAACTGGCTGCTGCCTCCTGGTTTCCAGGACTTCCTGTAGCTACTGTGCAGACCACGTGGCTCTTCAGTTTTCCATTCTGTGCCACCAACAAGGTGAACCACTTCTTCTGTGACAGCCCACCTGTGCTGAAGCTGGTCTGTGCAGACACAGCACTCTTTGAGATCTATGCCATTGTAGGGACCATTCTGGTTGTCATGATTCCCTGCTTGCTGATCTTATGCTCCTACACTCGCATTGCTGCTGCCATCCTCAAGATCCCATCAGTAAAAGGCAAACATAAAGCCTTTTCCACCTGTTCCTCCCACCTTCTGGTTGTCTCTCTATTCTATGTATCTTTAAGCCTCACGTACTTTCGACCCAAATCAAATAATTCTCCTGAGAGCAAAAAATTATTGTCATTGTCCTACACTGTGGTGACTCCCATGTTGAACCCCATCATCTACAGCCTGAGAAATAACGAGGTGAAGAATGCCCTCAGCAGGACCTTCCACAGGGCCTTAGCCCTCAGAAATTATATTCTATAGACATTAGGAGATAAAACTAACGTTTATTGAATGGAGTATAATTAGTCCCATACTTGAGATTTCTTTCTGCCTCTTTGTACATTTCCATTGGGATAAAACCCAGTTGCTGAAATGGCTTTTGGAAAGCTGAGTAAGGAGAAAAGTATACAGAGGCACTTTAAATCTATTACTATGTCCTATAAAATCTCCTCTGCCTGCCCACTGACAACTCATATTCTTTTTAATATTGGTTATATTAGTCTTTCAACACTTCTGTGGTCAACTATTTCCAGATATTTGCATTCCTGTGTAACATACATTTTAGATAGTATGAAACTGCTAGTAAGTTTAACATGGGAACCTACACAGAAAAAGAGGGGAAATACACCACAAATCACCTTGTCACTTTTCCCTTAGCTAAATCTGGCTCTTCACTTATCAGATAGAAACACTTTGATCCTTCCCAGTGCATAACTCTTCCCATTGGCATACTCCTTTAATCTCCAGGGTACATACATTGGAGGGGAGATACAGCATTTATTTTGACCCCTTTTCCTCTTATGGTCTCAAAACTTAGAGAAAGTTGGAACTAAAATTAAAAAAAAAAAAAACTTTTTACTAATTATAGGAAATTCAGAATTTTTACAATTTTTTTCACTCTTGGGAGCTTCCCCAAACTCACACCTCCCAGAAATTAAATCTCTGAGTTCACCTGAGGAAGAAGCAGCATTGGGGGAATCACTTCCCTACAGTAAACAGCAGGGAATGAAATAGTCCTGAGACCCAGGTTGGAATCCTCTAGAGTGATTGACACAGGTCCCACCCTGAGCATCTCTGGAGTGATGAATCTGCGCAGATCAGAGCCTCTTTACACGGACCGACCCAGTCAGGGCCCAGAATTTACCTGGGCTGACTGACGCAGCCCTAGGACAAAGCTTCTTGGAGAATGTGATGAATGCACAGCTCAGAATCCACCAGCAATGTGGATCTAGACAAGCACAGCCCAGAGTGTTCCTGGAATGACTGATAAAGATATAGCCCAGGGCTTCTCTAGAATAACTTGCATAAACCAGGCTATAATGTAGGACTCCATTAGAGTCACTTGTTTAGAAATACTCCAAGGCTGCTCTACAATGACTACACAGACTAGAGTTTCTCTGGAATTTATATAGACAGATGTCCCTCGCCAGAGGTAAGTAAAGGATGGAAGGATGGAGCACAGCCTTGAAATCTCTTGTAAAGAGAAAGGCTTACAACCAAAAATATGTCTTCTTGATACCTTTCTAAGAGACCTGAAATGGATTCAGAGGACTCTTTCAAAAGACATGGAGTGTTATAGGATTTG
Organism: Muscardinus avellanarius; assembly: GCF_963383645.1. Lineage (NCBI taxonomy): Eukaryota > Metazoa > Chordata > Mammalia > Rodentia > Gliridae > Muscardinus > Muscardinus avellanarius. Next base: position 182,550,783 of record NC_137786.1, read on the forward strand.
ACAAAATAGGAAACCTGGGAAAGGATTTTTAAAAATGATGATTTATATACTATATTTTCACAGTGTTTGCATATACATTTATCTCATTTCACTCTCATTATCTCCATTTCATTTGGGTAGGATGTTTATTATAATGATCATTTTACAACTGAGAAAAACATAACTCAGAAAATGTTATATCAATAATTGTTTCACAGCTTAAAAATAATAACCAGATGCTTAATTTATACCTCAAGTTTATAACTGTGTGGCCTCAAACAATCATTTATGTGATAGTTTCACAAAGTTCTCTTAAATACATTATTTGGTTCTTTCTTATTGAAGCAAAAGAAAGACTCTCTAAGAAGTTATCTCTGACAGGAGACACTCTAGGCAGAGACATGCAGCTAACCAGGTAACTTCAACTAATTTTCCTTATAATTTTTTCTTACTCCAGAGTTCTCTCCCCCTTTCTCTGATAGCTGCAGTCACAAACACAATTATCAAAAGCCTCTGTGTTGCATTAAACCTGAATTGTAACAATGCCTGAAATATGTTGCACTTAAAGCATTCTTATAGCCATAACTACATTCATCTACTAACAGAAAGGTTAATCCTTCCAAGTACTCCCAGCAACTTCCCCTGTTGGCAGGGGAGAAACATAGAAAATTTAAAAGAGAAGAGAAATATAAAAGGCATAAAATAAAATGTAAGGGGAGGATAATTAAAAAGAAGGAAGTATAAAAGGAAAGTTATTAATTATACCCAGTCAGGGGACAAATTGATGACCAAAAGGGCTCTACAAAGCTGACATAAGATATTAGAATAAAGCATCTTGATAGGGTTTATCTGCCTTTCACTAGGACATTTAATCAGCTCTTTCATTAGCTTGTTGTTGCCCCATTAAAGAGCTATGAGCCCAGGTGACAGTACATGAGGTTGCATTTTTTATGCCAACAGCCTATGTCTAAAATGATTTAAAGTTGTTGATAGAAAAAGTTTTTCCCAAAATGTATAGATTAAAAACTGATGTTAACTTAAGAAAATAGAAATTATTTTACCCAAAAAGTATAGATTAAGCTGGGCGTGGTGGTACATACTTGTAATACTGGTACCCAGTATATAGGAGGTTGAGACAGGAGAATCACAGGTTCGAGGATGGCCTCAGCAAGAACTGAGACTCTCATCAACTTAGTGAGACCTTGTTTCAAAACAAAAATTAAAAAATAGGGTAGGGGGTGTCTCTCAGAGGTAGAATTCCCCTGGATTCAATCCCTAATACCACAAAAAAGGTATAAAGATTGTTATTAACTCATTTTGGAGTATGACTTAAATGATGTGTCTTAGGGGCTTTGCTCTGTTCTAGGAAATATTTTGATTCGATATTCATAGATACAAAACTATTACGATAAAGTTTTAAAAATAAAATAAATATACCTTGCCAGGTGTGGTGGCGCACGCTTGTAATCTCCGCTCTTGGGAGGCAGAGACAGGAGGATTGCGCAAGTTCGAAGTCAGCATTGCTGGCTTAAGAGACCCTGTTTCAAATAAAAATATAAAAAATAGGTGTCTGGGAGTGTAGCCCAGAAGTAGAAGGGTTTCCAGGAACCCCAGTACCACCCCCAAAATATTAAATAAACAAACAAACAAACAAACAAACCTTGGAAGATAAAACCTAACAGCACCTACATAAAAAAGACTTCAGTTTGACCTGATTGGCTCAACTAGGGATCCAATAGTGTCATCAAACTACTGTAAAAATAATTAAATCTTAGGCTACGTTAAATGCTGAGCACTTGGAGTTAAATATTCTAGCAGATGCAAAATATACAGCTGAATTAAATTGTTAGATGGTGTTAACAATTACAATAACATAACTATATATGTGCATACAATTATAAAGTTTCTGACAGAGGTTTGCACAAAATGCTGAAAAAGCAAAGGAAATAATCCCTTGATTCTGCCAAGAAATGGCAGGAAAACTTCATGAAGAAAATGCTACTTCACCTGAAATTTGCAAAGTGAGAAGAAAGTGACCCATAATTGTGGGAAGAAGTTTTCAAGAGAGTCACACGCTCTCTTGGGAAGAGCAAGTTTCTTGTGAGCAAGACACAAAGCATTCTGGTGTGACCAGAGCATCCGTGTTGCGTGGGATTTGAAGCTAGAAAAATGAGCATAGATCATAGAAAAAGACCTTGGTAGCCGGGCGTGGTGGCGCAGCTTGTAATCCCTGCGCTTGGGAGGCGGAGACAGGAGGATCGCGCTGGTTCGAAGCCAGCCTTGCTGGTTTAAGAGACCGTGTTTCCAAATAAAAATATTTAAAAAAAAATAGGTCTGGGAGTGTAGCCCGGAGGTAGAAGGGTTTCCAGGAACCCCAGTACCACCAAAAAGAAAAAGAAAAAGACCTTGGTAAATGGGGGTTGTACTTTATCACAGGAGCAGCAGGTAAGTGACTTAATCAGAGTTGGTGTGAGATTACATTAAGGCGAAGGTAGGTTAGAAAAAAAAAAAAACAATGAACTGCAAGCAGGTTTTTACAGTTCTCCAGGTCAGAGAAAATAAAAACCAGACCTAAAAACAGTGAATGTAGAGATGATGAAGGTGACACTAAATCAGTGTTTAGAGAAAAAAAATCATTGAATTTGGGGAATATTTTAAAGGATTACATCCCATTTTTAGCTTGTAATTCTAGATGATTGAATGAAATAGGGTAGATAATAAGGATATATAAAGATATATAATAAGGAAGATATAATGGGTAGAGGAGGAGGAGGAGAATTTCTATATTATATCAGTCTTTTAATCTGTGTGAACTACATAAGACTGCAATCTTTTGTGTTTAATTTCTTATGGATAGGTTTACTGTACCTACCTAATGTATATCTAGATAGCTCCCTGATTATTTCCCACATTTTCTTCATTATCCATTAATTCATCTACTGGGCACCCACCTTTTTATGCATTGTGATTAAAACAATTTGAGTAACACAATTTCTATGGTTAAGGAGCATGCTCTGTAGAGTATAAAATATACTAAATTAATCATTATTCTAAAATAAGAACTATTTAAGTAGCATTCCACTTTTCCAGTGTTACTAATATACTGAAACTTTCCATCTCTAGAAATTGTCTTGCTTTGCTCTTGTACGACCACTCTGTGCTTTGCCTTTAGCTGTGGGTTCAGACTCACTACTAATCAGACAAAGTAGGTCAGAGTGTCAATGATTAAGTCCATGACATTGAGTCAGATCTTCTAGGAGACTTATCCTAATGCCCACACTTCCTAGCTGCTTACCCTTGGAAAAATTATTCAATTTATCTGCGCCTTAGATTCACTAGTTGTAAAATTTGCCTAATGAATAATGCCTGCATTTTCAAGTTGTTGTGAAAATTAAGTGAGATCATACTTGCTAAACACTTAGAAGAGCAAGTGATTAGCGCTTCACCAGTGTTTACTCTTATTATGAAAACAGACGAGGTATCCAAGAAGTTGTCTTAGAAGAAGTGAGGTCCTGGTTGTTGCTTTTTATTTTTTATGTATGTATTTATTTATTCATTCATTTATTTTGTGTGTGTGGTACTGGAGGTGGAACCCAGAGGCCTTCTACCTCCGGGCTATACTCCCAGACCTATTTTATATTTTATTTGGAAACAGGGTCTCACTAAGTTGCTGAGAGCCTCACTGAGGCTGGCTTCGAACCTGTGCGATCCTCCTGTCTCAGCCTCCAAGTGTGGAGATTACAAGCATGCACCACCACACCTGGCCTGGTTGTTGCTTTTAAAATAAATAGGAATTGGAGCTGGGCATGGTGGCGCACGCTTGTAATCCCCGTGCTTGGAAGGCTGAGACAGGAGGAGCGCTCAGGTTCAAAGCCAGCCTCAGCTACTTAGTGAGGCTCTCAGCAACTTAGTGAGACCTTGTTTCCAAATAAAATATAAAATAGGTCTGGGAGTATAGCCCGGAGGTAGAAAGCCCCTGGGTTCCACCCCCAGTACCACCAAATAAATAAATAAATATAAATATAAATAAATAAATAGGAATTGGCAACAAATTAAAAATAATATTTCTTCACTTTTTTTGTTCTTTAACTCTCTTTTCTTTAGCAACCTTACTCCATTTGCTCAGGACTTGACACAAATATCATCTCAGTGAAAGATTCCCTGACACTCTCCACATTCCAAATGCCTACCTCCTACACCACTTTGTTCTTTTCCACTATTCTTATCACCGTCTAAAATACTGTATGTTGCACTAGCATAGCTTTTTATAATCTGTAAAGGGCAGATATTTTTGTTTTGTTTCTTGAGTATCATTTTCAGTATCTAGAGCAATTCCTGGCATACAGAATATAATCAGTATTTGTTGGATAATTATTCTTAGGAATTGAAGGAAGTTTGGATGATGGGTTGGATAAGTGGAGTTTAGAAAGTCGACACAGCATTATGCCATCAATATCATCATCATTATGACTGGCATTTATTGAGCATTTTAATGTGCCAGGCAACATGCCAAGTATTTTAGTTTCATCCCTTCATTTAAGTTTATTTTTATTGGAAAAAAAATTCATGGTTCCTATTTTGAAATGCAGTTATTGATGCAATAATGAAATATTCTGGGTTTTTACATAGGATTTTATCTTATTAGCCACAGCTGCATATCTGGGTTAGATTTTATTAACATGTAAAATTTGAGAGTCAAGACACAAGTTAATCAAGAGAAGCTGATGAGAAGAGGTCTATTTAACACACCTAGATTCTGTCCATGGTTTGGGCACTATCTTGAGTCTGTGTTCCCTTTGATCATATACAGCCACCTGAAGAATATTTAGCCCTGATTTGAACATAAGCCCATTTATATGTGCGTGTCTTTCTGTTTAGACTACAATTTTCTGAGCATAGAAATGAAACTTTCCTACAAAATAGTGAAATCTTCCTAGTATGGGTTTTTTGAGACTGGGATTCATTCAGGTCTCTTCTTCAGGTTTCTACCTCCGGGCTATACTCCCAGATCCATTTTTTTATATATATATTTTATTTGGAAACAGGGTCTCACTGAGTTGCTGAGAGCCTCACTAAGTAGCTGAGGCTGGCTTCAAACCTGTGTGATCCTCCTGTCTCAGCCTCCCAAGCGCGGGGATTATAAGCATGCGCCACCACGCCCGGCTAATCATACATCTTAAGGGATTAGAAGATAGTAGAGGCATACATTTAGCCCTTTCCTAATTCCCACCCCATTCCTTCCTTTCTCCCTCCTTCTCATGCTTAGTTTAGTGATTGGCTTTGATACAGAAAAGTTACTCTGAGCGACCTCACCACCATTCATTAAGCATCAAAACGCCTCATTTCAGAAACACTTGGCCTGGTTTTCTTAGCACCACTGACTTAAAGAGAGATAGGGTAGAGGCACAAAGTGAAGCTGTGAATTTGACCATTTCTGTAAAACAGGAAAAAGTCAGGATATTTGTAGATCTATATAGTGCTTCTGAGTTCAGTCAGAAAAAATAAAATTCTTCTGAATATATGTAACTTCCATGGTCATTACATTTTGGAAAGGACAGATTCATCTTCCACAACCAAAACAAGAAGGGGAACATGAACAAGAGGGTTCCTCTAGAAGCAAAAATAAGATATGGAGACTTCTCTTTCCCTCCTACAGTGTGAGCGCCCAATGAAATCCTGGGGAGAAGAATGACGTGGGGAAACTGGACAACTGTCGGCGAGTTTATTCTTGTGAGCTTCTCATCTTTGTCTTCTGAATTACGGGCTCTACTGTTTCTCCTGTTCTTAACCATTCATCTAATTACCTTAATGGGCAATGTCCTCATAATCCTGGTCACTACCGCTGACTCTGCCCTGCAAAGCCCTATGTACTTCTTCCTCAGAAACTTATCCTTCCTGGAGATAGGTTTCAACTTGGTCATCATGCCCAAGATGCTGGGGACCCTGATCATCCAAGACACAACTATCTCCTTTCTTGGCTGTGCCACTCAGATGTACTTCTTCTTCTTCTTTGGAGCTGCTGAATGTTGCCTTTTGGCCACAATGGCATATGACCGCTACGTGGCCATCTGTGACCCCTTGCGCTACCCAGTGATCATGGGCCACAGATCCTGTGCCCAGCTGGCAGCTGCCTCTTGGTTCTCCGGGTTTCCAGTGGCCACTGTGCAAACCACATGGATTTTCAGTTTCCCATTTTGTGGCCCCAACAGGGTAAACCACTTCTTCTGTGACAGCCCGCCTGTGATTGCACTGGTATGTGCTGATACCTCTCTGTTCGAACTGGAGGCTCTGACGGCCACCGTCCTGTTCATCCTCTTCCCATTCTTGCTAATCTTGGGGTCCTATGTCCGCATTCTCTCCACCATCTTTCGGATGCCCTCAGCAGAGGGGAAACACAAGGCATTCTCCACCTGTTCCTCCCATCTCTTGGTGGTCTCCCTCTTCTACAGCACTGCAATCCTCACCTACTTTCGACCCCGATCAAACACCTCTCCTGAGAACAAGAAGCTGCTGTCACTCTCCTATACCGTGGTCACTCCCATGTTGAATCCTATCATCTATAGTTTAAGGAACAATGAAGTTAAGGCTGCACTGAGGCGCGTTGTCCACAGGACTTTGGGCCCTCAGAAACTATGATCGATTTTAGATGTAAACAGAAGGGGTAGAACATAAGGACAAAGGAAAGAAGACTGAATTCCTCAAATAGGTTTTGAGTCTCTATTCTTTCCGAGAGACACAGCCTAACCATTGGGACTCTGGACTTTCCACGAGGATCCATTTCTGAATGAAAAAGCATGATGATGAAATCAGTCTAGCTTGCCCATTTATGGTAACAATATTTCCAATTGATACTATTAATTTTAATAAATTAGGATCCTCCAAAGACTGAAATATTCACTGTAATTCACCATTTTTATGTGTAACCTTTCATTTCTTCATCCACTTCATTTTCTATTTGTCTAAAAACCCTACCTGTATATTTCTAGGGTATCTTTAATTATAAGATCATTTAAAATTTTATACTAATGATAATAAAAATAGTTGCTTTTATTCTTTCACTCATTTTTTTCCGACAAATTTTGAGTTTTACCCAAATTGTCAACAATTTTTTATTCAGCACTCTGCACATACCAGGCCCTGTTTAGACCTTAAACAGCGATGCCTTACAGAATTTATATTCTAGTAAGAAAGAAAAACAATGAAAAGACACTAATACCTCCAGGGGCTTATAATGTGCATTTGTTGAAATAGCTAGCAATTAAGGAGTTTTGTCTCTGCTAGAGTAGTTGATCTGTGCCTTATCTGGAGAAAGACAATTCTGCACCAAAAGCTGCCTAAACCTCAAATTATCCACATAGGATATGAAAGCTGCTTAACATAAAAAGGGTAAAGAACTTCTAAGTCAAGTATAAGTGGAGAAATTATGGTGACTTGCTATAAATAACCCAAATAATCTTTATTTACTTGACTTTTTGTAATCCTACTGTGATTTTATGAAATCAGTCATTCTTTTGAAACATATTATTCAACCAACATAACAGACTTTATGATTTCTCCTAGTGAATTAATATAGCTCTATACTCTCGAGCAAATAGAAGCCTTGAGATACAGGGAGTATATCTTTGTGTAAACATTATACCTAATAATTCATTGATAATGACAGAGTAAAGTAGCACTTACTGAACAGGCATTTTTTTTGTTTTTTGTTTTTTTTTTTACCAATTCTATACATAACCCTACCTTTTCTTTCATGAAGGAACTGGGATATTGATGTTTCATTTTCCATAAAATGTGTCCTGCAGCTCTCTTGTAACCCAGGCTCCCAATGACAAATTTAATAGCAGTAAGATATATCACTTATTATAGCATATAAAATCTTAAATGCTATATGATATATGTATATATAATACAATTATATATGTATATATTAATACTATTTATATTATGCAGTAATATAATTGGAATATCCAAACAAATACTACTCAACATGCATACACTGGTACTTAAAAAGCAAATTTACACAATACTGTTTTAAAAAAATGTATGCCCTGCCAGAAAGTCAATGGTCCAGTCTGGACTGGAATGTACAATTGTTCAGGTCAATTCTTAGGTAGCACAGTACTCAGTGAGCAATCCTTGACTTGGAACCATGCTCAAACATTATTTTGTTATAACTAAAATTTTTGTACCAGAGAATCAAAATTTTATTCCAAAAGCAAGTCCTCCAAGGGACAAATGGTTGGACTGACTGCAGTTTAAGACTACAGACATTAAAATGCTGTACATATGACCCCCAAAGGAGTTATTGTAACAGGGCCTCAGCATAAAATGTGGCAAATTTTTTGTAAATCCTTTTGAGGTCTTACCAGCCTCCCTATCCAGGATTTGTAGGGTTGGACCTACAAGTTCTGAGTCCAATAAATAGAATAGTTCTGGAAGGGAAAAAATAGAATAAGGAGACATCTGAAAAATATAATAACTTTTCTATAGAAATTACAGAAAATAATAACTGCCTCTCCTACTTACTTCACACAATTGTATATAATTCCCCCAATAGAAAAGCCCTTGCAGGAGTCAGGCATGGTAGTGCACCCTTGTAATCCCAGTACTTGGGAGGCTGAGACAGGAGGATTGGAGGTTCAAGGACAGCCTAAGCAAGTAGTGAAACTTTCATCAACCTAGAGAGAACTTGTTTCAAAAATTTAAAAATAAAATAGGGCTAGGGATGTAGCTCATAGGTTCAATGATTCTGGGTTCAATCCCCAGTACCAAAAAAGGAAAAAAGGGAGAGAGGGAGAGGGATGGAGGGAGGGAGGGAGGGAGGGAGGGAGAGAGAGAGAGAGAGAGAGAGAGAGAGAGAGAGAGAGAGAGAGAGAGAGAGAGAGGAAAAGGAGAGAGAAGAGAAATCCATGCACAGGCACTACCTTAAAGAATTCAGGAGCAAATGTACATCCTAAAATCCCTCCTAACTTTGGAATTCAAAGGTCTCATTGCAATAAAACTTGGACATAAAAACCTATACTTTATGAGATGCACATAAATTTTAGCCAGGCACAGTGGCATAAGCCTGTAATCCCAGAATTTGGGAAACTGAGGCAGGAGAATAGCGGGTTTGAAGTCAGCCTCAATAAATTGGCAAGGCTCTCAGCAACTTAGCAAGACTTTGTTTTTTTAAAAAAAGCAATTAAATAGGGCTGAATGTGTAGCTCCAAGGTACAACATCCCTGGGTTCAATCTCCAGTAACAACAACAAAAAATCAACTGATACCAAAAATCTCATTCACTATCAGCTCCATTAAAATCTCAACATCTACTTCATTTTTTCTCAATAGTTGCTTCTAACTAGCAAAATGTCCTTTACCTTATTTGGTTTTTTTTATTTGTTATTGGTACATTGTAGTCATACATCTTAATGGGATAAAAGACTTGTGTAGACATACATGCACACATCACCCAATTAGCCCTTACCCACTAAGTTGCAGAAGACCTCACTAAGTTGCTGAGGCTGGCCACAAACCTGCAATCCTTCTGTCTGAGCCCCCCAAGTGATCAAATTACTGATGTGTGCCACCATGCCTGGCTATCATAGTTTTATCTTAATAAAAAGAAAGCATTCATAAAATTGTTACACAAAAATTAAAGTGCCAGTTTTGCTCCAAAAACTAGAGGGAGAAAAGAAAGTTTCTACACCGTTCTACACCAATAATGTTACTCAGACAGACTGAAAGCAGTTGATGTTCTCTTTGAGGTTACACAAAGCCTTAATTGTGAGCGCAAGGAGAGGAGTATTTACTGAGAATTGAGGCATTCTACCTCTGAGCTATACCTCAAGCCCTTTTTTATTTTTGTTTGAAACAGGATCTCTCTAGGATGCTGAGAGTCTCACTAAGTTGCTGAGGTGGTCCTCAAACCTATGAATCTTCCTATCTTAGCCTCCCAAATACTGGGTTTATAGGCATGACTGACCATAGCTGGCTGAAGCCTTAACATTTTTTGAGGGTCTTTTGGAACTGGGGGTCGAACCTACAGCTCCATACCTGTAAGGCAGGTGTTTTGCCTCTGAGTTACATCTCAGCTCTTTTTCTTGCCTTATTTCTCTGGCTAGCGTCTCAAGTACTATATTGAAAAGAAGTGGTAATAATGAACATCCTTGTCTTGTCCCTATTTTTAGGGGGAATTCTTGAAGTTTTTCTTCATTCAATATGATGTTGGCTGTGGGCCTATTGTAGATTGCCTTTATGATGTTGAGGTATGTTCCTTCTATTCCAATTCTCTGCAGAGGTTTTAGCATAAATGGATGTTGGATTTTATCAGATGCTTTTTTGGCGACTATTGAAATGATCATATGATTTTTGTCTTTGGTTCTGTTTATGTGATGAATTATATGAATTGATTTTCATATGCTGAACCAGCATTGCATTCCTGGGATGAATCCTACTTGGTCATGGTGAATGATTTTCTTGATGTGGTTTTGAATGTGTGTTGCTAGTATTTTCAAAAGTGATCTACAGATTCAATACAATACCCATTAAATTACCATGATCATTTCTCACAGACATAGAAAAATCAGTCCTTAAATTAATTTGGAACAACAACAAAAAAAAACAGAATAGCCAAAGTAGTTCTCAGCAACAGAAACCATGTAGGAGGAATCACAATACTTGACTTCAAACTATACTATAAAGCCATAGTAATAAAAACAGCACGTTAATGGCACAAAAAAAGATACATAGATCAATAGAGCAGAACAGAAGACTCAGAAACAAATCCACACATTTACAGCCCATTGATTTTTGAAAAAGGAGAAAAAAATGTACACTGGAGAAAAGATCTCCTCTTCAACAAATGGTGTTGGCAAAATGGTTAACCATATGCAGAAAAATGGAAATAAACTCCACTTTCTCACCCTGCACAAGAGTCAATTCAAAATGGATCAAAGATTTGGAAATTAGACCAGAGACCCTGAGGATCCTTGAAGAGGATCCAACACTGCAACACACAGGCACAGGTAAAAACTTTCTCAACAAGACCCCAAAGGCACAAGAAACTAAAAGGTGGATCAATACATGGGATTGCATTAAATTGAAGAGCTTCTGTACAGCAAAGGAAACAATCAAGAACCTCAACCGAGAGCCAACAGAATGGGAAATTTTTGCTACCTATTCCTACAATAGAGGACTAATATCTAGAATATACAGAAAACTCAAGAAACCCAGAACTAAGAAAACAAAGCATCCAGTAACAAAATGGGCAAGTGAACTAAATAGACACTTCACGAAAGAAAGGCTTCAGGATACAAATCAATACATGAAAATCTACTGAATGTCCACTGCAGATTTCTTCATTATTGCCAAAGACCAGAAACAATCCACATGTCCATTAAACAGTAAATGGATAAATTAATTGAGATATGTACATATAATAGGATATATGCTAGGAATAAAAAGAGGCTATTGGTACATACAATATGCATGTATCTCAAAAGCATTATTATATGTAAAATCTAGAGCCCCCCAAAACTACCTACACTGTTTGTTTGGATACACTTAGGAAATTTTTGAAAATGCAAATTCAATAATAGAAAGTGAATCAATGGTAACCAGAGACTAGGTAAAGGAATACATGAACTGAAAAGAGGGCATCATGGACCTTTCACAGTGATGAAAATGTTTTTATCATGTATAATAGTGATTACAGTGTTACCTATATCTCTTAAAACTGAGCCTTGATATGGTATAATTCACCAATAGAAGCAGTTGACTTCTGGTAGTATGTTGATTACAGTGGACCACTTCCATTACTGAGAACTAAAATTTTGTTCTCACAAAAATATACTTAGTGTTTCTCCTTTCTTTATGGTAAAAAAAAAAATAACTCAAAGTCATTAAATTTGTTTCACTGATACCCAGAAGCAGCTGACTTGCCAAAGTTCCTGCCATTTTTCCAGATACATGACTAGGTGAAGACAACCTCTGAGAGACCAAAATGCTGTCATATAAAATGCAGTACAGGCTTTAAAATCATGACCAGTATATAATACTACCTCTAAAGTTGCCAGAATGTAAAGGTCAGCAAACCCACTGGGAAGGCTCTTTACATTATTAAACCAAGTAATCCCCTGAAGAGTTTTTGCTACTTACCTCTGTATTCTGGACTTGGCTTATTTAAAATTACTAGTACCCCAAAAAAGAAATGCCTTCACCATGTCCCTGAACCACTCATACTCCTAATGAATTAGAAACAGAGAGTGCACACTGGTATCAGGGTCCTTAATACATTTAACTACTAACAAAGGTAAAATCACTATATTACCTGGAGTTTATTGATCTATTTATAAACACAAATTGGGTTGCTGAGATACATTAGAGGTAAGAAAGATTGAATTTGGAACCCAGGGGATTCTCTGAAATATCTCATCACACTTCCTTGAACAATAGCCCCAAATAAAACGGAAGAAGTCCAATCAAAAGAGATCACCTGCTGGGTTTAGTGACACACAGCTGTAATGTAGTGCTTGGGAGGCTAAGACAGGTGGGTTGCAGGTTCAAGACCAGCCTCAGCAAGTTAGCAATACCCTGTTTCAAAATTTAAAAAAAATTTAAAGGGTCTGAGGTGCAGCTTCGATGTCACTACACAAGATAACAAACCCCAAAAGTGTAGGCTATGGCGGAAAATGAGAAATGTATCAAGGAATGGTGAAATAAAAAGTTATAATTATCAATTTAGGTCTGGTGGCCAGGATCAGGAAGTGTGGCAACTGTTTCCTTCTAAGTATTTGCCTTTTTCAGCCTTTTCCCCCAATTTACTAATACAATCCTGATGGGTTGTATACATTTTTTAGATATCAAATAGAAATGTAATATACTTGACATCACACTGCTGTGATAAGTTGTTAACGGAGCTTTATATATTCACTGTATTAGAAACAAGCTAATTACTGGGCAAAGAATAAGTGGATGCTGAGCGCAAAAGAGGTGTGCTTCATCTTTTTGGACCCTTTTAGATGAATCTTCTATCCTTTCACATTTTGCTATATACTTCCAAATGTTTGCTCTTATGAATTGTACAGCCTCCCTTGTTCTCTGGCTTCTTAATGGAATATAATAGAGTGATTACATGGTAGGTAGAGGATGACCTTGATATACTTCCTCCGATGGCTTTTTCACCTTTGTATCACCTATTCCACAGCTCCTTTCTGGTAAGTTTTTGCACATTACTATCCCCTCTGGGTCCTACTACCCTCCTCTCTGTTCTGCATTCCTAGGATTAATTACAGAGTTTCACTCTTGGAAAATGTCATTACCCATTGTTAATTTCCTAACTCTTTATTCACCTTTATAAAAAGCATATCCTGGTAGATGTGGTCCTCATGTCCATAAAAAGCGTGTGAGAATCACAGCAAATCTCTTATATTCTGTTTCATTGTACCCATGCTTTTTATTATTGACCTCAAACATATATGCTATTGCACATTCATGCACATACACACATAATACCTACCTCAAGGTCTAATGTTTGTTAAATTTTTATTATTTTATGATGGAAAACTTCATAAACACCAAGAGATAAATAACTTGGAGTATTATCTGGGATATTTGGTAATATACATCACAATGAAAAACATACTTTCCAAGGTTTACAAAATAAGATTGTGTCTCAAGGGATTTCCTAATCTTGAGTGTCAAAGGAGGAGCCACAAGAAAGCAGATCTTCCTTTTATTGTTCCATGAATTGTCTTTTTACTTGTACAAAGGAAGTGTTGATAAATGATAGTCAGACCATGGACAAGGACCTAGGATGATAATCTTACCATATTTTAGATTCACAGAGAACAAGACCATCCATCAAGTCTTACATGTAGGAAGTCAAAGGGTATCTAAGTCAGTGGGTGATTCCAAGCCTGCATGGAAAACTCCTCATGGCTACTTTCCTCAGAGCTCCCTTCACATCCTTGTTTCTCAGGCTGTAGATGAGTGGATTGAGCATGGGGGTCACCATTGCATAGAAAACGGACACCAGTTTCTCCTGCTCTTTGGAAGATTTGGGTGTCATGTAGGTGACAATTGCTGACCCATAAAAAAGGGTGACAACCATGAGGTGAGAGCCACAGGTAGAAAATGCCTTGAGCCTCCCTGCAGCCGACTTCATCTTGACCACAGTCACTATGATGTGGCCATAGGATACAAGAACAAGGGAAACAGGTATGAGAAGAATCACAACTCCCATGAGGAAAATGGCCATCTCTGAAGCACGAGTGTCTGTAGATGCTAAGACCAACAGTGCCGGGGCTTCACAAAAGAAGTGAGCAATACTGTTGCTGCCTTGGTAAGGTAGTCTTAGTGTGAAAGTGGTATCCACTACAGACACTAAAATGCCACTGGTCCATGATCCTGTGGCCAGTCGGATGCACACCCTCCAAGTCATGATGCTAGCATAATGCAATGGGTTGCAGATTGCCACATACCGATCATAGGACATCACCGCCAGAAGGGCACACTGTGTACACCCAAAAATGAGGAAGAGCAAGAGTTGAGCTGCACAACGTGTGAATGAAATGGACTTCTTTCTGGAAAGCAGGTGGACTAGGGCCTGGGGAACTATGTTGGTAGAGAAACAGAGGTCAGCCAGAGACAAATTGCAAAGAAAAAAGTACATGGGTGTGTGAAGCCGGGAGTCAGCCTGAACAAGAGACATGAGAAGCAAATTTCCAAGCACAGTGACCAGATAGACACCCAGGAATAAGATGAAGAGCACCTGCTGGGTGTAGGGGTCCTCAGAGAGTCCCAGAAGGAGGAATTCTGTCACCTGTGTCTGATTTTTCTGTCTCATAGTTTGTTGCCCTTCTCACCAAGAACTCACTAGATCTTAGGTGTGCATAACCTATAAAATTATAGAATTAAGAGTTAGAGGGCTTAGGAAAAGCTCTAATCACTATGAATCACATAAAAAAAATCCCCTCTACAAGATCTCTGGAAGATGACTATGCTGCTTTAAGTGGAACATATTTTTTTGGTGCATTATAGTCATGTATCTTAATGGGGTACAAGATGGTAGAGACATACATGAACATATCACTCAATTAGCCCTTACCCAATTTTCACACCATTCTCTCCCCCCTCCCTCCTTCTCATGTTTGGCTTAGTGATTGATATGTTTGTGAATGTATATCATGTACATTAGAGAATTTCTCTCTTCCCCACTCCCATCTCTTTCAGTTAGGTCACCTTATTTGCTCATCCATAGTTTCTCCTTCTTCGTCTAGAGTTCCTCCTATGACCCATTTTCTCCCTAGCTTCCACATATTAGGGAGAGCATCTGATTTCTTTTTTTGTGTGTGTGTGTGAGACTGACTAATGTCACTTAGCATAATGTCCTCCAGTTCCATCCATTTCCCTGTAAATTATATAATTTTGTTCTTATGGCCAAGTAAAATTCCATGTGTAGATATCCCTATAGTTTTGTAACACATTCATCTGTTGATGGATATCTTGGCTGGTTTCTTCATCTAGAGTTCCTCTTATGACCTATTTTCTCCCTAACTTCCAGAGTTTTAAAATAATACTTTATAAAATGGTGCATTCATTGTTGGTATCATCTGCCCAAGTATAGAGGAGATCAAAAGAATTATCTTCATTATTCTAAATATTACACTTCTAATAACACGTTAAAAATGTAGTTTGGGTTCAACCGTAAAGTCATACTATGTAATTTCAGTTTATATAAATTAAATCCCATGTGTCTTATGCTGCTCTTGTCACATCTCCATCTCATGATTTTGTTAATTTAAAAAAAGAAAACAGGTTGAATATGAAAATGATTCTGTTGTCTCTTTTCTAAAAGGATAGTCACACCGGTATAAGGATTTTTAAAAGCTGAAATTATTTGTAGAACTCACATATTTCTTAAAGAAAATAACCAGGTTTAAAGGAGCAAGGGAAACAAAGGCTAACTATGGAGACACTTTGGAAATCCTAGCTTCAGATTCTGCTAGAGGTCTGTAATACCAGTCTCGTAATACCAGTCTCAACTCTGAATGAAATTCCCAAACAGCAAGCACACCATCAGAACAGAACCTTCAGTTTAAGCTACCAGTGTGGCAGGTTTCCTGTTCAGCTCAAACAGCACTACTCCCCCTACCTCTAGCCCATCATTTCTCATTATCTTGTGTTATCTCTATTCTACCCCTCCCAATGATTAAAAAGTCCTTTGAAAACTGTCTATGTCATTTTCATCTCTGTTCTTTTTAAAAGACATGGCATAGTATTTCATTTAGTAAATAATTAAATAAATAAAATAATTTGATCACATAAGCAAAGCAAAGCAGAGTTGTTTAGAAGGCATGCCAATATCCCTAGAGAGATTTGGAGTAATTTGAGACTAATAGGAAAATTTCATGGAGCTGTTCCAAAAAAAAGGGGAACTTAAAGTATAAAGTGTTGAGCTATCAATTTTTTTTTCTGGTTAAAGTGCCTCAAAATAATGTTTGCAATGAATCAAAATAAATTTACAAATAATTAACAATTAGGCCAGTTATAGCAAAATACAGTTACCAAGATAGTTTCAAAAACAAATGTATAAACAGCAATACATATATTTTATTAACACACAATAATAAAACCAACATGTTTTATTAACACATTATTACTAACACACTTATTAGCATTAATTTTTAAATATAATGTAGGTCTAATAACCACCTTCTTTTCAAAATAATTATGACCTTAATTACTTAAAAGATATCTTCAACAACTAAAATGTGAAAGAAAAACACTTCTGCTTTCCAGTTGCTGACAAAATAATCAATATTTCTATGCAAGATTGGTTTGAATACCTATATTTAAACTAGAAGGAAACACCAAATTTCAGTTAAAAATAAGTTAAAGTATGGAAGTAACCTTTCACAACCAAATAGAAAGACACCCAAATTCCAGGTTAAGAACTGCTAGGCTACAAAAATTTCCTTTTAAATTTTTTTAAAAAGCCAGGTGTGGTGCCACATACCTATAGCCCCAATATTTAGGAGGCTGAGACATGAGGATCAAAGGTTCAAGGACAGCTTCAGCAATTGGTGAGATTCTCAGTAACCGAGGGAGACCCTGTTTCAAAGCAAAATAAAAAGGTCTGGGGAAGTAGCTCAAAGGTAAAATACCTTTGGGATTTGAACCCAGTACCACCAAAAAAAGTTTTTGTTTTTGTTTTTGTTTTTTTTCAGTACTGGGGATGGAACACAGAGGCATTCTACCTCCAAGCTATATCCCTAGACCTATTTTTTATTCTTTATTTTGAAAAAGGGTCTCACTGAGTTGCAAATAGCCTCACTAAGTAGCTGATGCTATCTGCTAACCATGATCCTCCTGCCTAAGCCTCCCAAATGCTGTGGTTACAAGCGTGCGCCACCATGTCCAGCTTCAAAAAAAATGCTTTTAAAAATAAGAGCCAGCCAGGAGTGGTGGCCCACACTTGTAATCTCAGCATTCCGTTCTGGGAGGCTGAGAGCAGGGGATCGCGGTTCGCAGACAGCCTCAGCTACTTAGTGAGGCCCTCTGCAACTCAGTAAGACCCGGTTTCAAAATAAAGAATACAAAAATAGGGCAGGGGGTGTAGCTCAGAGGTCGAATGCCCCTGGGTTCCATCCCCAGACCCGCAAAAAAAAAAAAAAGAGCCAACATAATCTAGTAACAGAGTCTTAGCATCTGGATGGGTCTGTAAGGCAAAATGATGAGAGGTTTCAACTTATAATTGTTCTTAAGACTGAAGTTGGAATGTGGCCTCCTGGGGAAGTTCCCTTTGCAGTTCTATTTGTGTTGTGCTTTAGCTACTTGCTCACTTAATAACACTTAAGCAAAAACCTAAACCAAATCATGCATCGCCTATATGACCAAAGCCCAATCTATAAACTTTCCACCATATCCACTGCTGGTTAGCCATGGATTCCTCCTTTCCTTTTCTCACTCCCTAGAATTCCTCCTACAGTGTCTTTCCCCATTCTCCATTCTAGCCCTCAACATATATAACTAGAAAAATATCCATTCATGAAACGCTTAGTCTTAGACACAAGTATGCCTTCAACATTGTGTACTTACCTCTATAATAGTTCTTAACAAATTATATTGAAAATATTTGTATTTCTCTGTGACCATAGATGTTCAAGGGCAGAGACCACATCTGAATCATTTCTATTCACAGCAAATAAGATCAATTGCAATACATGAGAAGTGCCCAACACGTGTCTTCAGTTGATTTGACCTAAACCAAAAGAGCAGGAGACAGGTGAATGTGAGTCCATATGAAAATTACTTGTAACTTGTCAGATGATAGGGGCTGAGATTGCAGCATTAGAAAGAAGCACCCTTTATCTCTCTGTCTTTTAAAATGCTAAAATGCTGCTCTCCCATGCAAATGTGAAGAAGGAAGTACCCGCCCCCAAGTGACTATGAATCTGCTACCAGGGTCAAGAATCTTCTATAAGACATTTATTTATACTGTTAAACTTTCTGTTGTTTGACTTAGCTTTTTTCTTGATTTAAAAATAATTCGTGAGTTTATTTTCCTAAAAATAAAATATATCAGTAAATATGGGAGAGGATGAAAGGGTCATAGAAACATGTATTGTCTAATTTTATATGTATTTTAGGAAAAAAGGAACTGAGAAAATTCATAGGGAACCAAGAGGAAAATGCTAATTTTTTCTTCTGATTCCAAGATGGTTTGTGCTTAAAATCACACATTCTTTATCCTCTATACCCACTTATATATAGCCTATATACCCAGATCAGCAGAGGCATAAGAATACACCCAAAGGTCTACAACTGACTCTGAAAATGTTGCTTATGTCTTTATAAGATGAAGACTAAGATTATTCTTCATAGGGAATTTTATATTATAAAATACTCTGGATAGATCTATTGTATAAGAGTTAGCCTTAATAATAAAATTATTTTGGCAAAATTAGTAAAATTTTAAAAACAAATCTATGCATGGAACCAGTTCACTTGCAATATATTCCTAGTTCTACCTTCTTGTTTCACATAATGCCTTCCAGTCTCCTCCCTCTACAAATGTTATCAATTTTTCACCTGGAGGGGAAAAGATTAAGTTAGCTTGTCAAGGCCAGTGAAGAGCACCACTGTTGAGGGACAAAGTGCTGCAGGTGTATTGGCTGCAGCACAAGCAAAGCGAAAATACCAGGAGCTGACATCTTGTCGCAAAAGCCGGAGAGCTCGGTAAGATCTCCAAAATCAAAACCAAGGACAAGGCAAGAAGAAAAGTCTATGCGTCTCCCACATTCTGTTACTCTATCCAAAGAGCTTATCACTGACTTCAGGATATACTGTGCACTTTGCGCACCATTTAAATGAGGTGAAGTGGGATGGGGCATACGAGAAGCAGTCTCTGGAGCGGCTGAAGTACTCAAGAGAATTCTAGGTCATTAGTATGGATCTGGAGCTGTGTTTCTTTTAGAAAGTTTCCACATGACTATAAAGAGAAAATAAAAGTAACATACACTTAGTACTTATATCGTTTTTATAGGCCTTATGACCAGTACATGTATTTGGGGAAACACTGTATTATTGTAAAAAAAAAAAAAAAAAAGTATTTTGTTTCCAAAGGGAAAATATTACATTGAAATTTAGGTTTCTATGATTTTGAGAAAGCTCATCATTTGTAGAATATGAAGATGATGTGCTCCGTAGAACAATAATTAGATGACTATGATTGGCATGATGTCTGTACATGTAAGAGCTCAATATATACTACCTCTAATAATAATCAGGACTATGGGATTGAGATTATGGGTATCTGAGTTCTACAAACATGTTAGACAGCATTCTGAAAATTTATTATAAATTATTATACATTTACAGAATCCTACCTAGATAAGAGGGCAAAAATCAACTAGAGTAAAAACAAAAACCTAATCAGAATATATGATGCAGAGTTGGGTGTGGATGGGAGAAGTAGACATCAGGGTCTGAAAAAAACAAGCTCTGGCAAAATAAAAAGTCAAAACAAATCAAAAACCCTCTCTCAATTGTAGCTTCTGAAAACCTACCCTAAGAGAAAGAAGCAGCTGAACATGTACAAACTCGCATAAAATATGACTGCATAATATATTTTACTAGGTCAAATTAGTTAATTTTATGGTTAAGGTGTTCATATCTTTATAATTTTCTGTTAATTTCTTTTAAAATAAAAAAAACAAAGTTCATCAAAATACATGTGTAGATTGTATGCTTATTAAATTTTTATTGTACAATTTTATATCTTGAAATAATTTTAGATTATCACAGAATTTAAAAGAATGATACAAAGAATACCCATGCCTTCTCTACCTGGATTCTCCAATTATTAGCATTTTACCACATTTTTGTGTCATTTTTCTCTGTTTTACATATTATTTTAATATTTTGACATTAAATGATAGACATGATACTCAGAATAAAGAAGCATAACAAATTAATTAAAAATCATCTTTCTAGTTTTTAAGTGAGAAGACTTGAGCATGCTAATAAGCATATGAAAAAGGACACAACATAACTAGCCACTAGGATGTGAAAACTAAAAACAGAACAAAATGCCACTAACCCTCAGCAAAGTGGCTAAAATGAGGTTATGGAACAATTCAGTCTGATTGTGGGGAACAAATTGGTACAATCAATTTTAAAATTCCATTTGGAACTGTCTTTGAATATGAAAGACAAAGTAAGAAAGAAGGAAGAAAAGGTGAAGAAAAGGGAGGGGAAAGAAAAGAAGAGAGGAGGAAACAAGTGTTAGTAAAGATACGAAGAAGTGGGAGCCCTATAGATCGATGTTGAGAATGTAAAATGGTGCCACTGTTGTTCCTCAATAAGTTATGCATGCAACTACCATGTGAGGCAGCAATTCTACTCCTAGATATATACTCAAGAAAACTGAAAATAAGCTTCCCAGTAATGCTAGCATATGAATGTTCATAGCAGCACTATTCAGAATAGACTAAAAAGGGAGACAAACTAAATATTTATCTACAGAAGAGTAAATAAACAAAATGTGGCATATCCATGCCATAGAGTAATCTTCAGCCATAAAAATAAACACATACTGATAAATGCCACAACATAGAAGAACTCTGAAAATATTATGTTTGCTGGAAGAAGCAAAACAGAGGCCACATAATATTTCACTTACATAAAATATCTACAGTAGGCAAAAACACAGAGAAAGCAAATTAGTGGTTGACAGTAGCAGGAAAGAAGAATGAGTGGGAAGTGATTCTTTAATGGTATGTATAAGATTTTCTTTCAGTGTGATGAAAATGACCTTCAATTATTAGATAGTAGTGTTGGCTTTATATCATGAATGCATTAACATCATCAAATCACTAACTTTAAATGGTTAAAATGTTAATTTTTATTTTTACACAAATAAAAATAATCAAAATTGAAATTCACAAAATAATACAAATGTTAGGAGCATGCTCATTTACTACAATGCAGGATAAAGGTGTTCTGAAGAAATTTTAGTCCTTTAAGTAACACAAACCAACCCATTTTCTTTCTTGCAAATTATATGAAATAGTGTTTTTCTCTTATGATGCATTATTTAAAAATAATAATAAAAAGTGCCAGGCGTGATGGTGCATGCTTATAATCCCCGTGCTTGGGAGGTGGAGAAAGGAGGATCACACAGGTTCAAAGCCAGCCTCACAGGCTTAAAAGACCCTGTTTCCAAAAAATATATATATAATAGGTCTGGGAGTATAGCCCAGAGGTAGAAGGGTTTCCAGGAACCCCAGTACCACCAAAAATAAAATAATAATAATAATAATAATAATAATAATAATAATAATAATGGCTACCACTTTTAATCACTTTTTAAAAGGAGAGAAATTGCAAATAAACAAGATACTAAATATTAGGAAAATAACTATAGATAAAAGTTCTATTAAATGAAAGATCATTATATTCATGTGAATAAATTTTAAAGTAGAGGAGTTAAGTAAATTCATAGAAAAACACTAAATGCAAAATAAGTGTAGAAAATAATTGGTACAACTGAATAAAAAATCAGAATGATAAATATTACTGAAAATAAAATTGCAAAATCTTTCTATCTTGTCCACAGTATATTCCAAGTCTGGGTAGTTTTATACTTGAGTTGTACTTGACTTTCATAAACAGTTTTTTATTTCCTTTACACAATTTCTCTAAAAGTTGGGGGGATGGTATCTTTTAGCTTATTTTATGAAAACTTGAGTAGAACAAAACTATATAATTATGTATATTAGAAAAGAAAATATAGATGTTTAACTTGTGAAGGTAAATACAAAAGTTCTAGCCAAAATTAAGCCTACTTGAATAAAAAAAATTTCAAAATAATGTGGTATAATAAAACATCAGTGCTTTTAGCATAAATGGATGCTGGATTTTGTCAAATGTTTTTCCAGCATCTATTGAAATGATCATGTGCTTTTTGTCTTTGGTTCTGGTTATGTGATGAATTACATGGATTCATTTTCATAGTTTGAACCAGCCTTGCATCCCTGGGATGAACCCTACTTGACCATGGCATATGATTGTCTTGATGTGATTTTGAATGCATGTTGCTAGTATTTTGTTTAGCAGTTTTGCATCTAAGTTCATCAACAATTTAAGCCTGTAGTTTTCTTTCCTTGAGCTGCCTTTATTTGGTTTTGGTAATAATGTGATGTTGGTTTATAGAATCTATTTGGGAGAGTCCTGTTTCTTTCTAATTCAAGAAATAGATTGAGGAGTATTGAGATTAGCTCTTCTATAAAGTTTTATAAAATTGACTTGGGCCTGGCATGGTGATGCACACTTGTAATCACAGCATTCAGGAGACTGAGACAGGAAGACCTCAGTTCGTGGACAGCCTCAGCTACTTAGTGAGGCCCTCCACAACTCAGTGAGACCGTTTCAAAATAAAGAATAAAATATAGAGCTGGGGATGTAGCTCGGAGGTAGAATGCCCCTGGGTTCCAATGCCAGTACTGCAAAAAAGAAAAAATTCACGTGGGGAAGTATCTGGTCCTGGGCTTTTGTTTGATGGCAGACTCTTCATTGCTGCTTCAATGTGTTTATTTGCTGCTGGTTGGTTAAAAAGACCTCAGAAGATGGAAAGATCTTCCATGTTCTTGGTTAGGCAGAATAAATATCATCAAAATGATCATTCTTCCAAAAATGATCTACAGATTCAATGCAATACCCATTAAATTACCAAGATCATTCCTCACAGACATAGAAAAATCAGTCCTTAAATTCATTTGGAACAACAAAAAGCCCAGAATAGCCAGCAACAAAAACCATATAGGAGAAATCACAATACCTGACTTCAAACTATACTACAAAGCCATAGTAATTAAAACAGCATGGTACTGACACAAAAACAAATACACAGACCAATAGAGCAGAATAGAAGACTCAGAAACAAATCCATGCACTTAAAGCCCATTGATTTTTGACAAAGGGGCCAAAAACATACACTGGAAAAAAGATAGCCTGTTCAACAAATGGTGTTGGCAAAATGGTTAACCATTTTGAGAGAGGAGGATAACAGGTTTATGCCCAGCCTCAGACACTTAGTGAGGCCCACCACAAGTTGGTGAGACCCTCTTTCAAAACAAAGAATAAAAAAAATAGGACTGGGAGTATAGCACAGAGGCAAAATGCCCCTGGTTTCAATCCCCAGTACCTCAAAAAAACAACAACAACAAAATAGAAAATCAAACAATAATAAAAGAAACAAGAGAGATTAATATTCCATGGTTCTTGTGCAGACATAGAAAGTCGGAAAAGGAGATTCAAGAGTACAAAAATGGATCATATCCAGTAGGTGTTTAGTATTTTGTATGAAGACATTTGTGATTGATAAAAAATTCCCATAAGTGGTATTAAGTAACCATTCAGGGAGGGAAAAAAAAAACCTAAGGTGGATCCCTACCTCATTCCTTACATCAGAATAAATTCTCTGTGTATAAAGATGTAAATGAAAGCACACGTGTATATATACTATGAAAATCTTAAAAGAAAAAGATGGTGCAAAGAGTTTATGACAGTAGCTGGACCTGTGTTTGGGGCATAAATGTTAATTATTGTTATTTCCTCTTGCTGTATTGTTCCTTTTACCAGTAAAAAAAAAAATGACCTTCTTTGTTCTTCTAATAAGTTTAGGCTTGAAGTCTAACTTGTCTGCTACCATAGTTGCTAGTCCTTCTTGTCTTTGAGTTCTGCTGACATGAATTACCTTGTTCTAGTCCTTTACCTTTAGTTTGTGACTATCTTTACTTGTAAGGTTTCTTGCAGGCAGCAGATTGATGAATTCTGGTTTTTAATCCATTTTACCACCTTATATCTTTTTAGTGGGGAATTGAGGCCATTTATGTTCAGTGTGATGGTTGAGAGATGGTTTTTAATTCCTAACATGTTGAGATTTAACTTCTGTTTGAGGTAGTGGTTGTTCTTCTTTGCTTAGTTGTTTGCTGGATGGAAATTTTTGTTTCTCTGGTTCTGGCATGTGTTGTTTCTTCTTTGCAGTTAATCTCTTTGAGTATTTTCTCTAGTGCTGGTTTTGAAGACATAAATCCTTTCAGCTTCTGTTTGTTGTGGAATATTTTTATTTCCCTGTCTAATTTGAGAGATAGTTTTGCTGTATAGGAAATTTTTGGTTGCAAATTGTTTTCTTTCAGAGTTTGAAATGTGATACTCCAGGCCCTTCTGGCTTTCATGACTTGGTTTGGTTTGCCTCTGAATGTCACTTGAAAACTATCAAGAATCTCAACCAGGAGCCAACGGAATGGGAGAAGATTTTTGCCACCTGCTCCTTTGATAGAGGACTAATATTTAGACTATACAGAGAACTCAAGAAACTCAGCATTAAGAAAACAAATAACCCAGCTAGGCATGGTGGCACACACTTGTAATCCAAGATCAGTAGTCAGAGACCAGAGGATCATGGTTCGCCGACAGCCTCAACTACTTAGCAAGGCCCTTCGCAACTCACTGAAAACCTGTTTCAAAAATAAAAGCACTAAAAAATAGGACTGGGAGTGTAGCTTGGAGGTAGAATGCCCCTGGGTTCCATCCCCAGTACCACAAAAACAAAATAACCCAATCAAAAAATGGGAAAAGGAAATTAATAAACACTTCACCAAAAAAGAAATTCATATGGCCAATAAATACATGAAAAAAATACTCAACATCATTAACAATCAGAGAGATGCAAATCAAAATTATGCTGAGATTTCACACAACTCCAATTAGAATGGCAATCATTCAAAAGACAAACAACAATGAATGCTGGTAAGAATGTGGAGAAATGGGAACTCTACTACATTGTTGGTAAGAATGCAAATTAGTGCAACCACTTTGGAAAACAGTATGGAGGATCCTCAAAAGAATGGAAACAAACTTACCATATAATCCAGAAATACCACTTCTGGGTATCTACAAAAAAAATGGAAACCAAACTACCAAACTAATGCACGTGTATCTATGTTCATAGCTGCACAATTCACAATTGCCAAACTATGGAACCAGCCAAGATGTCCATCAACAGATGAATGGATTACAAAACTGTGGGATATGTATACAATGGAATTTTACTCAGCCATTAAAAACACAATTACATTATTTACAGGGAAATGAATGGAACTGAAGAACATTATGCTAAGTGAGATTAGTCAGTCACAACAAATAAGAAATCAGATGCTTTCCCTAATATATGAAAGCTAAGAATAAATAGGTCATAGGAGGAACTCTAGACAAAGAAGAGGATGAGAAAATAAGGCAACCTGAGGGGATAGGAAGAGGGAAGAGCAAAATTCTCTAATGTTCATGATGTACATTAACAGATGTATCAAAGTCAATCACTAAGCTAAATATGAGAAGGAGGGAGGAGGAGGGGATGGGAGGGAAATGGGTAAGGGCTAATTTGGCAATGTGTGCATGTATGACTCCACTATCTTGTACTCCATTAAGATGTATGACTACAATGCACCAATAAAAAGTTAAAAAATATAGGTGCCAGCCAGGCGCTGTGGCACATGCTTGTAATCCCAGCATTTAGGAGGCTGAGGTAGGAAGATCTGGGTTCACGAACAGCCTCAGCTACTTAATGAGGCCCTTTACAACTCAGTGTTTCAAAATAAAGAATAAAAAGTAGGGCTGGAGGTGTAGCTCGGAGGTAGAATGCCCCTGGATTCCATCCCCAGTACTACAGGAAAAAAAAGGTGCCATTTAAAAAGTAAAGTTTTAATTCTTTTGAATGAGTGTGTGTGTGTCTGTGTGTGTGTGTGTGTGTGTGTGTGTGTGTGTGTGTCACTGGGGATTGAACCCAGAAGCATTCTACTTCTGAGCTACACCCCCAGCCCTACTTTATTTTTATTTGGAAACAGGGTTTCTCTAAGTTGGTGAGAGTCTCACTACTTGCTGAGACTGTCCTCGAACCTACAACCCTCCTGTCTCAGCCTCCCAAGTACAAAGGATTATAAGTGTGTACCACCATGCCCAGCTTAGGTTCGTTTGAATATTAACACAAAACCCCAAAGTTGTAGGTGAAAGACTGATTAACTTGCCTAGATTACATCATAAAACACACACAGAAAATACAAAAATACAAAATAAAAAGTCAACTAGAAAAGTAGAAAAAATTTATTTTCCCAAAACAAAAGAGATATTTCATAATATTGAAGAATTTTACAAAGCAATTAAAAATTGAGTATCCCAATAAAGTTATAAAGGAAATAGATACTTCATTGGAAAAAGAGATTAAAATGATCCATAAGCACTCATCCTCAAGTATAATTGAAATATTACATAATAAAATAATAATAAGATGCCATTTTTTACCTAACAGATTGGCAAAATTGAAGAGTTCAAAAATAAGTGTTAGTAAAGGTATAACTAAATAGAAACCAAATATTTGTGCAATTTTGATGAAAGTATAAACTAATACATCATTTTTATTGGGGAAGTGAAAATGTCTATTGATATTTAAAATGAATACACCTTTAGACACAAAAGCCTGGTAAAACTTATCTTTCAATACATCTAAAAGGCACAAAGATACATGTTCAAAATGTTCACTGTGGCAGTTTTAATATATGAAGATTAAAATGACCCGAATGTCTTTTAATATAAATATACTTGAATAAACCATACCATATTTATCCCATGGAACATAATTCTTTCTTTTTTTGTGTGGTACTGAGGTTCCTGGAAACCCTTCTACCTCCAGGCTACACTCCCAGACACCTATTTTTTATATTTTTATTTGGAAACAGGGTCTCTTAAGCCAGCGAGGCTGGCTCCGAACCAGTGTGATCCTCCTGTCTCTGCCTCCCAAGCGCGGGGATTACAAGCGTGCGCCACCACGCCCGGCAATAATTCATTTATTTTAACTAATTAGTTACATGTGCTATGAAACCAAAGCTAAACTACAAATAATGTGTAAGTCAAGGCACCAAACAAACAAAACAATAATATTTAATAACTTTCATTAATGTGATAGATGATGCTTTGTTGAAACAAAATTGTCACTGACAACTACAAACCATTTCTTTGGCTCTCATATGGTTATACTACCATCTGATAATTCAATTCTTCTACCATTTTTCTTACTTTTTTAAATCTCTAAATGATATGGCTAGCCGGGCGTGGTGGCGCATGCTTGTAATCCCCGCACTTGGGAGGCGGAGACAGGAGGAGGATTGAGCAGGTTCGAAGCCAGATGCGCTGGCTTAAGAGACCCTGTTTCCAAATAAAATATAAAAAATTGGTGTCTGGGAGTGTAACCTGGAGGTAGAAGGGTTTCCAGGAACCCCAGTACCACCAAAAAAAAAAAAATGATATGGCTATATTATTTAGATATAAAATTCATTTTGTTTAGATTTTTCATTAGCTCTTTTAATGAGATATAAAAGCCACTTTTGAAATTTTCATTAGCACTCAATAGAATTATCAGAAAAGTTTCATTTTCATGAGACCAAATCAAGGTCTAAATTTAATGATTCAAGAAGCAAAATCTCATTCTAAAAATTTTCCTTTAACTGTGAATATCACAACAAAAGAAAAACTTTGACTTGAAGTCCAGTAGAAATATACAAGTTTGATACAGCAACACACTAGCACATTCAGAAACCCCATTCACATTTTAATATTGGCACAGTGTGTAGCTTGGAGGGAGAATGTCTCTGGGTTCAACCTCTAGTACCACACACAAAACAAGTACTTTACTATTTAAGATGGTCATATAGTACCAAAAAATGATAAGATTGAAGTACAAGCCCTGAAATTAAATTGTGTTACCTCTTACTCAGGTGACCTAATGTAAGTCCATTTTTACTTCTACTTAATTAAGCTATGAATAAAATAAAAAAAGAACTTTAATGACTCCTGAACCCCTGAGCCCTGAACATATATTTGCTGATGCCATTTTGAGTGACTTTTGTGGAAGTATTGAAAGAGAGGTATGATATGACAACTTTAGTCTGTAATTGCAAATACAACACAATGTGCCCCAGGATGTTTCTGGGGAAAAGGGAATAAAACCGAGAGCTCATAAAGCTCCAGGGACTGTTGCTTTCAGAACTCTCAGGACCTCACCTTTATTTTCTCAAAGGAAAATAGTGCTCAGAAGTGAAACCTAGGAGACTTGAAGTTTAAAAGCATGATTCAAGTAAAACAGAAAGGCTTGAGAGGAAGTCAGACTCATAGGATGAGGAGTGCAGACCTTGGGAAGAATTGCTCCAGAGGTGGTGTCCTTCAAGTGTGGATCTGCAAGCTACAGAAATCTCTCCTTCATACTGGATCCTTGGCTCCCTCACTGATGACCCCACACCGCTGTTTCTGCCTCCTGTCTTCCTTGAGGTGAGAGAGGGAAGCTGCTAATGGGCCTCAGTCTGTAGGATTCCTTAATGCAGGGAGAGGATAAGAGGTGTTGGGAATGTTGAATTTTGTTACTGGCCCTCCTACACGTCACTTTTTTTCCTTGTTGGGCTCTCAGACACCAATTCTATTCCCACTCTTCTCCAGAATCTTGGCCTGAAAATACAGTTCCAGACCATCTCCTCCAAGAAATGAGGCCGATTCGAGAGAGATCTCTGAGGCCGTGCCCTCCCACATATCTTCTGCTGTGGAAGCAGCTCTGCCCCATCTTCCCCGGCCCTCTGTTGTCAGCCTTCAGGCTCCTTCATATCCTCCAGCTTGCACTTATTCCACCAGCCTCCTATGTGGATGGCACACTGAATAGAGAAGGAGCTGAAGGACAGTATTGCTATGAGCAGTCCCATCACGAGCCTCTTGCTCTTAAGTTTTCTTTGGGTCTAGGAGATATGAGGGAACTAAGACTGCCATTTCCAATCTCTTCTTCCCCAATCCATGTATGCATACATGCACATAACCAAACAAGTCCTACATTCCTTATACACTAGTCTCCCTTCTTTATACAGTAGTTCCTCATATATATGGTTTCACTACCCATGGTTCCAGTTTTTAATGATTAGCCACAGCCTAAAAAATTTGTCTTGACACTTCTAAGAGTGAGGTTCATTCACATAGTTTTTATTACAATATATCCTTATAATTATTTTATTATTTATTTGGAAAATATTCACCTGTATTCTCTCCTACTAATTCTAGGGGGTCTTTTGTTTTGCACTGAGATATTTAATTTGCCTCGGTTTGGGAGAACAGATAGCCAGACGTCCTACTAGCATTTTAATGTACTTTTCCCTCATTGAGTTAGATGACACCTTTATCATTTATTCTTCTATTTGAGTTTAATTCTGAATTCTCTAGGTTATTTCATTGAGGTGTTGTTATCTAAACTAGAATATAATTTAATGTATTTAATTAAATTATATTCTAATTAAATAGCATGTCTTGATGCTGGATAGGTCAAATCTTCCCATTCTTCTCACTATCAGAGTTCTATTTTTCTTTCATATTTTTCAGATTTTCTCATTGAATATTTTCAAATGAATTCTTCCAGATAAACTTCAGAATTATTTTGCTTAGGTTTCCATCAAAATTGCTTATGAACTTTGCTTATAATTTCATTTGGTTTGGGGGCTATTATTGAACAAGATTTCTCAAGATAGTTATGAAAAATAAGTAAATTCTTCTTGACTCTTAAGTCAAGAGACTTATTGAATGTTTCTCCAATATAAAATATTCATATCAAAGTCACAAGATGGACTTGTTAAAAGGTAATTTTTTTGTTCGACCACAAACCTGCTGAGAATTTCCGGAGCCTAGAAGTCTTTATTTTTAACAATTTCTTACAAAGGTAATTTATTAGAAACATTAATATATGAGAATCAATGATTTGGGGAAAATTCACATCTTTAAAATATTTAAATTTCCTCTAGGAGTTAGGCATATTTACTCATTTTTGTGTGTTAATTTCTCTGTATTGTGTCTGAACATATCCTATTAAATTTACATCTAAATATTTGTGAGAGAGTATGGTTATAAATTGCATCTCTTCTAAATTAGTTTTCTAATTAGCTCTTATTAATATACAGGAAAGCTATGTACAATTATATGGTAACCGTATATATTTATATTTTATATATACATATATAGTAACTAGTTTGTTTGCAGATTTCATATTGTTTCTAATCAGTTTTCAGATTTCATCAAGCTTTCCAAACAGAAAATCGTCATTTATAAATAATGAATCTACCTTCTTTTTTACATAAGTATATCTCACATTTCTAGTTTATATTTCTAATTTCTCTTTGCAAGAATACACCTTTTTTCTAACCCAGAGTTTAACATGAATATTTTTAACATTTCACTATTAAGCATAATGGTAGTATTTTATTCCATATACATATTATCATAAGAAAGAATACTTAAATTCCTTCTAAAAGGAAGTTAAATTCCTATTTTATTAAAATGTTTTATCAAGTGCAAAAGATGAACTTTATCAAATATCTTTTGTGATATCTACCAAAATTGTTCTTTTCCATTTTGATTTGCTAATATGAAGAATACTTTTACTAATTTTTTTTTTTTTTTTTTTTTTGGTGTGTGTGTGTGTGTGGTACTGGGGATAGAACTCAGGGGCATTCTACCTCCAAGCTATACCCACAGCCCTATTTTTGAATCTTTATTTTGAAACAGGGTTTCACTGAGTGGCCTCACTAAGTAGTAGATGAAGACGTCCACAAACTCGGATCCTCCTGTCTCCGCCTCCTAAATGCTGGGATTATAAGCATGCACCATGACATCCGGCTGAATTTTCTAATATTGGCCTGCCTGACTAATCATGGTAAGAATTCACTTGATCATAATGCTTTATTCTTTTGGAATACAGGTGTTATCTACACACTTTCATTTTATTTAGACTTGGCATCTACTTTCTAAAATTATTTTTATTGGTGCACTGTATTCATACAACATAATGGGATATAAAAAAAAATTTTGTAGACATACATGCACTCATCACCCAGTTAGCCCCTACCCAATCCCCACCCCATTCCCTCCCCATCCCTCCTTCCCATGCTTGGCTTAGTGGTTGACATCTAGTATTATAGCAGTTTATCCAAAATTAACAATGATAATCTCACATAACAGTTTCATTTGTCTGATACCAAGCTTTTGATGACTTAAAGATAACATTTCAATATTTCTTTTTGCTTTCTTTCTTACGAGAGTATATTTTTTCTTTTTTAAGGTAAAACTATCATACATTTATTTATTTATTTTTCAGAAAAAAAATCTATCCTAATATGAAATATGGACTCTAGATACCCAAAGCGATCACGAAAAAGAACAAAGCTAGAGGATGTATATTTTCTGATTTTAAACCTTATAAAGCTACAATAATTGAAACAGTGTAGTACTGTTATAAAGGCAGATATATAAGCCATTGGAGTTAAATGAGAGCCTAGAGATAAATTCTTCCATATATTGTCATATATGTTTATATATTGTCATATATGTCATATATTGTTTTTGACAAGGTTTCCACAAACATTTGGTGGAGGAAATAATAATCTTTTGACTAAATATTGTTGAAAAATAATAATTACATGGAAAAGAATAAAATTGGACCCTTACCTAACACCATATACAAATATTGACTCAAAATAGATAAGAGACCTAAATATAAATCTTAAGACTAAAAACTTTTAGAAAAAAATCTGGGTCATAAAACCTCACAACATTGAAATTGGCAGTGATTTCTTGGATATGATTTCAATGGCACAGGCAACAGAAGGGTAAACAAACTCCCTAAAAAATAAAATATTGTATATCCAAAGACAATGTAAACAGAGTTAAAAGTTACTGATAGATTGGGATAAAATATTTCCAAGTGCTATATCTGAAGGTATATTAATATTCCAAATAGAAATCCTAAAAATTAGCAAAAATAAAAGCAAACAATACAATTTAGAAATAGGTAAAAGACTAACATAAATAATGAATCTCCACAGATATCCAATCTTAGTTGTCTATTGGATGGAAAATCTTGTTCCTCTGGTTCTGGTGTGTGTTACCAATTTCTTCTTTGTAGTTAAGCTCTTTGAGTATTTTCTCTAGCGCTGGTTTTGAAGACAAATTCCTTCAGTTTCTGTTTATCATGGAAGCTTCTTATTTTTCCATCTAATTTGATAGAAAGTTTTGCTGGGTAGGAAATTTTTGGCTGGAAGTTGTTTTCTTTCAGAGTTTGGAATGTGTTACTCCAAGCCCTTCTGGCGCCCATGACTTGGTTTGGGAAGTCTGGAGTGATTCTAATTGGTTTGCCTCTGAATGTCACTTGGCCCTTTGTTTTTGTTGCCTTTAAGATTCTCTGCTTAGCTTCCACATTGGTCATTTTTTTTTATTGGTGCACTGTATTCATACATCATAGTGGGATACAAACTTTTGTAGACATACATGCACACATCACCCAGTCAGCCCCCACCTGATCCCCACCCCATTCTCTGCCCATCCCTCCTTCCCATGATTGGCTTAGTGGTTGACATCTAGTATTATAGCAATTTATCCAAAATTAAAAATGATAATCTCACATAACAGTTTCATTTGTCTGGTACCAAGCTTTTGATGACTTAAAGATAACATTTCAATATTTCTTTTTGCTTTCTTTCTTACCAGAGAATATTTTTTTCTATTTTTTTAGGTGAAACTATCATATATTTATATATTTATTTTTCAGAAAAAAATCTATCCTAATATGGAATATGGATTCTAGATACCCAAAACGATCTTGAAAAAGAACAAAGCTAGAAGATATATATTTTCTGATTTCAAACCATATAAAGCTACAATAATTGAAACAGTGTAGTACTGTTCTAAAGGCAGATATATAAACCATTGGAGTTAAATACAAGCCTAGAGCTAAATTCTTCCCTATATTATCAAGTTATTTTTGACAAGGTTTCCACGAACATTTGGTGGTGGAAATAATAATCTTTTAACTAAATATTGTTGAAAAATAATAATTACATGGAAAAGAATAAAATTGGACCCTTACCTAATCCCATATACAAGTATTAACTCAAAAATAGATAATAGACCTAAATATAAATCTTAAGACTATAAACTTTTAGAAGACAATCTGGGTCATAAAACCTCACAACATTGAAATTGGCAGTGATTTCTTGGATATGATTTCAATGGCACAGGCAACAGAAGAGTATACAAACTCCCTAAAAAATAAAAAAAAATTGTATATCCAAAGACAATGTAAACAGAGTTAACAATTACTAATAGAATGGAATAAAATATTTCCAAATGCTATATCTGAAGGTATATTAATATTCCAACTAGAAATCCTAGAAATTAACAACAATAAAGGCAAACAATACCCTTTAGAGATAGGTAAAAGACTAACATAAATAATGAATCTCCACAGATAACCAATCTTAGTTGTCTGTTGGATGGAAAATCTTGTTTCTCTAGTTCTGGTGTGTGTTACCAATTTCTTCTTTGTAGTTAATCTCTTTGAGTATTTTCTCTAGCGCTGGTTTTGAAGACATAAATTCCTTCAGTTTCTGTTTGTCATGGAAGCTTCTTAATTTTCCATCTAATTTGATAGAAAGTTTTGCTGGGTAGGAAATTTTTGGCTGGAAGTTGTTTTCTTTCAGAGTTTTGAATGTGTTACTCCAAGCCCTTCTGGCGCCCATGACTTGGTTTGGGAAGTCTGGAGTGATTCTAATTGGTTTGCCTCTGAATGTCACTTGGCCCTTTGTTTTTGTTGCCTTTAAGATTCTCTGCTTGGCTTCCACATTGGTCATTTTGACAATTATGTGGCGTGGGGATCCTCTTCTCCGATCCTGTCTAAAGGGAGTTCTATAAGTTTCCTGGATCTGTGTATCAACCTCTTGCTTTATGTTTAGAAAATTTTCTGCTATTACTTCCTTGAAGAGATTGTTGATCCCTTTGGTATCACTTTCTTTTCCCTTCTCTATTCCAATTATTCTTAGGTTAGCTCTCTTAGAATGGGCCCATATTTCTTCAATGTCAGATTCCTGCTGTTGGATATTTTTTTCTAGATTAGAAACTATGCGTTCATTTTTGGAATGATCATCTTCTAAGAGCGAGATTCTGTTCTCCATGTGGTCTAATCGGTTGTTTGTGCTTTGAATTGAGGCCTTTACTTCATTAATTGCATCCTTTATCTCTTTTTGGCTCTCTCTGAGTTCTTTTCGAAGCACCTCTATTATTTTTACAGTTATTTTCCTGATTTGATCTTCTAGAAATCTCTGATTTTCTGTTTTATTGGGTTCTGATGTTGTGGGGTTGTGGGCATTTGTTGCTCCAGTGTTATTCCTCTTTCCCATGATTTCGGAAGTTTGTGCCTTCTCTGGGTTCTTCCCTTGGGTCACTATGACTTCACTTAAGGTGCTCTGGATCTCGAGTCGGTAGTATCTCAGACCCCACTACTGCTTTACTGGGTTGTATCACAGAGTCTCCGACCCAGGGAGTCGATAGAGGCTGCTTTAAACTATGGGGGGTGCCACGTTGCACGTTCTCCTATGGTATGATATCTCTGGATATGCTCTGGATCTCTAGTCTGTGGTATCTCAGTCCCCACTACTTTTGTACTGGATTGTATCGTAAAGTCTCATACCCAGGGAGCCAATTGAGGCTGCTTTAAGACCATGGGAGGTGCCAGGTTGGGCGTTCTCTAGCAGGGAGTTGTGACTATGGTGTGATATCTCTGCCACCGCCACTTCCCCACTGGGTCAAGTCCCTGGGAGTGCAGTACTGGGATTTCTCCTCTAGGGGCCGCAATTTAACTCACTGTTGTTGAGTGTGCTGATGGAGCTATATGGACTCGGTGAATTCACTGCTGCTGCCGCCGCTGGCAATATGGCACTGCTGCCACGCCCTCGGCCGTGAGGCTGGCATATTTCTTCTCTGGTTTTGAGCTCCACTCTGAGACCCTGCAGGGTGTGCTGAGCCCATCCCTGGGAGCTTTAGACACTCCCTGCGCCAAAAAATCTGCCTAATTCTGCCCGGCTGACCAGCAGCCGCTCACCTTGGCTCACTGTCCGCCGCACCTCTCTGGAGCCTGGTGGGCTGTTGAGTGCACTGGTCTGGAGCCACCCATGAGCTTGCTGATGCCGCCAGCAGTATGGCACTGCTGCCGCATCCTCGGCCATGAGGCTGGTGTACCTCCTCTCTGGTTCTGAGCTCCGTTCTGAATCCCTCTCCTCTCTGGAGCCTGGTGCTGCAAGGGAAGATGGCGCCCACACTGCTCCATGCCTCGGTTCCAGCCACAGCACTGCGGTCTGGTTTCTTTCTGTTATCTTATTTTTCCAGCCCTCTTTTTCTCTGTCCCTTATATTTACATTTTTTGTTTCTCTGCTGATGGTGTTTTCTGGCTATGAAAGGTGCTGATTTTGTGGTAATAGAGATTGGTTGTTAGCAGGGTTCGTAAGCCCCGCTTTTCTCTGTTGCCATCTTCCCGGAAGTCTTGGCATCTCCTTTTTATGTATTAGTTTTGAGATGACTTCCTAAAAAAGAACTGAATTTTCCTTTTTCCTCTGTGACAAAATAAATGAAATAGTCATTACAATTCTTTAGAGGTTAAAAGGACTTTATATTTCTTATTAGTAAATTGATAATTTCATTTTCATTCAGTTTAAAATATTTTTATAATTTCACCTGATACATGGGTTTTTAGAGGTATACTAATTTTCAAATACTTTCAGATATTCCAGATTTTTGTTGCTGATTCATAACTTAATTCTGTTGTAGAAAAATGATATGTACTAAATTATTTCAACCCTATGATACTGGAATTAAGTTATTGCCTGACATATATACTCTATATTTGGTGAATATTCCTTTTGCATTTGAAAAGTATGTATACTTTGTATTTATTGTGTAGAGTCATAAGCACCCATTTGAGTCAGTTGATTGTTAGTGTTCTTCAAGTCTTCATAGTTTCACTGATTATGCACTTATCAGGAGGAGTGGTAAAATCTTTATGTCTGTAGACTTTTCTAATTATTCTTTTGATTTTATCAGTTTTTAATATTTTGAAGCTCCATTATTAAGTGCATTAATCTTAAGTATGGTTTTGTCTTTGTGGTGAATTTATTACTCTGAATTAGCCCTCAGTTTCTAGTAATATTCCTTATGTTGCAGTTTACTTTGTCTGAGATTGGTATAGCCATTCCATTTTCACCCAAATATGTTTTTATATTTAAAATTTATCTCATATAGATAAACTATTGCTAGATATTCCTATTTTGTCAACTCTGGAAATCTCTGCCTTTTAATTCAAATATTTAATCGATTTGCTTTTCACATAATTATGAGTACAATGAGGTTTAAATCTACCATCTTACTTGCTTTATATTTTCTCCATCCATTCTTTGTTCTTTTCATCTTCCTTTCATGCCTTCTTAATTGAATATGTTATTATTCCATTATCTATTTTATTTTTTACTATAACTCTTGTTTTCTATTTTTGTGGTTATTCTGAGGGTTATAATATGTATTAAGTCATCTCAGTCTACTCTTAAGACCTGTCTTCTCTGAAGTATCTATTAAGTGTCAGGGGTTTTCAGTAAAGGTTCTTGATTCTGTCTGGCTAGAATTCCAGCCCTATATAAGCCCACTGTGAGGTGGGTTTGGGGGCTTGGCAGTTTCATCCTGTATATGTACAGCTTAATATCCAGCCAAGACTTGTACAGATTCTTAGAGCCCTTCTCTGTGCAACTTCTGTGTTCTGCGCTCTCTTCCAGTTTTCGATCTCAGTCAAGGATCTTTCTCCCAGCTCAGCAAGGCAATCATGGTCTTCTGAGGCTCCAATTCTACGAACCCCAGTCCTGAGAATGCCACCAGGTAAAAATCTCATGTGCTAAAGAGACTATTTGCTTGTTTCCTTGCTATCCAGCATTATGTTTTGAGTTCGCTGTTGCCCAAAGTCTGAAAATAGTTGTTGTATATAATTTATATTAAATTTGCTTTACCAAGAGGGCTACTCCTATACCAGTTACTTTTACAAGACTAAAATGAAAGACTTTAGAGCATTCTCAAATAAATACAGTTTATATTTCCCTGTTTTTATATACTTTTATATTGCTAACATACAGACTTTCAAAATAAAAGTAATTAGTAATATATGGACCTTCAGAAAACTAAATATTAAAAAAGATTTCAAAAAACTATTTAGAATCACAATACCCAGAGACAACTACTCAAGATATTGTACCCTTTTGTCCTCCAGCTTTTTCTATGCATTTTTAATAGATTAGTATTGGTCTCCACAGCAATAGCAAAATCAATTTGGTAAGAACTAATGTGAGTTGCCATTTTTATTATATTAATAATTCTTATGTGTAGAATACAGAGGAAACCATAAAGTTCAGACAGCACCTACTTAATCACAAAGGAAAGAAAGAGAATTACAGACATTATTTCAGGGATAACAGTTCCTTAGTGCAGGTAAGTTTTCCCTATAGAGTTTCAGAGATAATTGTATGAGCAGAAGCTATTCTTTGAATGGGAAATGTTTCCTTAATTTTGTTAACTCAAGTTGCAAGTAGAGAATATCATGTCCTTATGTTATTGATATTATAACTCCTTTCAGAATTGCAGTTGCATCTATTTGGAAGTATGCCAGACATAAAAGTTTTGATTCCTGTATTGTTCAATTAATATGGTATGAAAAGCATTTTCAGTGTCAAGAAGTCTTTTCTCAAATATCATTTTAAGGATTATATAGTATTTCATAATATAGATTATAACTTAATGAGTCCTCTATTGTAGGTTATTTAAATTATTTTCATTGCCTTATTATATAATATAATAAACATGGAATCCTAAAAGCATATTTAGAAATAAAATTAATGGTTAAGGATATTAGATAATATCAGGACTAGGGCAATCAAGAACTCCTACTACTCTAGTCCTGTATTTGTTATTGTTTGTATTCTTTTTTTTCTAGTAATATGCCTATTCATTTATTTAACAAGCATTTATTGAGCCCTTACTAAATATGGTAATTCTTTTTTTTTTTACAGTACTTGCTTAGCATCTTTATTTTTAATAAATTTTTGGTGCATTGTAGTCACACATCTTAATGAGATTTCAAAAAAAACTTGTGGTGATATACATGCACACATCACCCAATCAGCCTTTACCCAATCCCTAACCCCTACCTTCTCCGTTCCTCCTTCCCATGCTTGGTTTCCTGATTGACTTTGATGTTTGTTTAAGTATATCCTGTGCTTTAAAGAGTTTCCCTCTTCCTTCCCCCCTCCCATCCCCTTAGATAGGTCGTCTTAATTGCTCCTTTATAGGATCCCTTCTTCATCTAGAGTTCCTCCTGTTACCCATTTCTCCCTAGTTTTTACACTGATTGCCATTCCAACTGGAGTTAAGTGGGACTCAGTATAGTTTTGAGTTGCAATTCCCTGATTGCTGTTGATGTTAAATGTTTTTCATGGTTATTGGCTTTAGTCCTGGTCATTTCTCTCCTTAGAGTTCTACCAAAGAAACAATAAGAAAAGGAAAAATAGGCACCTTTTTTTTTAATTAATTGGGCTGATTACTAGTGCCCTTCAGACTCAGAGCTCTGATAAGCTTAGGTCAAGGTGTAAGTTAATTCAAGGAGCAAAACATTCCTCATAGCATAAACTCACATTATATTACTTTGTGGCAGGCAACACAATACAGAAGAAAAAAGTCATGATTAGCACACCTAACCACAGTTTAAAAATGAGAGAAGAGTGCTGGGAGTGGTGGCGCACATTTGTAATCCCAGCATTTTGGAGGCAGAGACTAGAGGATTGTGGTTCGCAGGACAGCCTCAGCTTTGCAACTCAGTGAGACCCTTTTTTAAAAAATAAAAAGACTAAAAAATAGGGCGAGGGTGTAGCTCGGAGGTAAAATGCCCCTGAGTTCCATCTCAGTACAAAAAAAAAAGAAAATGAGAGAAGAGAACAAGTAAAGTTCTGAAAAGAGACCTTATTCAATTTATCTAATCCCACAAAGAAAGAAAATAGAAACGTGCATGCCATTTTAAAGTATAATGACCTACCCAGTACTAGTAGACCAATCAAAATCCTAAAATATTAAAAATCAATATTTAACTCCTCATAGGAAAGAAAGAACTAGTAATATGCACATTTATCCCTAACCCATACTATTGAGAAATAGGTCAAAGTATATAAATATTTAGTCTTGCAATATATTTAGCAAAATTTTTTTTCATACCCACTTGCATTTTAAAATAGGACTCTTTAATTGCATCTTTATTTTGAAGCTAATAGATTCTAATTAATGATGTGTTTGGGGAAAATTAACTTCCCTGAGCCTATTTGACAAACAGATTAATATCTACCTCATAATAATATTGGGTGAATATAACCATAGAAAAACTTTAATACCTATTATACATTAGATATTCAATATAAAATTAGTTATTATCTTTGTTATGGTTTTCTGTTAAAATATTAGATAATTGCCCAAGTTAAAAATATATCTCGCCGGGCGTGGTGGCGCACGCTTGTAATCCCTGCGCTTGGGAGGCGGAGACAGGAGGATCGCGCAGGTTCGAAGCCAGTCGCGCTGGCATAAGAGACCCTGTTTCAAAAATATAAAATAGGTCTGGGAGTGTAGCCCGGAGGAAGAAGGGCTTCCAGGAACCCCAGTACCACCAAAAAAAAAAAAAAATATATATATATATATATATATATATATATATATATATATATTGCAGTTTTATTTATTGAGGTATAATAACTGAATAATTTTCTCATATTTAGTAACTATGTGCATCTCCTTTGGTGTTCTACTTATTTTCTTGGCCTATTATTCTTGGATTTAATTTTCATAGTATTTACTATAAACTTTTAATGGTATAAAGTTATTTAATTTTTGTTTAGCACCTTCCTCAAATATTTTCCTCAGTTTGTGGTTTATCTTCTAATATTATGACATTATTATCTCACATAAGTCTTTTAATTTATGTAATAACCTCTACACATATTTTCCTTTACAATTTCTTTGAAGGTTTGTGTGTTTTTTTAAGATATTGCAACAATTTTAACTTTTTTCACTTTTAAGATTTCATTCTTTAATTCAAATAGCATGGTATATGATACTCTAAGAATTAATTGTTTAAACTTTGAACATTTTTTAAAACTCAAATTAAGTTTAATACCTGAAAACTGTTCTATGTTTTTCAATTATATGTTATAACTAAATATGTGATATTTTGAAAAGTTAATGGTGTGGTTTTCTGCATGGAAATAATCTTTACAGTAAACAGTCATTTCTAGCAATATGTATTTAGCCAATTAGTAAAATCCATGTGAATTCTAATATCCTCACATCAGTATTAGCCAAGAAGGCTTTCCTGTATCATTTTCTATAAAAAATGACACTAGCAAGATGGATTTGAAAAAATGAAGTTGATTTAAATTACAACCAACTAATAAGAACAAAATTCTTTAATGATAAATTAGAACAAGTTGGATAGCAAAAAAATATATAGAAATATCCAAATAGGAGTCAGTTTAACATTAGCTCCTTCTACAGAACTTGATGTCATAAATTCAACCCAACTTTGTTTTTTTGTTTGTGCCAAACAGATAAACAGGCATACATCTCAATG
This sequence comes from Muscardinus avellanarius, assembly GCF_963383645.1. Lineage (NCBI taxonomy): Eukaryota > Metazoa > Chordata > Mammalia > Rodentia > Gliridae > Muscardinus > Muscardinus avellanarius. Next base: position 182,591,850 of record NC_137786.1, read on the forward strand.
GGAGAAGAAAACCAGACTTTTGTAGATGAATTTCTCTTCCTGGGCCTTTCACAGGACTCAAAGACCCAGATTCTGCTATTCATTATTTTCCTCATCATTTATTTTTTGACTGTGCTTGGAAACCTGCTCATCATCATTCTTATCTTCATGGATTCTCGACTTCACACCCCCATGTACTTTTTTCTTAGAAACCTTTCTTTCGCAGACCTCTGTTTCTCTACTAGCATTGTGCCTCAAGTGTTGATCCACTTCCTAGCAAAAAGAAAAAGTATTTCATTTTTTGGATGTATGACTCAGATAATTGTCTTCCTTTTGGTTGGGTGTACAGAGTGTGCACTGCTGGCAGTGATGTCCTACGATCGGTATGTGGCTGTCTGCAAACCCCTCCATTATTCCACCATCATGACCCAACAGGTGTGTCTCCAGTTGACCATAGTGTCCTGGGCCAGTGGAGCCCTCGTGTCTCTGGTAGATACCATATTTACTTTCCGCCTTCCCTATAGGGGACAGAACATAATCAATCATTACTTTTGTGAACCTCCTGCCCTTCTGAAGCTGGCTTCAGCAGAAACTTATAGCACAGAAATGGCCATTTTTGCAATGGGTGTGGTGATCCTCCTAGCTCCTGTCTCCCTGATCCTTGTCTCCTACTGGAATATCATCTCTACTGTGATCCAGATGCAGTCTGGAGAGGGAAGACTCAAGGCTTTTTCCACCTGTGGCTCCCATCTCATTGTTGTTGTTCTCTTCTATGGTTCTGGAATATTTACCTACATGCGGCCAAATTCCAAGACCACAAAGGAACGCGACAAGATGATATCTGTGTTCTACACAGTGGTGACTCCAATGTTGAACCCCATAATTTATAGCCTAAGGAATAAAGATGTCAAAGGGGCTCTCAGGAAACTAGCTGGAAGAAAAGCCTTCTCTCGGAGACAATAACCTATGGATCTGATCTTCAGAAATACAAAGGAGGAGCTGGATTTTGGTAGACAGTTATGTAATAAGATCATTTCAACAAAGCATTAAAGTGATGGACATATTTTAGAAACTGTGAACACTTCATTCTAAACTAGAACATAGGGAAGAGATAAAAGGGTAAAAGTTTAGGTTATTTGCTGATTACTAACACCACCAGTTGCTACTTTGAAGAGTGTGTGATTAGCTGGCGTGGTGGAACACACTTGTAATCCCCGTGCTTGGGAGGCGGGGACAGGGGCACCGCACAGGTTCGAAGCCACCCTCGCTGGCTTAAGAGACCCTGTTTCCAAATAAAATATAAAATAGGTCTTGGAGTGTAGCCTGGAGGTAGAAAGTTTCCATCCCCAGTACCACAAGGAAAGAAAGAAAGAAAGAAAGAAAGAAAGAAAGAAAGAAAGAAAGAAAGAAAGAAAGAAAGAAAGAAAAGAAAAGAAAAGAGAGAAAGAAAGAGTATGTAGTTAATTTAACTGTCATGGACATGTTTTATGCATGATAACAATTGAATCTAGGTTTCTTTTTGGGAGACAGATACTGAGGATAGAACACAGCGGTATTCTACCTCTGAGCTATACCCCCAGACCCATTTTATTTTTTATTTTGAAATAGGAGCTCACTAAGTTGCACAGGGTCTCATTAAGTTGCTTAAACTGGCCTTGAACCTACAATCCTTTTGTCTCAGCCTCCCAGGTACTCGGATTACAAGTGTGTGCCACCACCCTGGCTGAATCTAGGTTTAAACTGGACTATCTTGAAGTAACAACTAACACAAATTGCATACATAATTCTAACATCAAAGACTTTTTAATTTGGATGTCCCAATCATACAAACCTTGAAATAGACCCTAAATAAAAGAATCAATATATAGAGGAATCTTTCATATTGGGATTATCCAGGCCCAAAGCATTTCAACTTCTGAAAGTCCATATTACTAAATCCTTATGCTCTCTCCTAAAATCTCCAAATAACTAGTTTAAATAATCACCTCAACGTTCATATAAACATATACTATATTAAAAAGGGGATGTAACAGACATTTAAATCAACTACAATATGAGGTTTAGACAACTTCATAATATCTCTATCAAATAATCGTCCAATAGTCCAACATTTGCCTAACCAGGAATGATTAGGATAATTTATTGGGTCATTCTCTTTCATATTTATTTTTACTATTAGAGAGCTGTTCCTCAAGTTAAGTCAAAATAAATGTTCCTATATCTTAAATTCAGTTACTTGTTTTACTCCTAGAAGAAATATAATTATTATTCTATACCATAAATCACTGAAATCAGTTTCTATATTTGTTTCAATTCAACTATCATTGTCAATCACTCACTTGTGTTTCTTTTTCTTTTTTAAATTTTCTTTATCTAACATGTTTTCATACCCTGTATTTATCCTGGCCATATTCTTTTGAATGAGTCCAATTAACCTAATAAATAGTTCTTTAGCAAAGAAGATATATTAGAATTTTATAATTGTATTTTAGATTGAATTTTTCCAATCCTACACCAAGCCTCCCACCCCACAGGCTTCAATGTCTGTATACTACATTTCAGTGTGGCTCAGCTTTTTTTGAATGGTCAAGTCCAAAGTCTACTTTATATTCTTATAAACCTTTATTCCAAATTAACTGCCTAAGTCACTTTTCTCTTTTACCCAAACTTTTACTCAGTCATGTGTTTCATTTGGATTCTAAATCACATATTTAGAGGGGGTTCTATCATAAACCCCTCTAAAGACACCATAAACAGGGTGTCTAGGAACTAAAGGCCTCAGATTGGCTTTGCAGTAAAATTGACTCTCCTCTGTGAAAAGCTATCTTAGAACAATACTCACTTATTTCTTTAATTCATGTATCCATGTTAAAGCCCGTTTTCAAACTCTTTTTAATTATTGAGCTCTTATCATGTTATGTTACCCCACTCTGGGTGAATGACTGAGATATAATGTGTTTTAATTCACATTTTTATTTGTTACTTTCCTTTTAAAATTACTAAAATTATACCATAATAGGAAAAATTTAATCTGAGGTATGATGATTGGTGATATAAATAAGGAAAAATAATTAGTTAATTTGGTGACTTCAGCTGCTAATTTATGGGATCCATTTCACTGAAGTAAGGGAGAGTAAGAAAATAAAACAAAAGCATAGACACTAATTTGTAGAAATTTCACCATGAGGAAGAAAAAAGAAACAAGGTATGGTTTCAAAAGTGAGGTTGTAGGTTTTTAAGTTTTATTTTAGATTCCTGAGGGACTCCTTTTCCTTGAAGACTTTAGCCCTTGGTTTGCTGCCATTCTCTCCAACATACTAATCCTGTTATAGTGGTCTTTTATTTTAATTTTCATATAGAATGGAATATTAAATTTGAATTCTCACATTCCTTGCATTTCTCCAGTGATCTCAACCATTCACTCCCATGGTTATGTCTTTTTTTTTTAGAATTATTATTATTTTTTTTAATTTTTAATTGGTGCACTGTATTCATACATCATAGTGGGATACATACTTTTGTAGACATACATGCACACATTGCCCAGTCAGCCCCCACCCGATCCCCACCCCATTCTCTCCCTATCCCTCCCTCCCATGCTTGGCTTAGTGGTTGACATCTAGTATTATAGCAATTTATCAAAAATTAAAAATGATAATCTCACATAACAGTTTCATTTGTCTGATACCAAGCTTTTGATGACTTAAAGATAACATTTCAATATTTCTTTTTGCTTTCTTTCTTACCAGAGAATCTATTTTTTCTATTTTTTTAGGTGAAACTATCATATATTTATATATTTATTTTTCAGAAAAAAAATCTATCCTAATATGGAATATGGACTCTAGGTACCCACAACGATCTTGAAAAAGAACAAAGCTAGAAGATGTATATTTTCTGATTTCAAACCATATAAAGCTACAATAATTGAAACAGTGTAGTACTATTCTAAAGGCAGATATATAAACCATTGGAGTTAAATAAAAGCCTAGAGATAAAATTCTTCCCTATATTGTCAAGTTATTTTTGACAAGGTTTCCACGAACATTTGGTGGTGGGAATAATAATCTTTTAACTAAATATTGTTGAAAAATAATAATTACATGGAAAAGAATAAAATTGGACCCTTACCTAATCCCATATACAAGTATTAACTCAAAATAGATAAAAGACCTAAATATAAATCTTAAGACTATAAACTTTTAGGAGAAAATCTGGGTCATAAAACCTCACAACATTGAAATTGGCAGTGATTTCTTGGTTATGATTTCAATGGCACAGGCAACAGAAGAGTATACAAACTCCCTAAAAAATAAAAAATATATTGTATATCCAAAGACAATGTAAACAGAGTTAACAGTTACTAATAGAATGGGATAAAATATTTCTAAATGCTATATCTGAAGGTATATTAATATTCCAACTAGAAATCCTAAAAATTAGCAACAATAAAGGCAAACAATACCCTTTAGAGATAGGTAAAAGACTAACATAAATAATGAATCTCCACAGATAACCAATCTTAGTTGTCTGTTGGATGGAAAGTCATGTTTCTCTAGTTCTGATGTGTGTTACCTATTTCTTCTTTGTAGTTAATCTCTTTGAGTATTTTCTCTAGCACTGGTTTTGAAGACATAAATTCCTTCAGTTTCTGTTTGTCATGGAAGCTTCTTATTTCTCCATCTAATTTGATAGAAAGTTTTGCTGGGTAGGAAATTTTTGGCTGGAAGTTGTTTTCTTTCAAAATTGGGAATATGTTACTCCAAGCCCTTCTGGCTCTCATAACTTGGTTTGGGAAGTCTGGAGTGATTCTAATTGGTTTGTCTCTGAATGTCGCTTGGCCCTTTGTTTTTGTTGCCTTTAAGATTCTCTGCTTGGCTTCCACATTGGTCATTTTGACAATTATGTGGCGTGGGGATCCTCTTCTCCGATCCTGTCTAAAGGGAGTTCTATACGTTTCCTGGACCTGCGTATCGACCTCTTGCTCTATGTCTGGAAATTTTTCTGCTATTACTTCCTTGAAGAGATTGTTGATCCCTTTGGTTTCACTTTCTTTTCCCTCCTCTATTCCAATTATTCTTAGATTAGCTCTCTTAAAATGGGCCCATATTTCTTCAATGTCAGATTCCTGCTGTCGGATATTTTTTTCTAGATTAGAAACTATGCGTTCATTTTTGGAATGATCATCTTCTAAGAGCGAGATTCTGTTCTCCATGTGGTCTAATCGGTTGTTTGTGCTTTGAATTGAGGCCTTTACTTCATTAATTGCATCCTTTATCTCTTTTTGGCTCTCTCTGAGTTCTTTTCGAAGCACCTCTATTATTTCTACAGTTATTTTCCTGATTTGATCTTCTAGAAATCTCTGATTTTCTGTTTTTTCGGGTTCTGATGTTGTGGGGTTGTGAGCATTCATTGCTCCAGTATTATTCCTCTTTCCCATGATTTTGGAAGTTTGTGCCTTCTCTGGGTTCTTCCCTTGGGTCACTATGACTTCACTTAAGGTGCTCTGGATCTCGAGTCAGTAGTATCTCAGACCCCACTACTCCTTTACTGGGTTGTATCACAGAGTCTCCAACCCAGAGAGTCGATAGAGGCTGCTTTAGACTGTGGGGGGTGCCAGGTTGGGCGTTCTCCTATGGTGTGGTATCACTGCCACCGCCCCTCTCCCACTGGGTCAAGTCCCAGTGAGTACAGTACTGGGATTTCTCCGCTGTGGCCCGCAATTTGACTCACTGTTCTTGAGTACGCAGATGTAGCTGTACTGAATTCGGTGAATTCGGTGCTGCTGCCACCGGTGGCAATATGGCGCCGCTGCTACGCCCTCGGCTATGGGGCTGGCGTTTTTTTCTTGGTTTTGATTTCCACTCTGAATCCCTGCAGCGTGTGCTGAGCTCAGCCACTGGGAGCTTTAGATGCCCTCTGCGCCGAGAAATCCCGCCTGGCTGTTCCGCAGCGGCTCTCCTCGGCTTGCTGTGGCCGTCCCGTGAATTCGCTGGTGCCGCCGGCAGTATGGCGCTGCTGCCGCGTCCTCGGGCGTGAAGCTGCGTCCTCGGGCATGAGGATCTCCTCTGTAGCTCTGTTCTCAGTCCGCTTTCTCTCTGGAGCCTGGTGATTTTTTTTTTTGTTTCTCTGGTGATGTTGTTTTCTGGCTTTGAAAGGCGCTGATTTTGTGGTAATGGAGATTGGTTGTTAGCGGGGCTCTTAAGCCCCGCTTTTCTCGGTCGCCATCTTCCCGGAAGTCTGGTTATGTCTTAAATATTACTATTCCTTATCATTGCCATCCCCGCTGTCCAAATTACAAAGCCTGAGCAAAATAAAGTTGTGGCTGTTTTCAAGCACTAAATTTGAAATGTTTTTATGAAGCAATGGATAATTGAAATACTGAGAAAATGATTCTGTCATTCATCTACCAAAAAAAAAAAAAAACCCCGATGCCAATGGCCCTCCTTCACATTACAAATAACAAGGTGCATGTTTGTAACAACTGCCTCTCCTACTATGGAGAGAGAGGAGAAATACAGGTATAGAAAGCTTCTAATAAAAAAAAATTAGCACACATACCCAGAAATCATAACAAAATTATATCTCAGGTTTCTTAGTTGCAAGTTTAATATAAAGGTGAGAAACATTTAAAATGATGATAGTTCTAGTCCAACTGCCACAATCACAGACCAAATAAGTATGGTGAAATTGGTCTGAGGACGTGACTGACATTCACCACAAGGTGGCACAATTTACACTGCAAACACCTTTAGCACAATAGGCTGCTGCTAGACCCTCTGATTCTCCTGAGCCTGAAACTGGGTATTACTGCATCCTCTGCTTTTTCCAGAATGAAAGGAAAATAAGAGACTGACTGATGCTAAACACTACTTCAACCAGGTGATCAAGGTTAAATCAACTATGATTAGTCATGTTGATAATATGTACCTTTAATATGATATGATGAAAGTGGCACTTTATCCTATAACCAAGTATTCCCAAAACATATAACCTGACCTAAACGTGAGAAAAAATATCAGGCAAATCTCAATAGAGGGAAGTCCAACAAAATACCTACCCAGAGCTCTTCAAACATGTGAAAGTTATAAAAAGAAATAAGGAAAGTCTGAGAAACTATCACAGCCAAGAGAAGCCTAAAAATATGACAACTAAATGTAGTATGTGATACCCAAGATGGGGCCTTGAGCAGAACAAGGACAAAAGAGGGATGGGAAAAAAAAGCAAGCAAATAAACTAAGAAATATGAATAATGCACATGGATTTTAGGTAATAAAAGGATTATCAGAGTGGTTAATTTAGCAAAATACCATAATAATGTAAGATGACCAGTTGCAGGATATATGGAAACTGTACCATCTTTTCAATTTTTCGTAAGTCTAAAATTTCTCTAACAAAGACTATCTTAAAAAGAAGAAACTGCCATTCTTGCTTTTTTATGCTATTAGATCTTAAAGTCTGTAGTAGGCATATCTAATAGATTGATATGCTGTTTTCAAGCTGCAACAGAGGCCAGAAAAAGTAATTTGAAATATTAAGCCTCTATGAAGGAGACAATAATCAATAAATGGGATGGCATCAGATTAAAAAGCTTTTGTGCAGCAAAGGAAACTATCAAAAACCCAAAGAGAGAATCTACAGAATGAGAGAAAATCTTCACCAACTACTTCTATGACCAAGGAATAATATCTAGCATATATAAAGAACTTAAAAACCTTAACACAAAAAAACAACCACGCCCGGCTCTCTCCTCTAATCTTAAATTTACACTCAGAGCATTAACTACATTCTACTCAGAATTGACACAAATTTTACATGACTTGCCATAGACAACTCTAAGAAACCAAATCCAAATGCCTAATTGACAACAGTCCGTGGATTTCACAAAGTATCTCGCATCCAACAAGTCAAAACTGAACTCAGCTCTGCACCAATCTTTTACTTGGATGCAAAGCTGAATGAATGAGTCGGTGAATCAATAAATCAATAAAGACCGTTCAATATACAAGACATCTAGGGGAAAATTATTTCACTGTTTATTTTTTTGGTTCCAGGTAAGAGGGGGTTGGGCGTAGAAGAGCAGAAGATAAGGAAACTTTTGGTCTGTTTTCTCCGAAGGAGAAGAGAATCGCCCGAAGTCTGATGCTTTTCTCCAACCCCAAAGAGGAAACAGGAAAGAGCGGCAAGAACCCCAAAGCCCTCCAGGGTCGCCAGTCTATGAAGTGGGCGGGGCTTGGGAGGGGCGGGGCCTGAAAAGGGGGCTTCTGGTGCCGCAGGGGCTTCTGGGGCTTCTTCCCGGGCTGGCGCGCGTGCGCAGGAGTGCGCGGCGGCAATTTAAGGGCAGCCGCGCGCTTACGGGCGGTGGGAGTCCCGGGTTCTTCGTTCCCACGTGACCCGTGCCCGCCGAGATGGCGACTCCTGCGGCTGGTCGGGGAATCTGACGCCAGGTGTGACTAGACGGACGGGATGGGAGCGGCGCTCGCAGCCGCCCGGGGGCAGGCGCGGGGCCGGGAGGGGGCGCGGGGCTCGGGGCAGCTCTCCCCGCCGCAGTCGCCGCCCCCGCCCGGCGCTGGCCTCGGCCCGGGACCGCGGAGGGAGCCGGGGAGCGAGGGAGGCGTCGCCGCGGGAAACCGGGGGCTGGTTCCAGGCCCAGTTCTGCTAAACCAGGATCCGCTGGTTCTGAAATGGTTAGGGATGATGCCTCAGGGAAGGACCCAGCGGGACTGGATCGATCAACTAGAAAAGAAAGTGGAGCGTTCTTTTAACTAATTCCGTCTTGCCTGTTTTTTTTTTTTTTTTCCAGTCATTCCTAACCACCTTGAAAACATAATTTCCAGATATCCTACCTACTTCAGACACTCTTTGCGAACCGCTTTTTTTTTTAATCTGAGCTAGCCTCCCGAGGCTCTTCTTCACCTAAAGTTACTGCGTTACCTATGACCTGTTTTTTTTTGTTGCTGTTTTTTGTTTTTGTTTTTGTTTTTTGTGGTACTGGGGTTCCTGGACGCCCTTCTACGCCCGGGCTGCACTCCCAGACCTATATATATATATATATATATATATATATATATATATATATATATATATATATATATATATATATATATATATTTTTTTTTTTTTTTTTTTTTTTTTTAATTTGGAAACAGGGTCTCTTCAGCCAGCGAGGCTGGCTCCGAACCAGCGCGATCCTCCTGTCTGCGCCTCCCAAGCGCTGGGGATTACAAGTGTGCGCCAACACGCCTGGCGACCTGTTTGATTTAAAACAGCTGTCTTCGCTGATAATACTCTTGTTCTATAATTAGCAGCTGTTCAAGTTGAGGCCATAAAATCCATGAAACTTGTGTCACCTGGTTATATTAATCAAACCTTCAGAATCCTGTCACTTGTGCAGTCCAGGTGCCTCTCTTGGGAAAATACTGGCTCAATTGTTTTAACCATCCTGAGTCTCTGTCATTGTCGAAGGCGTTTATTTAATACTTTAAATTTAATTCTTGGCCTTGCTTATTCTAGCGTTCATCGCTTACAGACTACTTAAACTACTTGCTTATGCCTGTACTTTAACTCTCTGATCTTACAACTGTTCAAAATCTTAAATGCTAGTAAGTTGTCTTGTCCTCCTACTTCTTTGAATTATGTACAACACTTCACATATATATATGTGTGTGTGTGTATATATATATAATATATATATGTGTGTGTGTATACACACATATTTGCATATATATATATATATATATAATTTTTTTACAGTACTGGGGAAGGAACCAGGGGCATTCTACCTCTGAGCTATATCCCCAGTTCTATTTTTTTTTTTAATTCTTTATTTTGAAACAGGGTCTCATTGAGTTACCAAAGACCTTACTAAGTAGCCAAGATCGGCTGCAAACCATGATACTTCAGTCTCAGCCTTCCAAATCCTGGGATTACAAGCATGCGCCACCAAGCCCAGCTATTAATTTATATTTTTAACTGATATATCTTCTACATCTTCTGCAATATATTTTGTTGCATCTTTTCACTGCCTGAATTGAATGTTCAATTGATTTCATTCTTGTTTGTAAGACATAGACATTGCCTAACCGATTTTAATGTGCAACATTTTATCATCTTTACTTTGTAGATATTTGCCATTGTACTTTGGTTTTTTTTTTTTTCATTCTTAGAAGCAAAAATTTAAATTTCAAAGTAGTTGACAGTAAGCAAAGTGTGTTGGTGCATACCTATAATCCCAGTACTTGAAAGGCTGAGAGGGGACCATTGGATTGGATCACAGATTCAAGGATAGCCTTAAATAAAAAATAAAAAGGATGCTAGGGATGTACTTCAGAGGTAGAAAGCCCCTTGGTTATGTTATAAACATGTGCTGTTATAAACATGGGTATTACTTTGGATCTACTCTTGTATAATTACAGTGCTCTGATACAATTATTTTAACATTTTCTATAAGTGAAAGAAGAATCCAGAGTATTTATTTTCCTTAGGTAACTTTAAGAATGTTATTTATTTATACTATTTTATCTTTTAACACCAAATGTTTATTATCTGTGTGTCAAATTTGTCTCTTTTTTCAGTCTCTCAGGAAAGTGGATATTGGCTGTTTCTGAAGTACCTGGAACTCTTTGCCTTACTGTTATATAGCCTGGTTCAGACAATACTGCATGTAGCAAACAGGTGCTTAGACCAAATCTGAGAAATACTGAAATCCTCTCGTAGGACAGATTCAAACTACAGCAGGTGTTCTATTTTGGAAGATGGAGCCTCTGAACAAGCTAATGGCTATCTCAAAACCTCAAAACCTTGATTTATGTGAACAAAGAGAGGTTCTGAGACCAGATATACCTTGTCAGCAAGAAACTCTTCCTATCCTGGTTACATATGACTCTGAGGCATCTCGTCAAAAGTTCAGGCATTTTCAGTATTTGGAAGTGTCCAGGCCCCATGAAGTCCTGTGCCAACTCTGGGAGCTCTGTCTTCAGTGGCTGAGACCAGAGATTCATACAAAGGAACAGATCCTAGAACTATTGGTGCTAGAACAATTTCTGCTGATCCTCCCTGAAGAAGTCAGAACTTGGGTAAATTTACAGCATCCCAAGAACAGCAAAGATGTGGTGACTCTTACCGAAGATGTAATTGAAATGTTCAAAGACAAAGGTGAGACTTTAGAAAATTAGAGGTAGAGTAGTCGACCTTTCCCATATGAAGGAAAATTATCTTTTCTTGTACTGCTCTGTTAGGATTTTATGTTCACATGAATGTAAAAGACAAGCATACAAGGAATTTGAAGACTGGGAAGAGTGCTAAAAGTGATTTACGAGGAAATCTAAGCTTCAAAGAGAATGAAATGGCCTCACAAAAGAATGATAGACAAGGAAGAATTTAAATTAACATATAGTGGGAACCTAATAAAAGTTAGAGAATATATTTCAAAGATAAAGGAAGTAGCCAGGCATGATAGCGCATGCTTGTAATCCCAGTACTTGGGAGGCTGAGACAGGAGGATCACCGGTTCAAGGCCAGCCTTACCTACTTAGGCCCTCTGCAACTTAGTGAAACTCTGTTTCAAAATAAAGAATAAAAAATAGGGCTGGGGATAGAGCTCGGAGGTAGAATGCCCCTGGGTTCAATCCCCAGTATCCTTCAAAAAATAAGTAAAGGAAGTAAAACTTGAGAAGATGTAGTTAAGGATTGTTTTATTCAAGTTTATTTTTATGGTAGGTAATTCTAATAAGGACCAGAGCATGAACAAGGAAGCAGATCAGTTGCTGATGGATGTTAGAAATAAGAATGTCAAAGATCTGTCAGTATAGGTTGTTGAAAGGGTTGTCTACACCAGTGTTAAATTGACCTATCATAATCCTGTGCAGATTCACATTAGAACAATGTGAGCCAAGTAACCAAACTTTTTATTAACTTAATATAATTACTTTAGTATTGGTTATTAATAATAGACAAAGTTTTCTGAGGGCAGGCATTTGTTTCCTTCACACATAGGAGATAGAAAATATGTATTGGAGCCGGGCGTGGTGGCGCACGCTTGTAATCCCCACGCTTGGGAGGCTGAGACAGGAGGATCGCACTGGTTTGGAGCCAGCCTTGCTGGCTTAAGAGACCCTGTTTCCAAATTAAAAAAAAAATAGGTCTGGGAGTGTAGCCCAGAGGTAGAAGGGCTTCCAGGAACCCCAGTACCACACACACAAAAAAAAGAAAGAAAATATGTATTGGAAATGAATATCCAATAACAATTTATTACAAAGCAAGAATGGTATAAGTGAATGGCATGAACTTCTGAAAACTTTTTTGTATGAGAGAAAAATGAGAAAGTGGTAATAGAGAGGCCCAAGTTATTAAAACAACTTCCAAGATCATAATAGTAGATGCAAAGAGGTGACTTAGATGATAGCCCGGGTTCATTTTAGACAAGTAGAGAAAAAGAACACTCTATAATGAAGTTGAGGGCTAAGATGTAATTCAGTGGTAGACTGAAATGTTCATAAATTATTTTTTGAATACAACAAAGTTTTAAGAGAACATAGCTGTAAAAATTTAAAGAGGTTACCAGAAAAGAATTAAAGAGAGGAAAGTATATTCAGAAGAAATAAAAGAATATTTGCTTGGAGGTATTTATATTTTCCCAAGATAATGCACACATTTCCAAGAATGACGAAAATACAGAACAATGCTGCATGGAGTATTCTGGGGGTTCTGAGACCGAGAAGATTGAGGTGTTTTAGTCCTAAGTGAAGTTAACAACCGTAATCTTTTTGCAGCATCAAATGGGATGTTGAAAAAGGCAGATGAGTTTTTTTGTGTGTGTGGTACTGGGGTTCCTGGAAGCCCTTCTACCTCTGGGCTATACTCCCAGACCTATTTTTTTTATTTTTGGAAACAGGGTCCCATAAGCCAGCGCGCGGCTGGCTTCAAACCTGTGCAATCCTCCTGTCTCCGCCTCCCAAGCACGGGGATTACAAGTGTGTGCCACCACGCCTGGCGCGGCAGATGAGTTTTAAGAAGTTTCCCTATGCAGTTGTTTCAGTTTTCTTTGAATCTAGTTGTATATTCACAATGAAAAATTGGTGTTTATATAACTACATGCTTCTCAGCTTTTAAGGATTTCAAAGCCCTAAAATTGTAAAAAATGGGGGTGTGGATAACTTAGGCTTGCCAACTTTATTTTTTCAAGTAGCATTTAAAAACAATTGTTAAACAAGAAAAAAGACATTTTGACATAAAAATATGTCTTTAAATTGAATAAATTTTAAAAGTTACAACAAACTTAATACACAGTTTCTATTTTTTTTCCTCACTTTATTCTGAAGGACAATTTTATCACAGACAATAATTGGTCCATAGTTTGGCATTTGAGGATCACCAGTATAATTCATGAATCTTACAGAAACTTTAGGAAAGTAACTCTTGTGTATACTCACTGACGTGCTGAAGGAGAGAATTGGTTGCCTCTTTGACTCTGATGTCCTAAAAACATCAATAGCTCAAGGTGAACATATTGCCTAGTCTGTGGAACTTGACAGAAAATAACTCTTAAATAGAATTTTCCTCAGTGTGTTTGAGGGAGTGATTGTTTAGTTAAAGCACTTTTAGCTCAAAGTAGAAGTACAGCCTGTGGTGGCCGAGCCGTAGTTAGATTTTAGGTATAAAGGGATCAACGTTATATTTTTTCAGTCAGATATGGTCTCAAAATATCTTGACTCTCTTCTTTCTGATCCAATAAATTGCAACCCTTACTGGAATATCAAAGTTTTTAAAAAATATGAAATCTCTACCCTTCCCTGAGAGCTTGTAATTTCTGGTAGGGCTTGACATCATTTTATCTACAAAGTTTACAAATGAACCCTATGGACAACTGGCTAAAAGAGCCAGGCGTGATGGCGCATGCTTGTAATCTCCGCGCTTGGGAGGCTGAGACAGGAGGATCGCACAGGTTCGAAGCCAGCCTCAGCTACTTAGTGAGGCTTTCAGCAACTTAGCGAGACCCTGTTTCCAAATAAAATATAAAAAAGGTCTGGGAGTATAGCCTGGAGGTAGAAAGCCTCTGGGTTCCACCCCCCAGTACCACCAAAAATAAATAAATAAAATTACTACTATAACAACCATTAAAAGTTGCTCTGGGGCAAAAATTGTCTTTCTAACATTTTCCTTCTTCTTCCTTAGATACATCCTGCAAGGGCTCTCCCCTTCAGAAGGGGAGCACCAAGGAGGAGAACGTGGAATCTAGCTCACTAACAGGCAAGCCCCAGGTGAATTAGGATCTCACTCTTTAATGGTAGGGGTTTTTTTCTTTTTAAATATGCCCTTTGACTTTTTTGTCTTTGAACTTTTATAAAACGTAGATCCATCTAAGGGTTGGAGTCTCCTCATGGGGACATTGGATCTATTTTAGTTGCTGTTGTACTCTTTAGAAAATATTTTCTCTTTGCCTTATATATTCTCTGCATCTGTTCCCCTAATATAAATAGTTGAAGCCGTAGAGTCTCACAATAGAATGATTATAATTAAAAGTGAAGGGGATGCAAGGGTAGAGTCCTGAGAAATGTCTTTTATTACCAGTATTATTTACCTAGGAGTAGGGGAAAAAAAACACTCAAAGGATGCTGAAAATAAATTACTAAAGATACCGAGGAAAGTATGTTACTGAAGACAGAGTATGAGAATACTTAAAGGAGAAATGCTTTAAAAAGTCAGAGTAAAGCCGGGCATGGTGGCGCACACTTGTAATCCTAGCATTCGGGAGACTGAGACCGGAGGATCACGTTTCTCAGACACCTCAGCTACTTAGGCCCTCTGCAACTTAGTGAGACCCTGTTTCAAAATAAAGAATACAAAATAGGGCAGGGGGTGTAGCCTGGAGGTCAAATGCCCTAGGTTCTATCCCCAAAACCGCAAAAAAAAAAAAAAAAAAAAAAAAATTCAGCGTAATACAGTCTACCTAAGTAGTGTCTGTTTACTTAGGGAGACACTAGTATGCTTGGGAATAAAAGCCAGGTGGCACTGGATTGTAGAAAGAGAAGTTGAGGAAGTAGACAAAACTAATGTAGACAACTTATTCATAAAGATTAACTCTGAAAGAGAAGAAAGGAAGAAATTTATGTATTTCTGTGTGACTGAAGGCACACCAATAAAGACAAGGTTGAGGGTCCTGGAGTGAGAAGTGGATTAATTGATGGTGTGATACAGGATATAATTTATTCATTAGATGATATTAAACAGTTTATTCATTAACCTATTTATGCAGTTCCTAACATGCCAAACGCTTCTCTAGAGACTGAGAATCTTGATTGGTAAACAAGATTTGCTTTGTGGAGATTGCATTCTAGTAAAGATATATAGGCACATACAAACAGATGTGATAATTGCAAATAATTATTTAAAAGCAAAGAAAAATTAAAACAGCAGTAATCAGGCCTCACAGGGTGACACTGAGTTGTGAGTCTTGAATAGTGAGTTATCAGCCTCCATTTCTCAGAGAAAATGTCCCACCTTTTCTTCCAGTCAAACCTACATTTTCATTATAAATTTCCCTTGAATTCATCTTAAACTCTACCTGTTCTAAATTCGTTTGTATATATTCTTGTATTCCATAGTAACTTTTTGTTCCTCAATTATCTTGTATTTTTCTCCTCAAAGTGTGAGCAAATATATAATGTAAAAAGTGCACTTCATTTTCCTTTTGCAACCCTCCCAGAGTATATGTAGTACCAAGTTGACTGGCCCTCAATAGAGGTTCATGTTCATTGCTAATAACCTCGAACATTGCCCTATGAATATCTTGGATATTCTGGCTACCTACCCTATTCCCAAATTTATTCCTTCTCTGGCATTATGTTTGGAAGTGACCTCTGGTTACAAAGTAATTTAATATTTTAGGAACCATTGACATTCAAAGATGTGGTTGTGGAATTCACGAAGGAAGAGTGGGGGCAACTGGACCCTGCTGTAAAGGACCTGTACAAGGATGTGATGCTGGAGAACTATAGGAACCTGAATTCATTGCACAAAGGTGGCTTCTATGTATTTACGTACTCTGTCCATTGGTAGTCTCTTTGTCTACTATAAAAATCTCCAGACACTGCTGAAGTTATTCCATTCATTTTGTTCTGGGTTTAGGTTCGCTACTATCCTTTAGGACATTTTTCTGCTCATTCTGGTTGATGAGGAGCCAGAAATACATAGGTCGGTGGTGCTTTCTGGACTTATCCTTCAGCAGCTTAGCCTGCTGGATTGGGATGAAATTCTTTTGCTATAAAAATGTCCTATATTTTTGTATTTATTGTTGTCATTTTTATTTTCCTCATGAACAGCTCATGAACTTTCCAAACCAGTTGAGATCCCCAACCTGGAGAATAAGAAAAAGAGATTGATAATGGAAGGAGAAATCCCAAGGACTGTTATGGGTAAGAACCATGCAGATATGACACATTTGTAAAAAAAAAAAAAAAAAAATACTGTTGTTAAGCAGAGACAGTGACCCTGCCTTTGAATTATTAGTTGGACATAATCAAAACTGCCTAAACTGTGGGGGTTAGGGAATATCATTGCCTTTTGTTCAGAGGTTCTTTTTTGTTTGTGGCAAAATAGTGTCCTGAGTAAGGACCACAAATAACCTAAAGCTATATGATTTGGGGCAACCATTGTTCCAGTTTTCTCACATGTGACTCAGAATTAATAATAGTAACTACCTCCAGGTTTCTGTGAGATTTAAATGAGTTGACACATGCAACAGTCTTAGAACACTACCTAGAACATGGCGAGTGCTAAACAACTAGCCAACCTAATACTGAACTTTATTCCATTTAAAGAAAACAAATTGCTTTATGTTAGAGAGCCTTCTAGTAGTCATCCATTTTTCATTTTTTGACCATAGAACTTTTTTACTTGTACCTTTACTCTTATCATAATCTTATTATTAGTAGTACTTTGTAAGAGTATAAAATTGAGATTAATAGAAATTGTAGTAAGAATAGAAAGTAAAGAAAGGAATAGAACTCACTCATTACCTCACTCCCCAGATCTACACAGTATTAACATGTTGGTTTAGTTTTTTTAAGCTGTTTGTGATGTATCTTATGAGTCTAAAGATTTATCTTCAAAATTGTGAAAAAAATTTCAAATGTTTTTTTTTAAATACACCAAAAAGGCAAATTTGAATAGTGAATATAAAACCAGTTTTGGAGAGTTTATTTGGGTAATTGAAACCTATGGATGTTAATCTATGAAGATAGATAAGCCCCTCGAATTATTTAAGAAGTTGGAGACATTTTTCAGATAAACCAAAGAAAGGCAGATTAGTTGGCATGGGCTGATCTCCAGGAGATATGTAGACAGACCCAGGATTGGGGATATAAACTTAGTATTTCAAGTGTTCATTCTCAGATTACAGGCAGAAACATAGTCTAGATAGATAAGGCACAGTTTGTGATTTTGAAATTAGTAGTCAGGAGAAAGCTAGTTACTTGAAATCTGTGTGATTTGAGCAAGAAGAGAGTCAGCCACTGAACCCCTGCCATCTGTGCTGACTGCCACAGGTCCACATGCCGCCACCATGCCTCTGAGAGAGGACAACTGCCTGATCTCTTGGTTCTCGTAGGCATCATCCTCTGTTTTGTTTCATGTTACAAGTCCCATACCCAAAAATGCAGGTGTCTACTGGGCATGCTTCAGAGTCACTGTTGGCTGGGCAATATTGGGTTTACAAGGCAGCTACCCTTCAAATTGGTGCACTGAAATGTCTGTGGGGTTCCAGAGATGGGAATCTGAGGGGCTCTGCCTGCCCCCTAGGTGGCCCTTTGAGCATTCTAAATCCAGACAACAATAGTTTTTTCTCACAGTGACTCCTGGCTACGGCTCCCTGGGGTTTTTCTGGGAGAGGATGTGAAACCCTTTCCAAAAGTGAGTTGTCTGTGTAGATTTCAGGCTACATATCTGAAGGGAGTCAAAGCCTGTGAGGACTGTGAAACTTTCCAGTAGCTAGGATTGCCAGCATCTACACTAATAAAGTTTGCTGGGATTCTCATCCTTACCCCTGCAAAGGAGAGACTTCCCCCCACCCAGCTGTGGGGCAGGGTGGCAGATGCTGGGGTATTTAGTTGCTCTTACCGTGCCATTGCTGCAGATCTCTGAATCTTCCAAGGTTCTGGAAGATGGCTAGTGTTCTCCCATGGTCACTCACCTCATAATGCGACTATACATTTGGTACTTTGGCTCCTCTTTGTGGAAGAGAAGGTGAGTGTTGAGTACCTGTATTCAACCATCTTATCTTCTATAAGTCTCCTTTTCTGACCTCAATTCACATTTCTATTCTGTATTTAAGACCCATGGCATATGCGTATACCTTTCTGTAGTTTAGCTTCCCTTTCCTATTTAGCAGTTTCACTTCTAGTTCATCTAATTTTGTGCTTTGTTTTTAGACATGGAGACTGTCTTAGAAGATCAAGATTCAGTTCCAAAGCAGGGGGCTTCTATAGAAGAATCATCCCATAAAGTAATCACAGCAGGGCTTACCAGAAGTGGACATCCTTCCTTAGATGTCTGGATAGGTGAGGATTGTATACAGAGAAACCAGAAAAATCAGGATATAAATTTGCCACAGGAGGCTTTCATTCATAAGACAGTCTATACTGAAGAGGGAGATACTGAATATGATGAAAATAAGGAAAGATTTATGCCAGTTTACTCTGTTTGGGATCTACAACAGGGAATTTGTACCAGAAAGGGGTCCCTAAAAAGATGTACGTTTGAAACTGCCCTCAAATTTAATTTAAACTCTGTGGGTAAGCAATATTCTGAATACAATGAATGTAGAAATGCCTTGAGCCTAAGTCCACATATTATTCAACCCCCAAAAGGTCATACTGCAGTGAATTCCTATCAGTGCTGTCAGTGTGGAAAAGCCTTCAGCCGAAGTTCATCCCTCATTCGACATGAGATCATTCACACTGGAGAGAGACCCTATAAATGCAGTGACTGTGGGAAATTCTTCAACCGAAGCACAAACCTTACAAAACATCAAAAACTTCATAGTAAGGCAAAGGCTTGCGAAGGCAATAAATATGGAAAAGCTGTCTGTAAGAGTGAAGACACTAATAAAAATCCACAACTCCACTCTGGTGGCCATCCCTATGAATGTTTGGATTGTGGAAAATCCTTCAACCGCAGTTCTTCCCTTATTCGACATCAAATGATTCATACGGGAGAGAAACCCTTCCAATGTAAGGATTGTAACAAAACCTTCAACAGACATTCAACCCTTATTAAACATCAAAAACTTCATACTAGAAGTAAACCCTGAAAATGGATTACCTTCAATGAGAGTTCAATTTCAGCATCCATGACTATATGCTAGGGAGAATCCCATGGACAAAATAAATGTAAGAAAATGTTTGTCACAAGAAAATAATATAACATTATTGGAGAGGAATCTGTTTAAAGGAGCTTATCAGACTCCCAACTTGAGCCACAGGAGCTTGGATTTAGACAAAGATTTGTGTGCAGCATTATGTTCATTATTTTAATCTGTTGCTCTTGCCTTTCTCTAGTTCCTAAGTGGGATCTGTAGCATGCTTGTATGTACCTGATTTATTAATGAAGTGGATCTTAGGAATGAGATGAGCAATAATCTTGGAGTTGATATTAATTTTTCTTAAACACGTCATTCTTTATAAGATTGAAAAAAGTCAGGAGCTTATGAAAATAGATTTTTTTTTTCAGTACTAGGGATGGAACCCAGGGCCATTGCACCTCCGAGCTACACTCTCAGCCCTATATTTTAGTTTCTTTATTTTTGAAACAGGGTCTCACTGAGTTGTGAAGGGCCTCACTAAATAGTCAAGGCTGTCAGCAAACCGCAATCCTCTGGTCTCCGCCTCCCAAATGTGGGATTATAAGCATGCACCACCACTCCCAGCCATAAGAGCACCTAAGGACTGAAATTTCCGAATTAATAACTCGTGGTGTACATTGACCATGAGTTATTTCACACCTGATGATATCCTTGGCCATCAATATAATTAAAGAATTGGGAGCTTAACAGTGGCAATGGGAAGTAGATGGTAGTGGTGTTCATTTATATTCTTAAAATTTTCAATTTTTTTAATGTGGGTCATATTGAAAATGGCATACATTCAGACTGTGCTTGGTACCCTTTCTTCCCTCCCAACAATGAGTGTCCAGGTTAACCATGCTACATTCATACTTTTACACATATTCAAATGTAGCTCCTCCATTAACCTCAGCCTTCTTCCTCTTCTATCCTTCCATTCTAGCTTTGCTGAGGTTTCCGAAACCCCCATTATCTGGAGTCCCTCTAGTATTCCTAATACTCTCTAGTTTGGGCATATTAGAGAAAACATGTTCCTTCTCTTTATGTGCTTGGCTGATCTCACTTAACATAATGTTCTCCGTGTCTTTCCATCTTCTTGCGAATGACATGATTTTGTTCTTTATAGCTGAGTAGAATTCCATTGTGTGTATTTCCCATAATTTTGCAATCCATTCATCTGTTGATTGAGACCTACCTAGGTGGTTCCATATTTTGGCTATTATGAATACTTTTGAGAGACATCTAACTACTGAGGTCTATTATTTGTCCCAGTCATCATGAAGTCAATAATTAACGTGTCCTAATATTCTCTGCACCAGAACTGTGTCTACTTTAAGGTACCTTAGGGTCCCAAATGGTGCCTTGAGCCAAGAACCATGTCCTAATATATCTAGAAAGATTCATATGGGAGACATTTCCTATAAATGATGATGGTCTCTTGTCAGTATTCTCACCTTATTCAAAAGTCGAAAAAGTACACTCGAAGTGAACCCTGTGGTGAATTAATAAATATGGAAAGTTATTCTGTGTGTTTTATTCATCCTTTACAAAATAGGTTATATTACAAAATCATAAGTTGGTATGGAAATGCATGTGAACATAAGACAACTTTTAAATCCTAACAATAGGAAGTCAAGACATTACTGAGGTTTAGTTAATTCATCAAAGCACTTAATAATAATAAATAACTGACTTTTTTATAACCTGTAATTTTGAATGGTGAAATTTTCTAACTTTTAAAATATCTTTTCTCCCAACAGCTAGCTATTAGGATCTAGGTAAGATGTTGTGGTACACACTTGTAATCCCAGTACATGGGACTCTGAGAAAGGAAAATTGCAGGTTTGAAAATAGTCTCAGCAACTGAGATTTCACCAACCCAGCGAGACTGTGTTTCAAAAACAAAATAAAATATAGTTGGGGATGTAGCTCAGAAGTACAAAAAAATACAGTACAAAAAAAAAAAATACAGTACAAAAAAAAAAAAAAAACATGTTTTCCTTAAAAAGGATGCTTATATGTTCACTAAGTTAGTTACTTCAAGTGGTACCTTTTTTAATGCATACAAGTATTTTTGCAGAACATTTACATCCAGTTGATACCTTCCTCCAGCCTTTCCGGTAATTTTCTCTTGGTAAATATTTTACTGTATACAGGCAGATATCTAAGCTGACACATGAACAGTAGAGGTTAGCTAGGTTATATGTGATGGTTAGAAGGGAGAGAGAATAAATAGGAAACAAGCACAAAGTGGCAAAGGGATGAGGGCATGACGTGCTCAGGAAGCATACATTCATTACAGGAATATGGCATTGGGAGGAAGAAGAGAGCCTTCACTTCACATTCAGGTAAAACAACCATATTGAAAGTGGTGTTGTAAACCACCTTAAAAGCTTGGACTTAAACCGGGCGTGGTGGGGCATGCTTGTAATCCCCACGCTCGCACAGGTTCGAAGCCAGCCACACTGGCTTAAGAGACCCTGTTTTGAAATAAAAAAGCATAAAATAGGTCTGGGAATGTAGACCGGGGGTAGAAGGGTTTCAAGGAACCCCAGTACCACCAAAAAAAAAAAAGTTTGGACTTCATCCTGAAGTCAATGGCAAAATAAAAATCCTTGTTAATGCCACATTAAGTATTCAAAGTACTGCAATAATGAGACTAGAAAAATAAATGAAAATGGGGGTGACATTTTCTGATGATAGTTGACCAGTAGGACAAAACATTTAATAAAATCAACTGAAAAACTATTAGGTTTAGTAAATGAGTTCAGATATATTACATTTTCCCACCTTCCTCAATATCTTGAATAAGTGGAAAGATGTGTGTGTGTGGAGGGCAAGACCTGTATTTGTACAGGTGTTGAATTGCCCCACATATTAAGGGTTTGGATTTGAAATGTCCCACAAAGCCTCTGGCAATGCAGTTAAGTTCCCTGGTGAGACTTGCCTGAGGGAGGTGGGTCACTGGGGTGTGGCCTTAGGCACCATATCTGTCCCTGACTGCACCTCCCCTCCTTCCACCTTAAGCTGAAGGCAGCTCTCCTCCACCATGCACCCTGCAGCCACAGTTTCAACCTGGGAGCCAGGTAACCATGGACTGAAACTCTGAAATTTAGCCCAAATAAGCCACCCTCTAAGTTGTTTTTGTCAGATAGTTCTGTCACAGTGATGATAAAGCTAACTCATACTACATTAAACTATAAACTTCTCGCCAAATATTCAGTGGGTAGGATGTAATTCACAAAGTGGCTATAAACTTTAGTTTGTAGATATAACCAAGTAACTATGAACTTTTTTTTTTTTTTTTGGTGGTGGCACTGGGGTTCCTGGAAGCCCTTCCACCTCTGGGCTACACTCCCAGACCTATTTTACATTTTTATTTGGAAACAGGGTCTCTTAAGCCAGTGAGGCTGACTTCGAACCTGGACGGATCCTCCTGTCTCTGCCTCCCAAGTGCGGGAATTACAGCGTGCCCACCATGCCCGATTTTATGGACATTTTTTTTTTTTTAAAGACAGTAATAATAGGAACCTTATTAGTAATACAGTGTGATACTGTTACAGTTCCCATGAGTTCCTTTTGTCATCCCAGGTATCATGGACAGAGAAATAAAGAGCCAGGACAAGCAGTTGGAAATTAGGGCAAAAAAGATTTATTATAAAAGCAAGAGTAACAGTGCCAGGAAGGGGGGTTAAATAGGGTTTGTCCTAGCTGGTCTTCCTTATCCGAGTTGCTAAGTTCACAGGCCAATAGCCTGAGCTTTGTCAGCATCTACATAAAAGATAATTTTGTTTCAGCTCTTCCCAGGTCCAGTAGCCTTGTAAGTTTTAAGGTTTATAACTTTCTTAGTGTTGGCCTTCATCTTATCTTCATTGCCATGCTGACCCAGCAGGTTCAGGACAGAAGAAGCCCAAATTGCAGGCTGAGAAGAGTAGGAAGCAGCCTGTTTAAACCTTTTAAATGCTTGCCCTTTTTCAGGACAGGACATGGTATAAAATCATCCACAACTAACACCAGGCGTGGTGGCGCACGCTTGTAATCCCCATGCTTGGGAGGCGGAGACAGGAGGTGCAGGTTCGAAGCCAGCCTTGATGGCTTAAGAGACCCTGTTTCCAAAAAAATATAAAAAAATAGGTCTGGGAGTGTAGCCGGGAGGTAGAAGGGCTTCCAAGAACCCCAGTACCACCACCACAAAAAAAAAAATAATAATAATAATCATCCACAACTAGATCAATACTAGCCTAGAACTCACATCTCTGAGACAGAACTGGTTGTAACTAGACTGAAGTGTTCTTAAAAATTCCATACATCATGAATTATTTAAATTTGTGGAAAAAATAGGTATCAATGTTATAAAAAAAAAAAAGATGTGGAAAACTACTTTAAATAGCTGCCAATTCTCAAAAAAAATAAAAAGATAGCTATGGGGACCCAGTTGGAGTACAGGCTGGCACTGACAGCAGGACCCTTCACAGCCACAGAAGCACACTGTCTCACATTTATCAGGTGCGTGCACATCCTGCACAGCCTAGGGTTAGTCTGTCTCTGCAGAGTCACAGATGCACACACATTTCACACATGTGCATGGTGAGTGGTTATGTACAATAACACTAATAGACATGCAATAACTAAAGTGTAACACTTGTGCAATTATACACAAAATGTAACATGCATGCACACATACTCCTGACATAGGTGTGCACCATTTTGCCTGGAATCCTAAATAAAGAACTGGTCTGCAAAATAAAGTTGCCGTTTGCTGTTTGTTCTCCAGATGGCAGCTTCGCATGCTTTCTTTTTCCTAGGGATTTTACCGCCTGCAACCACAGCTGACCCCTGACCAGGTTCCTGACAATTGATGTCATTGGCAGGATGCAGTGAGTACCCTCAGCACCCCTCTGGAGGAGCAGCCCTGGAGGAACAACCCAGAGTGGAGGAGATGTGGCCCCCAGCCTCCCTGTGGTTCCTGGTAGTGGACTATCTGGCAGCATAGACCCTGCCGGAAGACTGGGACAAGGAATGTCCCCAGTCCAAAAAAAGTTCACAAGACTTTTGATGGGCTCGGCCAGGCCACACAGGGCCCCTCACAGTGGCATGGGATGAGTCAAAATGCCAGTGGACAGCACATACCACAGTGGCAGTAGCCAGCATGCAACTAAACTAGAGGCTTGGCTCAGGTACCCAGCTGGTAGGGGAACTGGCTGACCTGAGGCAGCATGTGAAATTGACTATTTACTTACTGGTCACCTTGCAATGTGACTGTTCCACACGCTCCAGTGATTTGGAGAATTGGACATTTGCCTCCTAAGCAATATGATGTTTATATATTCCCCTTAGCTGACTACATCCTGGGGATGAGCCTATTACAGGAATTGACTATGCAGATAACTGTTGGAGAATTCCAGCTATAGGTGCATGTAGTATAAAGAACATAACTAGCAGACATCTTCATATCATGCCCCCTTGCAAATCCCCCAAGCCATGAAGATTGTGAATGTGTGTCAGTACAAGTTACTGGGGGGCATTTGGAAATTGGGCAAATAATACTAAAGTTAGAAGAGGTGAGTATAATTCACCTGACTCAGCCCATTCAACTCTTTGGTTTGGCCAGTATGAAAACATGACGGTTTCTAGCACGTGACAGTGTACTCTGGGAGCTAAATAAGGTGACTGCCCTTGTGTGCAGTGGTACCCAACATTTCAGAACTGATGAATCTCCTGTCATATGAACTAGGTCAGTTCCATTATGTTATAGATAGCCTCTTGGCAGACGACTGAGACATGTCACAGTGGGTGGCACAGGATTTCACATCTTGGTGGAAACCTGTGGCTGTACAGTTGTACCATTTTATTGATGTTATGCTAACCTCTAATTCTCTTACAGAGTTAGAAGTAACTGCATGCAGTCTCTAACTTGATCTCCAGGAATGGGGATGGGCTTTCAATGAAGATAAAGTCCAGGATACTGAGTATTCTGTCAAATTCTTAGGAGTTATCTGGTTGGGTGAGACAAAAGTGATACCTAAAGCAGTGATAGACTGAACGTTCAGTTACAGACATATGTGGATCTTGGATCTTTGGGGGTTATTGTAGAAACAAGGCATTAGGAACAGCTCAATTGGATTTTGGTCAAAGGTCATAGCTATGGAAAGGACAGAGGCTGTATACGCTGTCCTCTTAGTTTGTGAACCCATTACAGGTATTGGTTAGTGACAGTGCAAACCACATACCTTATTGAAGGATGATTGAGGTCCTGGTCTCGGACCGCCTTGACAGGAATAGCCCAAATGCCCATTCTGATAAAGTGGGGTGCACACATAGTTTAAGATTGGCTGAGGTTCTGGGCTTGGAGGCCCTGGATAGGAACATCTCAAACATCCACTCTGACAAAGTGGAGTGCATACTTAGAACAGCAAGCAGTTTTTTGGTAGCCCTTTGTCTGACATACTTTGCTGGGGTCAGTACAATTCAAACAATAGCCTTCTAGGAACCCAAGGAAATGGTCAACACCTCAAGTTTCTATGAGAAAAGGAATGCCCTAATACCTGTGTGGAAGCATGGTATACTGATGGCTTCTGTCATGGGCAGCTGACCATGTGGCAGCTGTGGCTTTACATCCTGCCATGGAAACCTTTTGGTATGAGGCCAGTACCTGATTTTCCAGCCAATGGGCCAAGCTCCAAGCTTCAGTTAGTACTCATAAAGGAGACTGGGCCCTAGCATGTCTGTATAGACAGCTGGGCTGTCTATTGTGGGCTATTCTTGAATAGACTAACTTATAAATCATGTTCTGGAGCATAGGTCTTTAAATGCCCCTGGCAACAATGCTGCTGATGCTCTAGTGCAAGTCTTGCCCAAGCAGCCAGAATGATAGAATTCTTTATGAACTACAGAAGGGCCTTGGCCTCCTGCTGAAGGAGGTAACTTGCAGAAGTGCCCCTGGCAGTGCAGCTTTTAAACGAGCAACCTCATTGCACTGGGCAGGCTCCTAGATAAGGTTAATAGTAGGAATGCCCCATACACTGCAGGTGACAGGGAGTTCAGAAGACTCCTAAGGTGTGAGCAGAGGTTTCTCTCAGAAGATGAGCATGTTGTCTGCCTTCTCCTGGAAGGGAAGAACATACCTATTATGGTCTTTCTGCCCCATCCTACCATCCTGGTTAATGGTAGGGTGATAGTCTGTTTTCCTGGGAACACACCCTTTCAAGACTGCATTAACACCTCCCATTGCTGGGTCTGCACCAAACTACCAGTGGAGGCAGCAAAGGCCTCCATGGTGCAGTAGCCCCTTCTACTGCAGACAACTGGCCTACCTTACAAACATGGAACCACAGCAGCCCAAAATGGAATGAGTGATGCCATGTAAGAGGACTTGCTAAGCCACAATTGTAATAATGTCCCCTACCCTTATTGGGATATACTACAGAAAACAGGTGAGGCTGGGAACATGTACAGTTTGTAAGCATAGTGCCTTTTTTTTTTTTTTTTTGTATAGAGCAGGTGAACCAGTTGGTCTGGATGGTTGTCCCAAGAACTATGTTAACTTTGTTTATTCCAGGAGATGGTACTATAGATAGAGAGCTATAGGTGGAGGTCTTAAACCAATATGTTGCTGAAGCCTTAAATACATCCTGACAGTTTTTCCTTTTTAATGGATGAAACCACCCAGATGTGGGAGATGGTTTTGCACAATAAAATTTTGTAAACATTCCAGGCCACCAGCAGCAGATACAGCAAACCCGAGAGGAGGTGATGCAGGGGTAAAGGCTACTCAGGCTTTATAGGAGGACCTGCTTACAACCTGGTGGAACTCACTCGGCTCCTCCTGGAGATGGGTATTGATTTTCCTTGCCACTGTGGCTGGAGGACTCATACTTGTTCCACGCTTTACTGTTGTGGTATTTGGGCCCACTGTAGTGCTCTCAGGATCAAGTCAAGAACTGCCACCCTGTATGGGGACCCAGGTGGAGTATCGGCTGGTGGTGACATGACCCCAGGCAGCCACAGATGCGTGCACCTCCCACAATTGTAGATGTACACCCATCTCGTGGATGTGCATTGTGTATGGTTATGTACAATGACTTGGTAAAGTGTAACATGCATGTGCAATGACTAAGCAAATTGTAACACACATGCACATGTCACACTGATGTAGGTGTGCAACATTTTGCCGGGAACCCAATAGAAGGAATAAGTCTGCAAAATAAAGTTGCTGCTTGTTAGTTCTTCTCCAGATGGCAGCTCCACATTGCTTTCTTCATCCTGGGGATCTCACCATCTGCAACTACAGCTGGCCCCTGACCAGGCTTCTGACAATAGCCACTAGTCATATGGAGAAAAGGTCCTATTTTCACTAATAAAAACATGTTAAAAAGTTCACATTCTGACCGGGCGTGGTGGCACACACTTGTAATCCCTGCACTTGGGAGGCGGAGACAGGAGGATCGTGCAGGTACGAAGCCAGCGTGCTGGCTTAAGAGACCCTGTTTCCAAATTTAAAAAGGTATAAAATAGGTCTGGGAGTGTAGCCCGGAGGTAGAAGGGCTTCCAGGAACCCCAGTACCACAAAAAAAAAAAAAAAAAAATCACATTCTGCTCTGATAGAGTACAAAAGCAATACACTCAGGAGGAGCACAGGTTCAAAGCCAGCCTCAGCAATTTAGTGAGGCTCTCAGCAACCAAGGAAAACCCTATTTCTAAATGAAAAAGTATAATGGGCTGGGGGTACAGCTCAGAGGTAGAATGCCCCTCCAGTAACACACACACACACACACACACACACACACACACACACACACACAATTTGCAATGTACCATGAATTTCTATCACCTCTCCTACCTTGTTGCTGAATCTACAAACCTTCCTATCACTATCCTTCACGAAATAATTTTGTAATATACATAATTTACTCAGTTTTCCTTTCTACCCCTTAGGTCTGATCATATTGTTGGGTGGTTTTAGAATCTTTGTGAATAATCCAACCAACATTCCAGTTTCTCAGTTCCTCAATGTTCCAATTCCTATAACCTTTTTATTTTACTATCCTGCCATTTCCTGAACTCTGAGGTACTGCTCTTATATCTGAAATTCCAATATAAAATAATGCATTTTCTTACTACATCTATTTTTCAAGACTACTAGTACCTCTGACCTTCCAGTTCTATTTATAATGTTTATAATTATTTCTCTTTCCCTTCTATTCAGGACATATTCTACTACCCCAGCCTCACGCTGATATTTTCAGTTACCTTTCCCTAGAACCCTTTTCTTACATTTGTCTGACAAAAGGCCAAATCCTGAAGGCTCACTTATAAAATATGCTGAAAACTGTAGGGGAAAAGCAGAGACCCATTAGACCAAAGCCACACAGATTCAAGATCTGCGGCCGTTCTCTACTGGGCATTGACGCTGACCAGCAGTCTTTCTCTACTGCTGCCCCAGAAACCAATCCTTTTCACCTCCCACAACACTGTTTTAGCCCCTCTCCTCACATTTCTCGAAGCACTTACATCTACTCTCAGTTGATCAGCTTGCTCCTATCCAAGACTTTGGGTCCTGCTGGACTGAAACCGTCTCCACATGCTGCCATCAAGCTTGTAGAACACACTTTTTCCTGTCTGTAACATCAGAAAAAAAGTGTTCTTTAACCCCATTTCCTCCGAATCCTATTCTCTTCATCTTATTGGGGAGTGGGGGTGGGAAGGCGTCCTGGGAATTGAACCTAGGGGTATTCTACCTCCAAACTACACCGCTAACCTTATTTATCATTTTGAAACATTTGAACTGCTGAGGCTGGCCTTGAACCTCTAGTCCACCTGACTCAGCCTCCCAAGTACTGGGATTACAGGCAAGAACCACTTTTTGCTTGTTTGTTTCTGGTGGTACTGGGGTTCCTGGAAACCCTTCTACCTCTGGGCTACACTCCCAGACACCTATTTTTTATATTTTTATTTGGAAACGGTCTCTTAAACCAGTGAGGCTGGCTTCGAACCTGCATGATCCTCCGCCTCCCAAGCGTGGGGATTACCAGTGTACGCCACCACGCCCGGCTAGGAACCACTTTCTTATGGGAAAAATTCCATCAATCATCTTTCCTCTTTTGTTTGGAGTGGAGGGAGAAGATAGGAGTGCAGGTAACTGGCCCTTTGAGGGTCTGAAGAGAGATCAGCTTCTCTAGGATTGAGCATGAAAAAAACAATCTGAATCTCCAGACCCTCAAGAGTCACATGAGTTCCAAACCATTCCCACAAGTGGCCAGAATAAAATCAGCTTAGCCCAGTGGTCCCAACTCAAGGTACACAACCCCATGTGGTGTGGGGAGTTCAAAAGTCTGAGCTAAAAGCTCTTAGGCATGTGTGTCTAATCTCAAGACAACTGGAGGAGCGCTGGTAAGAGACCACCCTTAGCCCATCAATAATCAAAAAGAGAGAAAATTGAACCTAAATCTCTTTTGTATCTCTGACGCCCATTGGCTAGAGAGGAACTGTAGGTCTGCAGGCTCAAACTGCAGGAACGAAACCAGAGTCCTTCCCTAAGGAGCTGCACACTGGGGTGGCCTGAGATTCTGGCTACTGGGGTGGAGCTGGAACCTTGCACTGTGACCAAGCCTGTGATGCGAATCCCCTCAGGCCCAAGCTCACCAACCCTTTCAGCTCTGTGCGTCACGGAATCTGCATACTTTCTCTAGAAAAGCTCCTGGAAAAGACTTGGAGAAATTCCCTACCGGCCCCCATCTAGTGTCCTCCAGTAAATCCTGAGCCTTTCTGAGCCGTGATTCTCCTGGCTGCAGAGTGTAGTTCCTGGAACCTTTTTCGAAGCAATTGTGAAATTAAAATAGTAAAAGACTGCGATGTGCTATGAAAACTAATACAGTCCCTTGTTATGGGCACTTTCTAGAGATTAATATATCATATGATTAGTAGAATATTAATATTCTAATAGAAATCAATATTAGTCTAACCTATATATATTTCATGCTTATATATAGGTTAATATATAACCTTGATTAACATACATTATATATGTGAAGTCAGTTATACTTGATGTTTACCTAATAAACCTTTGCCTAATCTTTTACAATATTTTGCTTTAGTATTAGTTAAAACCAAGAAGAAAATGCTATGAGTCTCTATAACTTAAATTCATAAGTATAGCATACTTTCTTTTGCTATTATCTCCCCACAGGTTTCTAGATTTAGCATAT
Organism: Muscardinus avellanarius; assembly: GCF_963383645.1. NCBI lineage: Eukaryota > Metazoa > Chordata > Mammalia > Rodentia > Gliridae > Muscardinus > Muscardinus avellanarius. Next base: position 182,622,369 of record NC_137786.1, read on the forward strand.
AAAAAGATGACAACAAAAAACAAATGACTGGTTAAATTTGAATCTCAAATTCACAAAATTATATTCTCATACAATATTTGGAACATATATTAACAAATACTGAAGATGTTGTTTATTGCTTTTTGACAGTAACTGCTGCAGAAGTCTTTATCATCCCTTTTTGGCTTTGTAGATAACCAGAATTTTTCTTTCTGTATTTCAATTCTGTATTGTTTTTCCAAAGCTGTTCTCGATTGCTTTTATTCTGGTTTTGCCTAAAATCTAGTGAGCATGTATTTTTGTGTGTAGTACTAGAGACTGAACACAAGGGGCATTCTACCTCCTAGCTATAGCTCCAGTCTTTGTCTAGATAGCTTTCTGAGAGTTCTGCTAAATTGTTGCACTGTCTTCAAACCTGCCATCCTCATTTCTCATCCTCCAAGATAATATTACATGCATGCACCACCATGCCTGGTCAGCCTACACATTAACTTTGGGAAAAAAGTTTTATACATATGTATGTCATTGATTCTATCCAGGTGTAGGTGTGTGTGTGTGTGTGTGTGTGTGTGTGTGTGTGTGTTTTCTAACCTTGAAACTGCAATCTTCTTGCTTCAGAGTCCAAAGTAGTTGAGAATACAGGAGTACCACTGCCTGTATTTGTTTGCTACTGGGGGTGAACTCAGGTGCATTCTACCTTCAAGCTGTACCCTTAGGAATTTTTGTTTTATGTGTGTGTATGTGGTATTGGGGATTAAACCCAAGGGCATTCTACCTAAATTGCTGAGGCTAGCCTTGAATCTGTGACCATCCTGTCTCAGCCTCCCAAGTACTGGGATTATAGGCATGTGCCACTATGTTTTCTTATCTTCCTTAGAAATAGCTTTAACTTCATTGGATCTCCATTCCCTGATCCTCATATATGCCTTTTTCATTTCCATATCAGTATTTTTACACATTTATTCATTATTGTATTTGATACCTACAATGTTAATTCTTATCATTACCTTTTACTGTTACAGCATTTTAAATTACTTTGAAATCTTTCTTGCTACCTATTTTTCACTTCATAGGCTCTTCCCTACTTTTACTCTAGCGTCACTGATTTTTGTTATGCTATTGAGAATATAAATTTTAAAAATTCCTCCTCTAGAAGATCAAAGCTAATTTTCAGGGATACAGGTTTCTAAGTCTTTGGGATATTTTTTCTTTGGTATTAACAATTCCCTCTTACTTCTCTAAACAGATCCACTTTTTCTCTTGGGAAATAATATCTAAATATACTTGTATATTAATAAGGCTTGAATATTCCTACTTAATTGACTCCATTTTTGTAGTGGCCAAATTCTCTTACATAATTTACCTGAATATTCATTGTTACATACAGCTCTGAGTTTGATCCTGCTCTTAGCAGATATTTCCTATTGCCACTTTTCTACCAAGATTAAATAAAATTATACTGCCTGGATCTCTGTTTCTGAACCTATGGATTATCATCAATTTCTAGCATTTCCTATTCTTTTTTGAGAGGGTGAGTGTGTGTGAGAGAGAGAGAATTGGGAATAGAACCCAGGGGCATTCTACCTCTGAGCTATATCCCCAGCCCTACTTTGTTCTTTTATTTGGCAACCAGGTCTTACTAAGTTGCTGACAGTCTAAATTGCTAAGGCTGGCCATAAACCTGCAATCCTTCTGTCTCAGCTTCTCAAGTACTGGAATTACAAGCGTGTGCCACCATGCCCAGATCCCTATTATCTTTGTCTACACCTTACCTAGAGATTCTAAATCTACTTTTTGTCACTTAAGTGTTTAAGCCTACTAATAAAATTGGAAGACTGAGGAGAAGTGATGAAACTGCACGGTGGTCACCTCAAAGTGCAGTACTCTAGCAATAGAATAGTTCCCAATTATTCCAGTCAACAGAGATCGTATCTCTAATACATACTGTATCTTACATATAGTCGTACAGTGTTTCCTATCCTTTGTTGTGTGGTTTGTGTTGAAAAAGCAGCTGAATTCCACAAGTCTTAAAGATAACTTCTATATTTGAGCAATAGGTTATTTACCAGCTTTTTATTTTTTTATTTTTATTTTTGTGTGTGTGGGTCTGGGGATAGAAAACAGGGGCCTTCAACCTGTGAGCCACACTCTCTGCTCTATTTTTTATTACTTTTTTGAAACAGTATCTCACTAAGTTGTGGAGGGCCTCACTGAGTAGCTGAGGCTGTCCGCGAACTGCGATCCTCCAGGCTCAGCCTCCCGAATACTGGGATTACAAGCGTGCGCCACCACGCCTGGCTTCCAACTTGAGTTTTAAGTTTTGTGTGTTGCATCTTTTCTATGACTTCCTAGGGTCATACAGGGAAGTCAAGCGATGCTGTTTCAAAGATGACTAGCCAGTTTCAATGAAGACCAACACTTAAATAAATGTTTTGAGTCAGTGAAAATATAAAGACATAGCATTTCATGCACATTAAAATGAACTGTAAAAAAAAAAAAAACTAGAATGAAATTGGGTGAAATTTTCTCCTTAACTTATATATATTTATGATTATGCATTATATTTATAGTAAAGAAAATACACTTTAAATTTAAGTATACAGTAATTTTCCTAAGAATCTCCTCTTGAAGGGAATTATTCTTAGTGGAAGTTAGAGGAAACTATAATTGTTGCTTGCTATTACTTGTTTATAGAATTTCTTTTCCAGCAACATTTATTGAGGTTAAAAGTTGAGCTTTCCTTAAAGCTACTAACTAAAGAAATACTATTTATAAGGTTTCTCTTCTGTGATTATTGTGCAATGTGAATTCTGATCAAATCCCGTATAATACTCATGACATTGAAACGTTTTCTCTCCCATATGGGCTCTCTGATGGAATCGAAGAGCTGAGCTATGACCGAACCTCTTACCACACTTTGCACATCGATAAGGCTTCTCTCCAGTGTGGACCCGCTGATGGATGTGAAGATTAGAGCTGTGACTGAAGCCCTTACCACAATCATCACATTTATAGGGTTTTTCTCCTGTGTGGACTCTCTGATGAATGAGAAGATGTGAACGCTGACTGAATCCCTTCCCACACTCCTCACATTTATAGGGCTTCTCTCCGGTGTGGACTCTCTGATGAGTGTGAAGCTTTGAACTCTTGCTGAAGCCCTTCCCACACTCAGGACAAGTATAGGGTTTCTCCCCCGTGTGGATCCTCTGGTGAATACGAAGGTCTGAGCTGTGACTGAAATTCTTTCCACAGACATCACATTTGTACGGCTTTTCTCCTGTATGCACTCTCAGGTGAATCTGAAGATTGGAGCGCTGGGTAAAGCCCTTACCACAGAAAACACACTTATAGGACTTCTCTCCTCTGTGTACTGACTGATGAATTCGAAGATTTGAGCTCTGACTGAAGCCCTTACCACACTCATCACACTTATATGGTTTTTCTCCTGTGTGGACTCTCCGATGAACGTGAAGTATTGAACTCCGACCAAAACTCTTACCACACTGTTCACACTTAAAAGGCCTCTCTTCTATTTGAAGTCTCTGGTGAATGTGAAATAATGAATTTCTACTGAGGTTCTTATTACACTCAAATTTATAGAGTTTCTCTTCTTTGTGGATTCTTTGATGGCTGTGAAGATAAGAGATCTGACTAAAGCTCTTACCACAGGCATTACAGATATAAGGTATACCTCCCGTCTGGATTCTCTGATGGGAATTAACACCTAAGCTCTGACTGAAGTTACTGCTAACTTCATCACATCCATACAGCTTCTTACCTATGTGGATTCCTGGATGTCTGTACAAATCTGATCTCTGAGAGAAGCATGCTGTGCTCATGGAGTACTGATAAAGCTTTTCTCCAAGTTGATTTCTCTTGTGGAGAACACACTGTGAGTTCCAATAATAAACTTCTTTACATTTATCACATCCACAATATTTCACTTCAACAGAGTCTTTCAGTAGGTCATGTTGACATATCTCTCCAGTATACTCTGGAAGGGCTTCCTCCACTGGGATATAAGAGTGCTGAACTATGAATTTCTGTTCTTTTTCCAAGAAGACATTTTCCCTAGGTATGCCAAGATAGTATCTGTCCCCTTGAAAACCATGTAAATCACTTCTATAGACTTCTCTATCATAGTCTTGAATGCTTTTTGTGTCTAAGGACTGCCAAGGTATAAAATTTTCATATTTTAAGTTCCTGGAGCTTTTGCCTTCAAAAGTCAGTTCATAATTCCCATACTCTGGTACTTGTGTAGAGAGAATTAACCACTCTTGACACTGGGAAATGTCTTGTTTGGAATCTACCCCTTGGACAATTTCATTATAGTTCTGATTTTCATGTATCTGAATGCCAGCATTCCTCCAGTACGGCCAGCCAGAAATATTTTCATAGTCTAAGTATCTAAATCTTTCCTCTTGTAGTTTGTAGTTCTCATTCAAGATTCCTAGAAGAATAAGTAGATACTTCAGTGATGATATGAAGGTTGTCACTAAAATTTCTAAGTATTAAAATCAATGACCTCTAGAATAATAAGAATATAAGTGGATAGGGTTAGGAGTGAAGGGTTCTGACTTTGGCTGGTCCATTTAGATCTAAAATTCATTTATTCTTCTCATTCATGTATGTATATGTTCATTTATTCACCCATGCATTTATTCTACAAACATACGTTGAACATCTGCTATTTACCAGGCACTATTAGAAATAAAAGAGTAAGACTATTGCTTCATGGAAAGTCTTAAAGACTAAAATTTAATTAGATTACTTTATTTGGGGCATTATTTCTATTTTTCTCTTATAGAGTACTGTGGGGAAAATGGCTACACTAACGTTTTACTTTATATCCTTGGGTTCATGTTCTCCTTCTACATTGTCTCTAGGCTTGGCTATATAATCTGGTCAGTGGAACAACAGCAAAGTGTTAACAAGCAAAAACTTGAAAAGGGCTTCTCTATTGCTTCTTTTGAATAGCCTGTGACCACCAGCATGTAAATGAACCAGGGATAGATGGTTTGAAGAGGGATATCTAGCCAATGTATCACCATTATATTATCCTCATTATATTAGTCCCATTGATATTAAAAGCCAATAGCCAGACACATGAGTCAGGCCAGCCAGGGATCTTAAGATCACTTCCAACCAGGACCATCTATAGTAAAAGATACAACCAACCAACAGGAATCATGAAAATTAATAACATTTATATTAAGCCACTAAGTTTGCAGTACCTTGTTATACAAAAAACAAAACAAAACTAACTTGTACAAATAGTATGAGGAAACACATTTAGGACCACACAAAAGTGACCATAAATGAAGATCTGTGCTTTAGGTTAAGCTAGGGAATAAATAGAAATAACAATCACAAATATCCATGTGATTATATCACCTAGAGTTCCTGGAAGATATAGGCTGAGCATTTCTAGTCTGAAAATTCAAAATCTGAAATGCCACAAAATTCAAACATTTCTGAGTGCCAACATAATGATCAAAAAATTTCAGATTTTGGAGCAAAATGCTCAATCAGAAAAGTCTATATGAAAATCCCAAGTACTTCAAAACCTGAAACTCTTCTGGTCCCAAGTATTTTGAACAAATACATTCAAACTGTATTTGTTATTTAATTTTAAATATATTCTTGAAAATATTTCTTCTACTACCTCCATATTAGCACCCCAATAAAGAACTGAATGATTCAATAAACTGCTTTTGGAAAAAGCTAAATATGTTCCCTGTGAGGTGAGATAAGTTTACCTATTGACATAACATTTGTGTAGTTCTCCCACATCACCTCCCGGTAGAGACTTTTTTGAGAAGAATCCAGAAATTTCCATTCCTCCCAAGTAAAAACAACAGTCACATCTTCAAATGTTATTGCCATCTGGTCAAAGATCAGGCTTTCCAAGATGAAGAAATCTAAGTGAGAAAGAACATAGAAAAAGATACTTAAGCCAGGCGTGGTGGCGCACGCATGTAATCCCAGCATTGGGGAGGCTGAAACTGGAGGATCACGGTTCTCAGACAGCCTCAGCTACTTAGTGAGGCCCTTCACAACTTAGTAAGACCCTGTTTCAAAAGATAAAAAATAACAAATAGGGCAGGGGGTGTAGCTCGGAGGTCAAATGCCCCTGGGTTCCATTCCCAGACCCCAAAAAAAGAAAAAGAAAAAGATACTTAGCAGGTAACATAAGAGTAAACCAAACAGAAAAAAAAAAAAGCACTTCAATGAGGAAGGAAAACAAGATATATACATACAAATACATATATTATGCATTATATACAAAAATATTTAAGGTGACAAACCCTTAGCAAAGCACAAAATACCAAGAGAAAAATGCTAAAGAGATGAAAGACATAACAAAAAATTATATAAATTAGTATTTAAAAAATGATATGATAATCAATATTCTTTCTCCCTCCCCCAATCTCAAGGTCCAGGGAATTGTATAATGGAGATCTAGCAAACATTCAATTAATATTTAATTACTATTATAATCAAATTATTGCTAAAAAGACACTGTATACGGCTAATCTTGATTCCAAGACCAGGTAAATATAATACAAATAAAATTGAGTTATAGGCACATTTATAAGTATGTAATATACCTATAGAAAATATTTGCTAACTGAATTAATATATTAAATATATGCATCATAATCAAGCTGCTTTATTCCAAGAATGCAAGGACAGTTCACAAAATCTACCAACATAATCCACTATACTAATGTACTATAAAAGAAAACCATGGTTATCTCAAGTAATAAAAAAATCCTGTGATATAAATTCCATGGAATTCAACATCTATACATTGTCTGAAGAAAAAAATTCTAGCAAAATAGGGCTTTTAAAAAACTAAAAGCTGGGCTTGGTGGTGCACGCTTGTAATCCCAGTGCTTGGGAGGCTGAGACAGGAGGGTCGCACAGGTTCGAAGCCAGCCTCAGCTACTTGGTGAGTCTCTCAGCAACTTAGTGAGACCCTGTTCCCAAATAAAGTATAAAATAGGTCTGGGAGTATAGCCTGGAGGTAGAAAAGCCCCTAGGTTAGACCCTCAGTACCATACACACAAAAAAAACCTCCCTAAACTGAACGAGGTTATTTATTAAGAATCTTAAGCTTAATGGAGATTCTTCATATATATTCCTTTTACAATGGTAATAAGATTAGGTAAATATCATCACTGTTGCTTGCAACACAGTATTAGAGGTTCTGGCAAGTTCTATAAGAAAAAGAAATAAGAGCCACAAAGATTAGAAACAAAATCATAAAATGTCATTATTCGCATACTTACAGAAATCTACTTTTAAATTCAAGAATATGCATATAAAACATAAACTAAGAGTTTAACAAAATTATCTAATACACTAAAACAATAGCATGCAGTATCAGCAATCAACTACTAAAAAGTAAGATATCATATATAATAGCAATAAACTAAATCAAGAATACAAAGAACTCTATGAAGACTTACCTTTCAAATTTCAATGAAGAAAGATTATCTGAATAAAAGAAGCAATAGGCTTCCAGGCTCTTGGACAAGATTATTTAAATTCAATACATTCCAAACACATTTCCAGTTGAATTTTTTTTAAAGTGAACAATACACTTTTTTCCTTGAAATTTACAGGGCAAGAAAAGAATAAAGGCAAGTAAACCAAGCAGGAAGATTTGCCCTGCCAGATACTGACACACCACCAAAGTACACTAGCAAATCAGAACAAATGCATCAGTAGAACAGAAGACACAGAGACTAAACAATTTGCTTCTTCATTTATGAAAGCATAGTAAAATAAAATAAAATATATTAGATGACATTAGAAAAAGAAAAGTATGGATTATTTCCTAGTTAGCATTATACAAACTGACTAGCTGTATGAGGAAAAACTGAACCATATTCCAACCTAATGAACTCAATAAGAACACCACTAAATAGATTAAATGTTAAAGCAAAAGCAATAAAGTTGGCAAAAGAAATTGTTGGAATTCAAAAACTTTTTACCATTAATAAATCAAGAGACAGTTCTTTAGGGTGAAAATATCAATAAAATAGATAAAACAATAGCTAATCAAAGGGCAAGAAGAGTAAGGGCAAATAGAAAAAAAAAATCAGAAATGAGACTGGACAAATGGCAACAGAGAAAAATGTGACTGAATGTTAGCTGCACACTTACCACAACTCTTTAATATTTTAATTTGAAAATCTGAATGGGAAATATATGTTTTCCAAGAAAACCATTCAATCTGGCCCTAAGAGAGAAAAAATTGAACAGATGAGATGTATTAATCAAGCTGGCCATTTTATCAAAGAACTATGACCTTTAAAAATATCTGGAACAAGTTTTCAGAAATTAATTCTTAAAAATTTTCAAAGAACAGATTACTTTATGTTATTAATGTGTCCCAAGGCATCAAAAACCGTTCATGAGAAAACTTGTCAATTTGTTCATGACATCAGAAACATTAAGATATAAAGCTAGTAAAATCTAGCAACACTTGGTGAAATCTACTGCCATATAACAATTCCAAACTTAATGGCTTAAAAGAACAAAAAACATTTATTATCTCTAATGCTTTCTCTGGGCCAGAAGTCCAGAAGTGGCTAGGCAGTTTGGCCTTGAATCTCTCATGAGATTATGTGATTTGCCATCTAGAGCTACAGTCATGGAAGGCTCAATGGGACAGAGGATTTGCTTCCAAATTGGCCCCTCACACAGATGCCAGGTTGGTGCTGACTGTTCATGGAAAGTCTCAGTTTCTCTCCACATGGTCCTCTGACATGACCTGCACTATTTCTCAATATGGGCAAATTTTCCATGAAAAAGGCAAGCAAGAGATGCACTGTTTTCCTGACTCAGCCTCAAAGTCACACTGTCTCACTTCTGCTGGACTCCACTGATTGGGGCCATCATTAATCCCTGACAAATCTAAGAGGAGAGGACAAAGTCCCCATTTTTTAGTGGGAGGAGTGTCAATCACATGGTAAAAGCATGACAGGATAAACTACAGTTGTGGCCAATTGGAAAATCAGTCTTCTATCATATCAAAGCATACTATATCATTACAAATATCATAAAGGAATGGTTTATTTCAGAAGGTAAAGGAAGATACAAATTGAAAAGCTAGTAACTTTAAGCCTTCTTAAGAATGTCAAATAAGAAAATCAATATAATTATTTCAGTGGATGCCAAAAGGAGTCCTTTTTTTTTTTTTTTTTTTTGGTGGTACTGGGGTTCCTGGAAGCCCTTCTACCTCCGGGCTACACTCCCAGACCTATTTTACATTTTTTTATTTGGAAACAGGGTCTCTTAAGCCAGCGAGGCTGGCTCCGAACCAGCGCGATCCTCCTGTCTCCGCCTCCCAAGCGTGGGGATTACAAGCGTGCGCCACCATGCCTGGCCAAAAGGAGTTTTCTTAAACATATTTCAAACCCAAATGTTAAACATTAAAGCTATTCCCATTAAAATTGCAAACTTGAAAATACTACAAATCTACTGTTTTATACTAGTGATGTGAAAGCACATGTCAATACAATTACACATGATTATGTGTACAGGGTCTGACTGTGTATCTGGAAAATCTAATAGAATGACCTGAAAACTACTAGAAGTTATAAGGAAAATGAATGTCTTCAAAATCCCACTATTAGAGTTGCACCCTTGGGAAGCTTATTCACGTATACCAGAAGATTTGTACATTTAGAGTATAATAGTTGCTATAATAGCAAAATGTTGTAAACAATCTAAACAATCAGTTACAGTTTAGATTTAAAATGTACCCCCCAAAGCTAGGTAGTAGCTCATGCCTATATCCTAGTATTTGAAAGGCGGAGACAGAAGATTGCAGGTTTGACGTCAGCATCAACAACTTAGTGAGAACCTTAGCAACTTAGCAAGCTTCTACTTCAAAATGAAAAATAAAAAAGGGTTTGGGTGTGTACTTGGAGAATGCCCTTGGTTTCAATCCCTAGTACCTTCCTGTTCAAGAAGTCCCCCCAAACCTCATATGTTGACACTGCAGCCAGATTCAGAGGCAAGATATGGCTGGGGGCAGAGGCGGCCCTGGGGACTGTATCTGTCCTCACTCACTCCCCGTTTCCCTGCTTCCTGGGGCCACTGGGCTGAAGGCCATATTTTCACCCTCTGCAATGCAGCTATGGTGTTTCCTGCATGGAGCTGGCTGATCATGGACTGACCTCAAAAACCTTTGAATAAATAAATCTTTCTCTAAGTTGTGCTTGCCAGGTATTTTGGTCACAATGATAGACAAAGTTGACTGAAACAATCCAAACAGTTCAACAACAGTAGGCTGGATAAGTATCATAAGTACTATGAAATGATACACAGTCATGGAAATGAATGATTGTTATATGAATTAATACAGATACACTGAAAAATCTAACATCATACAAAAGAAGCAATTCACATAATACACTTAATGATTCCATTTGTAAAATGTTCAAAAATATGCAAAACTAAACTTTTTTAGAAATGCAAACATAGTTAAAATCACAGAAAAAAAAAAAAGCAGAGAAATAATAAGTGCAACATTTAGTAAAGTGATTGCTTCTCCTAGAGGGAGCAGCAATGAAACTGTGGGGCTATAAGACGGCTTTTTAAAGTATTTATTGGTCTAGATGGTAGATGTCCATGTTATTATTGCACTTTAAATTGTATATATATGTTTACATCTACTTTTTTGCATAGATGTAAATACATTATAATAAAGTTAAAATTAACATATAAAGTCCAATTAAATAATATAGAAAAAACAAAAAATATCACAATTTGTTAAAATATTTTTAGTAGTAATACCCATATAAATATATAAAAATATTTAAACAAAAATACTTAGAAGCATATACAGTTTTAAAATTCTGAAAAATAAAGAAATTCACCAAAGAAGAAATGCAAATAGTTAATAAACAGAAGTAAAAAGTAGTTAACCTTAATAACGATTAAAGAGGAGGCAAATGAAGGCAACTTTTAAAAATAATATCCAATACTGGTAAGGATTAAATAAGACAGGATTTTTTTTATCAAATGGTTATAGGAGTTTAATTTCATTTACTATTTCTATAAAAGAACAGGTTTTAAAAAACCTAAAACAGCCGGGTGCGGCGGCGCACGCTTGTAATCCCTGCGCTTGGGAGGCGGAGATAGGATAGCGCAGGTTCGAAGCCAGCCTTGCTGGCTTAAGAGACCCTGTTTCCAAATAAAAGCCTAAAACACATTTATATCCAGATTACTTTCATATTTCTCAGAGTATTAAAAAGACATAAACTTAATAAATTACATATTAAAAAGTTTATTATAAGTTATTTGTAACAGCAAAATATCTTTCTTTTTTTGTGTGTGGTACTGGGGATGGAACCCAGCGGCATTCTATTTCAGAACTACACCTCCAGCCATATTTTTTATTCTTTACTTTGAAACAGGGTCTCACTGAGTTCCAAAGAGCCTCACTAAGTAGTAGCTGAGGCTGGCCTCAAACTACGATCCTCTCAGCCTCCCAAATGCTAGGATTATGAGCGTGCGCCACCACACCCAGTAATAGCAAAATATTACAAACTTAAAACTTCCCCAATAAAGTAGAATTTAAGTAAAGAATAGTATATACTTACAATGGAACATAATATAATCATTAAAACTCATGATACCAAAAAATGCATGGAAAATGCTCCTTTTATATTATTAGAAAAAATATACAAATAACAGTCATTCATATTTTACAAATCTTTATTTGGTACTTAATATATGCAAGGTACAATTCTGTATACTGGGAGTATTTCCTGCCCTCATAGAGGCTATTTGTCATGATTCTGTTTTTATTATTTTTATTTTATTTTATTTTATTTTATTTTATTTGGTGGCACTGGGGTTCCTGGAAACCATTCTACTTCCGGACTACACTCCCAGACCTATTTTATATTTTTATTTGGAAACAGGGTCTCTTAAGCCAGTGAAGCTGGCTTCGAACCTACGCAATCCTCTCAAGTGCGGGGATTACAAGCATGCGCCACCATGCCCGGCAATTTTTTAAAATATATACTAATACCTCTATAAACATGTACCTAACATAAACCTACTTGTATGTATTTGTATATATGTCTATGTACACATATGTATACATAAATGTTTATACAGATTAGTATGTACGTACAATTAGTATTATATAAACAATTACAAGCAAATAGACTCATATGTCAATAATGGTTGTCTCTAGTGAAAGCGACTCTAGAGGGTGCACAAGAATAACACACTTAATGGCCCTCCACCATTTGGTTTTGTTCTATACATTCATACCTACACTCCCCTGCAACTAGTACAGTTTTTTTATTTATCCCCTCAAATTCCACCTCAGACTAAAGGATGGTTTTACTGTTTGGAATGATAACTTCCTATTCATATACTGTTTTAAATTTGAGTGCCTGTGTGTTTTTTAAGTGGCATTCATTCTAGCACTATTTAATGTACAAAACTTCAGAAGTTATTACTAACCACCGTATGGCTTATTACACAATGTGTAGACATTCTTATTTTAACTAAGAACACCAAGAACAATATGAATTGTATGTATCACAGACTTGAATCACTGACAGAATGAGTTAATGTTGAGGAAAGGCACTGGACAAGGGGCAGGGGCATGCTGCATGGGAGGCTTCAAAGCTCTCCAACTGAGAAGCATGTTCTGTGCAGTATCTATCCTCCTTGCCATTTCTGCTATGACCACTACCCATGGAAAATTCTGGGGCATTTTATAATTAGAAAAGACAGTCCTTACTCACCTGGGATCAGACTGTGAAGAAAACGGTACACATTCCTCCTCCCTGTTCTTGTTCTGTGAAAAAATGGAGTATGGAGACAGCTGAGCTGAGGGAGAAGAAAAAAGGACCGAAAATCTGAGCATGACTTCAAATACCCAAACTCCACTAAACCTCCCCAAAACTCCTAGAAAGAGGAGTTCTGTTCCCCCTCAATCAATAGTAAGAAGAGCAATAAACATTAGCACCCTGCAATGTATTTCCGACCTTCCAGAAAATTTAAGGAATACAACTCTAGACATGAAAACACAGGATTCGATTCCAGTTTGGTCTCTCCAGGGATACAGATATTCTCTATGTAATTCAACCTCTCTGATACTCAGGTTTTATCTTATTATTTATTATGTAGTTTATTTACATAAGATTATTAATAAGATCAACAAGAATATAAATAGCAGAACACCTGAATGGCTTCTTCCTATTCTTAGAGTATTTTTTATATTTTGTTCCCTTATCACAACAGAATACTAGATTTACTGAAATGCAACTGAAGTTTTGGAGAAGGATTCCAGACCTTGAGTTCTAGGGACCTCATCAGTCTCAACTGTGCTAGCAATCATTTGAAGAACTTTAAAAAAAAAAATGCCCAAAGTTCTACATCCCCCAGGGTCTCGGTCCTCTCACCTGGAAAGTGGGCGCATGAGCTTTTGCCACCCAAGTTGTCCTTGCTGATCACGGGCAGGTGCCTAGGAGAAAGGAAAAGCAATTAAGAGCTCCCATTAAAGAGAGAAAAACGTCTCACGCTTGCCCCAGAAAGAGACAGTGTGGGTTCCACCGCTGGGCCCCGGGCGGGCAGCGCGGGATTCCCGAGCCCAGCCGCACTCGAGGCAGGGTCTGGGCCCTGGATCCGCGCAGCCGCCGCGCGAGGCCTCGGCTGGGCATCCAGGTCCTCCGCCGAGCGCCGCCCCCGCCTGGGCCCAGCAGCGCCCGGCCCGGCCTCGGCCCCCGCCTCCCTTCCCTTTTTTCTGCCTTAAGTGAGACCGCCGCGGCGAGGAACTCACTCACACGGGTATCTCGGGGGTTTCTGGGCTGGAGGCGCTTCTCGGCCACAAGTCTCGCTCTCCTGCCCCTCTCCCTTCAGCCACAGCGCCTCCCGCCCTTGTCCGCGTCGGGCTGGGTCTGACCGAGGGCCCGCATCACTTACGAGGCCTCCGAAGAGACAGCGGGACGACCAGAACGCTCGATCTACACAAACAATGGCCGCAGCCCGGCTAGACCGAAACGGAAGTCCTGGGCCTTGGCCTAGACACTCGGCGTTTCCATGGATACGGGAGGGGCGGAGCGGGAAAGGAGACCGCGGAGGACGGACGTGGCTCCTGATTGGCCAGGAGGATCCGGCGTCCAGCGATGCTCCCGCCTGGAGGGCGTTGCCCTCTGCTGCTTGGGGCCCAGGATGCCCTGAGCAGCCCCAGAGGCCCAGGTGTTGGGGCGCCTGGCGTGTGGGTGTGGCTGAAGTGTCATCGAAAGGAAGCGTCTACCCCGATGAATTCTGGGACCTTCGCAGCGTACAAATGCGGAACCCTTCCACCAGAACCCTAGGAAACACTTGCTGTGGGGTCGCCAGTGGTTGGCAAAGGGTGGCTGAGCCAGCTGCCCTGCACCCTTGGCCAAATGAGCATCCCAGAAGCCGGGACCCTGGTTAACATCGTCCCTAGACTCGAGGTTGGAGTCAAAGTGGGACTGAGGTGAAGCCGTCGAGGGAGCCCCTTACTCGGTGTCCAGGGACCACAGAGTTCGAAGCGCCTGCTCTTTAATTTTGTAATTGAGTGTGTTATAATAAGATTTTTTCCCCTTAAGCCCTTCCTTCAAGCTTGGGTTGGACCAGCAATATACCTATATTTTATTAGGCAAGCAAGCTTTGGTAGGGTAGTTGTTAAAAGCAAAGGACTCCTTGGGTTCTAATCTGACTACACTATTATTGATGCGGCCGTGGCAGAATCATTTTAGCCACTTTGTGTCAGAGTAATAGCTGAGATACTTATAGGCATAATAATAGTAACTATTTCGGATCCTTGTTAGAATTGCATTATGTTAGTGTAGTTAAAATTCTTAAAATGATTGCTGTTACACAGGAAACTTTATTTACTTATTTATTATTTAATTTATTTGAGACAGGTTCTCACTGAGTTGCAAAGGGCCTAAGTAGCTGAGGCTGTCTGCCGGTCTCCACCTCCCGAATGCTGGAATTACAAGCCTGTGCCACCACACCCGGCCTCACAGGAAACACTTTAGTGACTAAACAGCTACTTAGTGAAGGCCTCTGCAACTTAGTGAGACCCTGTTTCAAATAAAAGAATAAAAAATAGGACTGGAGGTGTAGCTCGGAGGTAGAATGCCTGTGAGTATATCCCCAGTACCACAAAAATAAGTAAATATAAATAAATATAAGATAAAAAATAAATGCTAGCTATATATTTACAGTTCAATGCTTACTGGGAGCAAATGACCCAGAGTCTATCTGTTTGGGCCCCAAAACACAATTTGCACCTGAATTCTTAGACTTGGAGGACCACATTTGGAAAGAATTTGTGCATGAACCTTCCCCTGTCTTGAACACTCAGAGGCAGTATGACATAGCATTTAACAATGTGGATTTTGTTGCCTGACAAAACTGTTTTCACAGCCTTTTTTTTTGTAACCCACTTGATAATGTAGCAAGTAATTTAACTTCCTACCCTCAGTCTTCTTATCTCTAAGATGAAGATTTCAGTATGGCTAAACAGATATAGTTGATAAAGTCCTGAATGGACAGAAAGTGAACAGCAACAATAAACACCAGATTTAGGCTGTTCTACAACTCTGCCTCCACCCCATATTATTCGTTATTGTTAAAGAATAATGTGCCCAGCATGGCTACACACACCTGTAATCTTAGTACTCTGCAGGCTGAGATAGGAGGATCATAGGTTTGAGGACAAACTCAGCCACCAAACTGAAATAAGGCTGAGGGTATAGTTCAGAGGTGGAGTGCCCATGGGTTCTATCTCCAGTAAAACACACACACACTATGAAAGTTCTATTCTTAGTCTTTTGCAAGCTCTCCCTACTGATTTTCATAGTGGTTAAAATAATTTGCAGTCTCACCAACAATGTATAAGTATTCCTTTTTCTTGGCATCCTTCCCAGCATTTATTATTTGTATTCTTAATGGCTGTCACTCTGACTCAGGTGAGATGAAATCTCAATATAGCTTTGATTTGCATTTTTCTGATTGCAAAGATCTCTGGAATTCATGTAGTTTAGAGTTATAAACCGAGAAGTATGTTGTGGTTTCATTTAATAATGTTTTTTAAATCAGATTCTTTCAGTTCTAATGTTTCCTGACTCACGGTTAAGTTTTTTTTTTAACTAACTTTTTTTTGCCCCATCTCATTCTAGCTAGGACTACCTATGTCCCAAAATGTATCAGAGAGCAGAAAACTAGATGGCATCAAGATGTGGATGATGAGGTCATATTTGGAGTTCTCTTTGGATACTTAAGCAGTGACATTAAGAGCTGCACTCAGCCTACTGTGCTGGTCCATGGCAAGGGTGACTCCAATAATAGCCACTGAGACATCCTTAGCCTCTTAAGTGGAAAGATATTAGATAAGTCCACAAGAATAAAGGTGTTGTTATAAATATTCTCTTTAATTTGTTAAAATTATTTGTGATTATATGAGCTAAAATCACCCATACACACTCCTCTCTGTGGGGGGGAGTAGACAATAAAGAGTATGAATCAGTTAAAATAAACGAATTACATGGATAATCCACACAATTTTCTGTTCAGTATTTCTGGTATGTAAAACCATCAAATATTAGTTGTTGTTAATGTTATTTAATGGATGTTTACAATTTTTAAACATAATGGGCTTTGAAAGTACTTTTTTGGTACTGGGGATTGAAACCAGGGCCATTCTACCTCCAGGCTACACCCCTAACCACCATTATTATTACTAGCATTAATTTGTTTTGTTTTGAAACAGGATCTCACTATGTCAATGAGAGTCTCACTACTTGCTGAAGCTGTCCTCAAACCTACAATCCTCCTGTCTCAGCTTCCCAAATACTGGGATTAAAAGCATGCGCCACCATGCCCAGCTTTAAATGATTTTTATTAGAAGATATAAATGGCAATTCATCTCTGAGCATTTTAACTCATTTTGAGAGAGTAGAACCTAGGATTTTGTTTCAAATGACTGATTACTATTTAATTAAGAACACTAATCCCCAAGGCCTTTTGACCCCAGACATACTGATAATATCTTTTCCCTGCCAAGGTGATGAAAAATAAAAAACTCAGGACTTTTTAAAGAAAGCAATGGGTTTTCTGTTTTATATGTTCAGTCACAGAAGAAGGTGGAGGCACTCTGTTAAAGATAGGTGTGGAATGTGGGAGGAGATCCTAAGAAATAGATACTTGAATGAGCTCCTTCATTCCCTGGTCATAGCTGTCAACGTCTCCTAAACCACAGGACTTGGGCTTATAAAACACAAACCTAGGGGGTAGAGCAATGGCTTAGAGACCTGGGATAGGACCCCTCCCTACACCCTTCTCTGTGGAGTGAATAAAAATGTGTAGAACAGCACGAGAACCCAGATGTGAGAATATTAATGTGGTGTAACTTGAAAAGAGCCTGGACCTTGGATCTGTGAAACCCCTAAGAGACCTTTACAAAGTTACTAGGGTTCCTTGACTGCCATGAGATCAACAAGCTGAACCTGTAGGTCGATTGTCACTTGTCTAGTAGGATCTGAAAAATTATAAGACTAGAGAGCAAGAGGAGTTGTTGTTGCTGTTGTTTTCCTCTGTAGGAAAGTGACAGGCTTCACACTCCTATTCAGTACCTGAAAGAGGTAGAGACCTCTTTATCTTCCCCCGACTGCTGCTACTTAAAAAGCCAGACTTGAATCTCAATGAACCGGCCAGAAGAACAAAACGAAACAAACCTAGGTGAAACTTGTCGTCAGAGAAACAAATAGAATGTGCATCTGAGGAACTGTAACTGCTAAAGAGGAAATATGATCAACAGCAAAAGGGTATCAAGCATAGCATAGATAGACTTTCGGAGTCAGCATGTTAGCAGTTGAATTGGAGAAGATGATCACTTTTGATCGAAATCATATCCTGTAATGCTTTAGTTAAGGACATGTTCTAAAGCATAGAGAGAGGGAAAAAAATAGAAATGGGAATCAAGAAAAGAAAAAGACTTAAAAGATAGATCTATGAGACCTAATTTACAGACACAGAAGTTCCAGGAGAAAAAGGAGTTGATAGAAGTGAAAAGTAACACAATAATAGAAGCTTTATTTTAGTTAAAATGTTTAAAAAGCTTAAATCTGCAGATCTGAAGAACTCAGGACATTTTAGTCTCGTTTAGTGAGTAAAGGCACAATAGATACATAAAGATATAATTCCTATACTCTAAGGTTACACTCTTTTAAGCTTCTAGGTAAAAAGAATATCAAACTTATGTAGAAATTCTCACTTGCAATGTTAGAAGCTAGAATACTGTTGAGTAGCACTGTAGAGTAGTAAAATAAAAAAGGCTGCAACACATCAGCCAAAATTTAATCACCTGTTAGAAATCAAAGCTATATTTGAAGATTTGTAAGACTTCAGAGTCTGCATCACTCAGGCCTCCTGAGGAAACAACTCATGAAATGACTGCAAACTAACCACAAACCAAAGATAACCCACAAAAAAATGATGGCAAATGAAACAGAGAATGTAATGGTATAAAACAATCAACCTAAAGTGCCATCTATAAGGAATGTAATAAGTTATTAGTCATTGTGTTAAATGTGAAAGGACTGAGTTTATTTTTGTGTATGTGGTACTGAGGATTGAACACAGAGACTTCTACCTCTGAGCTACACCCCAAGCCGTATTTTATTTTTTATTTCAAAACAAGGTCTCAGGCGCAGAGGGCCTAAGTTGCTGAGGCTTGCTGTGAACCTGTGAACCTCCTATCTCACCCTCCCAAGTACTGGCATTACAGGCATGTGCCACCATGCCTGACTAAGGACTGAGTTTATAAAAATAAAATCAGGCCGTCAGGTAACAAAATATAGCCTAATGCTGCTTAAAAAGGAGCATGTGGCTGAGTGTGGTAGTGCCTGTTTGTAATCCCAGCGTTTTGGAAGCTGAGACAGGATGATCGAGACAGCCTCTGCTACTTAGTGAGGTTCTTCACAACTCAGTGAAACCCAGTTTCAAAATAAAGAATAAAATATAGGGCTGGGGATGTAGCTTGGAGGTAGAATGCCCCTGGGTTCGATCCCCAGTACCACAAAAAATAGAGTAACACGTGAGGTTGATTTTAAAAAAAAATTACCAGTCAATCAGGCAAGAAATTTCAACTAATTGAAAGTTATTAGGAACCAAAGAAACAGATTTTATATAGTGATAAGGGATACAATTTATGAAGTTATGAGTAAGTATAATATCAAGCCTGATTAATACATAAGCCAAAGATATATAAATTTTAAAAATTATATAGTTGAGTAAGAAAATTCTAAGAATGATATAGCTGAGTAAGAAAATTCAGTATATTATTTCAGATTTAGATCTAAGAGATATAAAAAGAAGTGGGCGTGGTGGCACACACTTGAAATCCCCGCGCTTGGGAAGCGGAGACAGGAGGATCGCACAGGTTCAAAGCCAGCTGTGCTGGCATAAAGAGACCCTGTTTCCAAATAAAAAAGTATAAAAATAGGTCTGGGAGTGTAGCCCGGAGGTAAAAGGTTTTCCAGGAACAACACACACAAAAAGTATAGAGAAAACACATCACTAGAATAGAGAATATATCTTTGTCTATTTAAGATCTATAAAATCTGATTAGAGCTTTATCATCCTTATCCTCAGCTGATTAATATGTTTGTAATTGCCCTGAGAAAACAAGCAATCAAAGAGACCTCCCAGGCCTCCCCAGGCTCCACATGCATCCGTGTGCCTATCTGCATCAGGGCCCATTTGGTTTATCTTCACTATGTGTGAAAAGCTTATGCTCTTTGCTTAGAAACCTTCCACTCAGTCATTAGATTCTATCCATTCTTGCCCACATGTAGACCTACCTCCGGTAACTCCCATCTCCTGCAATATCAATTACTTTCTCTTTATTGCACATCAACAATCTATGCTGTCCTAAAAAAAAAAAAGCAAGATAAAACTCTCTATGGACCTTTGTTTGGTCTGATAATCAAACATCGTAAACTGAGTGGTTTGTAAACAATAGAAATTTATTCCTCAGTTCTAGTAGTCCAAGAGCAAGGCCTGGACAGATTTTGTGTCTGAGGAGGACTTATTCCCTGCATCAGAGGCTGTCAATTTCCTCATGAACTAATGGCCATTCAAAGGCAATCACACTGGGGAGTAGGTCTCAATATATAAATGGGGGGGGGCAGCACAAACATTAGTCTGTAGCAGGCCCGCTTCCCCCATCAGCAACTGTTCCATTTCTCTCCTACTCATAGTTGTTAGTCAAGAACACCTGCACTTTCATTTTTATAATTTTGCATTTTAAGATTTAAAAGGACAACCTACAAAGTTAAATTTTACTAAAAGCAATAAAGAGGCAAAACAGAATTTTATATAATATTAATGCAGTAAGCAATGTTCTTTCTTATAGGAGTTCATTTCAATGGGAAACTGAAAAATGAAAGGACTTGGGAGGCTGAGATAGTAGGATCACAGCTTCAAGATAAGCCTCAACAACCCAGGGAGACTCTCAACAACTTAGTGAGACCCTGTTTCAAAATAAAAAAGGCTGGTAAATAAAAAGGGGGTGTAACTTAGAGGTAGAAAGCCCCTGGGTTCAATATCCTGTATCAAAAACAAACAAAAACCAACAACAAAGAGAAAGGAATAAAAAGATTGCACTAAAATTTTAGTTTTGTTAACTGGCTCCTTGGGCTTTTAATTTTCAAGAAGTAAATAAGTTCTATTTCATAGTTTTATGGACATGTCAGAACTGGTTTCAGATAGCTGGGCACAGTGGTACACACTTGTAATCCCAGCATTTGGGAGGCTGAGGCAGGAGGATCACAGTTTGTGGAAAGCCTTAGCTACTTAGTGAAGCCCTTTGCAACTCAGTGAGACCCTGTTTCAAAATGAAGAATAAAAACTAGGGCTGGGGATATAGCTTGGAGGTAGAATGCCCCTGGGTTCCATCCCCAGTAACACAAAAAAGAAAGAGAAAGAAAGAAAGAAAGAAAGAAAGAGTTTCAGAACCCACCCAAACTTCTAACATCCATAACTTTTCTTAAAATGTCTGCTTGTGAACATAATACTGCACACTACGTGAAGGCTATTATTAGGCAATTACAAGTGTAGGTTAGAATTAAACCAAGGAGAGTTTACCTTTTCTCTGACCTCACACTGTTGTTTACCCTTTTGAGGATATGGATCCTTGTCATCTACTTTCTCTTGAGGTTTTGACATTCATCTTGCTAACTAGCACACCTGAGCTCTTAGTACCAGCTGCCTACCATGAGCATTTGCTTAGTGCCAGTAAAGTTTAAAGTGCTCCATAAAGATTCCACCTGGAGAAATGCTACCTTAAACAAGGTGCTGGCCAGCTCCAGAGTCTTCCAAATCTTGTTCCTATGTAACCAGGAAAAGGTCTTTTGAGTGGGTTATCCCAAGAAAAAGAATACCATCCC
Source organism: Muscardinus avellanarius (assembly GCF_963383645.1). NCBI lineage: Eukaryota > Metazoa > Chordata > Mammalia > Rodentia > Gliridae > Muscardinus > Muscardinus avellanarius. The sequence continues at coordinate 182,643,818 of NC_137786.1, forward strand.
AAAATAACACCCATTTGGTATTTCCTTTGAGCTTCTCATTTGAAGCTGCTGAACCTATTAGGTTATAAGCCAGCTTGGGGATTCCTGTCTTCAGAGGCCCTGGCCATAAACTTATACAAGAGCAGTTCTGGCCACGTGGGATTCAGGGAAGTTGTACTATCCATAAATCGACACAGAGTCAGGGTGACTATCCTGATTGAACTGGCTCAGCTTTTCCTTAAATAAGTCAAGGAGGTGCTTGCCTGAGGAGTTCTGTACTGGTAATGTCCTCCTCCTGGAATGTTTCATCTCCCTGATAACTGCAGGGCTCATAGGCCTCTCTTTCTGCAATGTCAACTTAGCGATATCTTCAGAAAAAATAGGGCCCATCCATCCCCTACCCACCCCACCTCAGCACTAAGTGCCCGACCCCACTCTGTTCTTCTCCACAGCAATGACCACCACCTGATACATTATAATTCTCTATCTATGCTCCTTCAATAGAACGTTATGCTTTTTCAATAGAATGCAATCTCTGATGGTGGAAAGTAGGGGACCCAGACTTGAGATATTTTGTTCACTGCTAGAGAGGGCCCAGAAAACTGCTAGACACATTAGGCAGGGACTTAATAATTATGAAGATTATTGAATGGGTGAATAAATTAAAAGGAATATTGCTTACTGGGAGTCAGTGGGTCTAGAAGTCACTCAAAGCTGCATTCAACCCCCAGACTGGATTTCCCCCACAGGTTATGGATCTTTGGGCATGGAAAGAGGTTGTGTACCTGCAAGTGTGCCAAGCACGAGGACACTAATAAATATTGAACAAAAAGTTCTTCTCGGGCGGAAATTCGAGTGGGAGGCAGGCGGTGGGAGCTGGGCCCTTGCGCGGTCAGCCAATCGCTGGCGGGGTGGGCCGCAGCGCTCCTCACTGGTTTGCTGAGCTCAGAGGAGAGGAGGGAGAGAGGCCTTAAAGGCCAAAGGGTAAGCTCTGCTTCTCCATAGGGAGGTACCCTTTCTTGTTTTCCTTTCCGTTTTGGTTCGAGGCTTCAGCGCTGGAATTTAACTTTCACCAGTGACACCTACTGAGCCCCACGGTATGGAATGACCTTCCTGTTCTTGGGCCTGTGATCTTTCCTGCCAGCTCTCGGTAGGAGGCCTAGTGTTCACATTCCCTGTGAGCAGGAGGGAGGGGAGGCGGGCAGGCCAGGGCCCAAGAGCTGGTGCGGTGGGGACCCCGGAGTGGAGAATGCCTGGGACCAAGGGCGTGCACGCAGACCACGCGGTAGAAGCGAAGCTAGGGCCAAGAGTCTGCAGGCACTGCGAGCCCGCGTGGGAAGGCCAGGCTAGAACCAGGCTTTCGGGTGGGAGCCTTCGCATGGAGACTTGGTATGGCGCGTAACTCAGGTGCAGGCGGCTTCTTAACTCCTGGTTGGAGCAGCACCTGCAGTCCTACTCTCGCCAGCCAGGAGGGAGTCAGGTGCTGCTCTGGAATGGCCCCAGGGCAGGTGCTCCTCCTTCAACCCGCAGCTATACCTGCCACCTGCGTACATCCTCTCAGGGCCTCTTTCCTACTGGAAAAGAAACAGGGTAGCCCGAAAACTGCATTCTCTGTGTTCTCTCTCTTCCTAGGAAAGTTCTAGAAACAACAGCGTATGCTCGCTCCCGGTGTCACCCACAGAAGTGAGGCTTTACCAATCCCAGCCCCTCTGCCCCAACGGTGGCCTAAAATTGCTCTTTTTGGAGGCCACCGATAATCGCCACCCGCCAAATTCAAACAGGAGTTCTTTGTCTTTTTGAGATTTGACAAATGGATTTTGCTCCTCCCCCATTCTTCAAGGGGTACATTCTGACTTAATAAATATATTACAAATATTGTCCTAAACTTAACACAGCCATGGTTAATTTTAGGGGGAGGTGTCTATACATTTGTTTTTGATGCTGTGGTTTTAATTCTTTAGTGGTAATCCTCATATTCCTCCCAAATGCTTTCAATTCTGCACATATTGCATATCGCTGCGTAACTAGCCATCCAAATGATTGGACAGTCAAGGTCACCCATGCCTTATGCATTTATTTAATTAGTAATAATTGGATTATTAGTCTCAGAATTATTTATAGTTCTGAATAAGCACTCTTATGCACAAAATTTTCTCTTCTGTGTTTGGGATTCATTGTTTCCTAGAAAGTTTTGATGGAAAAATTACAGATGTTTAAAATATTCTCCACAGTTGTGGACAGTTTTCCCAGGGCCCTTGTGCAGAGCAGGGCCCTTGGTAATTAAGATCCTAGCAATTTACGTTTCTTTCCATTCTCATATGACCCTGTTTAAGTTTGTCTTTGTCATTTTGATAATTGAAAAAGTGCTAACTTCTGGCTTGCAGTAGTTTTGGTATCTTCTTAAGTTCGAATATTTTCTGAAATACATGTTTTTCTCATTAGCCCTTTACTTTAAAAGACAAAACAATAAACTTTTATGAAGAGGCTCCTCACAATAATTTTGCTTTCTTGCTATCTTGATTTATTTTTATCATGGCTTTCTGGTAAGACAGATTTTTTCAAAAGCATATTTTAGTGTAAACTATAACTCATATAGAAGATGGCATTAAGCATAAATGTGCAGTTTAGAGAATGATTGCCAAGGGACCACCCAGGTAAACCATCACCAGATCAAGAAAAAGAACAACCTGTACCTAAAAGCCCCAAATAAGTGCTCCCCCACATTGGCATATGCGCTGCCAGTTTCCCACAGAGGTAACTGTGATCCAGCTTTTATGGTCGTTATTTCCTTACTCCTAGTCCATTTAAAAACTATGCATGTGTCTGTAAACTGTACTGCATAATTCAGTTTTCTTTCTTAATCTTTTGGAGTTGGAATTACGCAGTGCACAGTCTTGTTGGGTCGAGCTTCTTTGACTGATTGATCAGCTCATTCTAGTGGCATGTATCCATAGTTGATGTATTTTGTTACTGTATAGGATTTCACTGTATGAATTTGCCCCAATTTTAATTCTGTTCTAACATGGACTTTTCTAGTGCCTAAGAATCACAAACAATGCTACTGTAGTTATTTGTCTCTGATGTGCACACACATTTGTTTTGGATATTTTCCAGGGACTGTAATAGCTAGGGCATAGAGTATGCATATCTCCAATTAGGAAAAAAGTAACCATTTTATTTTAGAATAGCTTTTTAGAATTACAGAAATACTTCTTGCATATTTTTGTCCCAACTAAGTTACACTTAATTTGGATTTCGCTTGTTGTTTTGTTTTTGTAGTGTTCTTTTTAGATTCCTGCTCAAGATATTCTTGTAAAATTTAGTGATTTCATCTCCTTAGTCTTTTCTGGTCTGTGGATGGTTTCTTGGTCTTTTCTCATTTCTGGTGAACTTGGCTGTTTTGAGAAGTACTTTTGTGTTTAGGCTGAGATTGCAAGATTGGGGGAGGGATATCACAGCGGTGCTGTGCATTCTCATCACAATAAAAAGGGCCCAGTCTGTCATCAGTGATTTATGTCTCTAAAGTTATGAGCCTAAGGAAATGTTATTTTTCTCCCTACAAAGTTGCCGTCTGCACCCCCACATTCTATTCTTCAGAAGCAAATCGCTAACATGGTCCATCCTTAGAGGTTTCAAAATAAAGAATAAAAAATCAGACTGGAGGTGTAGCTCGAAGGTAGAAATTCTTCTGGGTTCAATCTCCAGTACCACACACACACAAAAAAAGAACAAAAAATAGTGCTGAGGGTGTAGCTTGGTGGTAGAATGCTCCTGGGTTCAATCCCAAGCACCACAAAAAAAGAAAGAAAAAAAGAAATTTAGTGAGTCCCTTTCCACTTGGTGGGGTTCTGTTTCCAAATGAAATAATACAATAGGGTTATGGGTGTAGCTCAGAAGTGGAATGCCCCTGGGTTCCAGCCCCAGTACCAAAAAGGAAATAATTACTGTAGAACCTGTCAGATTTGTATGTAATCCAGAATATTTCTGTAGTGTTGAAAGCTCACCAACAACTGTAGGACAAAGTCCAGATTTACTATAACTTTTTAGATAATTCAGTTTCCACCAAAGAGGTTAAACACTCTTTTCTACATTTTTATTTTCATCGCCTGTCTTCGTTTTTTCAGTATCATTTGCTAGAATAGAAGGAAGCATTATGAAAAACTAGAAAGGGCAAGGGGCTTCAAGAACGACTTGTCAAATTCCATTGTGCCACTTACTAGCTATCTCTCATCAGGCAAATTACTGAAGAGATTAGGAGCTTGAAGGTGCTGAGAGAGCGTGTTGTAAACTGGAGTTCCCATTCTGAATTAAAACAAAAATTAAAGAAGGCTCTTAAGCTGGCTGATAAATAAGGGGGGAATTCAGGGCTCAAAAGATGAGGATTTGAAAACTGTCATAGGAATGAGGATGAAAAACGGTTTAATTAATTGGGAGATATTAGTAGATGATGAGTTATGGGAGTTTGCAATTTAAGAATTTGAGTAGTTTCTGCTCATAAAGGCCAAGATGACAGCATTAGAATGAAATACTGGAGTGCAGTGTGGACCTGGGAATTGATGTCAAGGATGTAAAAGAATTTTGGTTTTGATGAGCTCTAATATTGAACATATCCAGAGTAACTATCATGATGTGAGTGGATAAGATGGGAGCTTGTGAAGTTAGCAATAGACCTTCAGTGCCTATGTATGGATTTGTGATAAAAATAACCTGGCAAGATGAAACAGTAGTGGAATATTCCAATTGTATATGCTTTAAGAGTAGTATTTTGGCAGGGTGCTGTAATAACGTCTTATAGGCTGAGATATATGTTAGGTGTCTGTGTGGGGGGAAGGGATCAGAAAAATAACCAATAATTAGTAGATTGTTCTCAAAATATCATTCAGAAAGAGTGAAAGAGGAGCCTCTTCTATGTCAGGTGATATGTGAACCCTTTCTCATTTGATCCCTACTGCATTCCTCTGAAGTTGGCTTTCATAGTACCTATTTGGGTAAAGTGTAAAATAAGTTTCAGAGTGATGAATTTTTTTAATAATTTTTATAGCTTGTAAATGATAGGCTAAGAATAAATCCTGGAGGGTGGCAGAAATAATACAGTACAGTGGTCCATTTTAAAAGAATGTTTTATGATTGGCAAATATATCTCTAATCCCAGTACTTGGGAGGCTAAGACAGGAGGATTGCAGGTTTACAGCCAACCTTAGCAGCTCAACAAGGCCTTCAGCATTTTAGTGAGAATATGTTTTATAAAATAAGGCTGGGGCATAGCTCATAGGTAGAATGCCCCTAGGTTCATCAGGTCAGTACTAAGCATAATGGTGGCTTTTAACAAATGTTTGCTGAATTAGTCTATATTTCTATAGATATTTAATTCTCAAATCATGCCTTTCCATAGTTGCCGTTTATTCCATTTTCTAAAAATTCTTTTTACCCCGCTAGAGCCTGAATCCTGATCTGTGGACAAGATGACAGATTCATCATCATCGTTTTCTTTCTTTTCTGACTTTGGGCTGCTACTGTATTTGGAAGAGCTAACCAAAGATGAATTGAAAAAATTCAAGTTACTCCTAAAGGAGAGCATGGAACCTGGGCACTGCCTGATACCCTGGACTGCAGTGAAGAAGGCCAAGCGGGAAGAACTGGCCAACTTGATGAACAGATACTATCCGGGAGAGGCCTGGAACGTGACTCTCAAAATCTTTGGCAAGATGGATCTGAAGGATCTGTGTAAGAGAGCAAAGGCAGAGATTAATTGTGAGTGACACCAAGGACAGATCTGGGGAGAAGGAGAAGGAAGTGTTTCCTGGAGCCTCTCAGACTGATTATATAAGAAGGCCTTGGGAATTGACCCATTCTGAGAGACATGGGCTCTACAGTGGTCTGGAATGTGGGGAGCTTGTTGGATCATTTGGGCAACACTGAAGGAACAGAAGAGTTTTGAGTACTGTTACTCAACATGTTTCCTTCACTGGGAGTAATTCTTCCACTTTGTACTTGTTAAAATGTTTAAAGAAATTGAGTGATAGGAATTAGCCAATCTAATGTGCCCTTGCCTAAACGACAAATACAATCATAAGTTAGGTTAAATTTTGAGAAATCTCAAATAGGGTTTTTAACATATTTGCTGATGTATAATTAATGAGCTAAAAAATACTAAGGAACAAAGTCAAACCAGAATTTTTAGACATTCCTGGGTGGAAAATAATATAGACATTTAAATTCCTTAAACTAACTCCTTACTCATTTACAAGGTTTTCCAGTATAATGTATACATTATCTTCTTTGAACATCACCATCTTGTTCTGACATCAATATAGGAAACTGAGACAATACACCACTTGCCCTAAAATTATAGGGTGAGGAAATGGCAAGAGGTCTTCTACTTCAATTTTGTTTCTAGTAAATCACTTCTTCCTCCACTAAGCTGATGGGCTTTGAAATTTTGTTGGCCCTAATTTTCTTAAAACCAGACAGCCACAGAAAGGGAACACTAATAATGCTGGCTCCCATTGCAGCCATCACCAAAGCTCTCTTGTTTTTGTTTTGTTTTGGCAAATGTCATGATCTTGTTGGAATCTGTTGCAGGGTCAACCCAGCCCATGAGAGCAGAGGATGCTGAGACTGGAGAGACATCAGCTCAGAAGGAAATTCTGGGTGAGTAGATAAGTCTTTTTTTTTAATCAGCATTTGGGTTTTTGAAGTTTTATAGGCAGGGATGAGGTAGGTTAGCTCCCAGGGGACATTGTTCATCTCTACTTGTTCCCTGTATCATTCAAAAAGAGTCAACAAAACTGGCTGTCTGGCCAAAGTCATAATCAGGGCCATATATAATTGAAGCCACAAACAACAGTATTTGGAGATGCCCAGTCAGTGATGAACAGGTCATAGTCACATTTGTGTTTATGGATTTAACGAGTCCTTGAGTTGTTAGGGCCCATATTGGCCTATCACATCTAGTCTCTGCCTTTAGAAAGGGTGCTGTAATTGAATTCCAGTTGTGTCGGCCAAATAGTCTATGTAAAATATAATTTCTAGAGCTAGGTCTTCTCAGTCCTGGTTCAACACCATTTCCCTTTCCCTTACTTTGTTTTGAATTATACATAGTTGTGTTCATTTATATTAATGCAATTATGGTAGAAAAAAATTGTACCAGGTGAGAAACCTTTATTCTTAACCCAGATATATGGTTATCTAAAGTGCCACGTTATTTCATTCAAGAAATACTTGAGAATCGACTTCATTGCAAGCACTGATAAGTGCAAATTGCTTACTATATTATCTCGAATATAATTTCTCACTCTGACCTTAACTTCTGACTCAAGCTGGTGTGGTGGCTGACTCACTTTATTTCAAATTTTTGGCTATTTCCCTCATATGCAGATATTTGCAAACAAATACCTAAATAAATATATTTATTTATTCCACATTATTATTTGATGATTTGTGATAAAAGTAAGCTTATAATAAAAACTTCAGAAAATACTATAAGCACAAAATAAAAAGTTGAATAGTGATGATTTAACAGTTATCTCTCTATGTATCCCTCTTCCTATATGTCTGAATTACTGTAATTTTATGATAAGAGTTTAGATTTTGGTAAATAGTTTTTCCCTCTTACCTTCTTGGCTTATCACTATTTTTATTTTTCAAAATGTGTTGGCAACTATGTGTTTGCTTATTTATATCTTTGTTTTTCAACTTTATATAAGTAAAACAAATATATTTTAGAGGATTCAAATACTATTAGTTTCTCACTCTTTCCACTGCCTATCTGAACTTTGATGCTTAGAAACAACCAGTATTAGAGCTGGGTGTGGTGGTGCACACTTGTAACCCTAGCGCTTGGAAGGCTGAGACAGGAGGCTCATACAGGTTCGAAACCAGCCTCAGCTACTTTAGTGAGGCTCTCAGCAATTTAGTTGAGACCCTGTTTCCAAATATAAAGTAGGTCTGGGAGTATAGCCTGGAGGTAGAAGAAGCCTGGGTTCCACCTCAGTACCACACATACACACAAAAGAAACAATCAACATTAACATTTTTGTGCATATCCTATAGGTTTTTTAGTTATATACAGGGCTGGAGCACACATATTTTTTCTTTTTATTTATATAATTGGCTTTTGAATATTTAATTTTTCATAATTTGATATATTAGTATTTTATTCAATGGTTGCACAGTGCTCAATTATGATGTATGCTTTTTTTTACTTGAACAAACCATATTTGAATCTGTTTGCAAGGAGATGTTAGACTCTGGGCATGTGATAATGAACTAATGCCATAGTATTTACTCAAGTATATCATTTCTTTAAAAAGTAAATTAAAGCTTGTGATATGTGAGGTGAATAAAAGATACACTGAGTTTTCAGAGTGTATGAAAGGGAGAGCTATGCTATCATTTAGGTTCAGAAAAGGCTTCCCCCAAAAAGTGTCATATAAATGGAGCTTTAGTGAGAAACTGGACTTAAGTAAACTTTCCTTCTGCTTTGACACTTGGGAAATTTTTTCTTTCTTCAAAATATTCAGATTTTATTTGTGTTCATTTCTCTTGTAAGAAGTGTATTATTGTGATCTTAATCTGAATGATGCTCTTGTTATCCACCTAGATCATGCTTTCTCCCTACTGAGGAAAAAGTACAAATAAGAAATATTCCTAGAGAAAAATCTAACTTTTTTTCCTAGCATAATTTTGTTTTTTAAATAGCCTCTAATACAGATCTAAAACCTGTAGAAAAATTCTTGTTACATCCATTTAAAATCTAAGCTAGATTTGATTTTGGCCTATATTGTTTTTTGTTTCTAGTTCCAAGTCCAGTATTCCTAACATTGCAGTTTTTGTTCATATGTGTGTCTATTTTTATTGTTTCCCCTGCTATATTCTAACTATTTTAGGTGATGGGGCAGAATACAAAGTTCAAATAAAGGAAAAATTCTGCATCACATCTGACAAAGGCCCTTTGCTTGGACAGCCTGCAGATTTGCATTATGGGATCATTCAGAAAGATCAAAAACTGTTGGAACATTTGTTTGATGTGGATGTCAGAACTGGTGAGTCGCCGCAAACGGTCGTGCTTCAGGGAGCAGCTGGAGTTGGGAAAACAACATTGATGAGAAACGCAATGTTAGACTGGGCAGAGGGCAATGTCTTTCAGAGGTTTACCTATGTTTTCTATCTCAATGGAAGAGAAATTAACCAGCTGAAAGAGAGAAGCTTTGCTGAGTTGATATCAGAGGACTGGCCCAGCACTGAAATCCCTATTGAAAATGTCCTGTCCCAGCCGAGTAGTCTCCTTTTCATTATTGACAGTTTTGATGAACTGAACTTTGCCTTTGAGGAGCCCGAGTTTGCCCTCTGTGAAGACTGGAGTCAGGTGCACCCCGTCTCCTTCCTCATGAGTAGTTTGCTGAGGAAAGTGATGCTCCCTGAGTCGTCCTTATTGGTGACAGCAAGAGTCACAGCCTCTAAGAGACTGAAGCCTCTGTTGAAGAGTGGGCATTATGTAGAGCTAGAAGGAATGTCTGTGGATGCGAGAAAGGAGTATTTTTACAAGTTTTTTGAAGATAAGACATGGGCCAAGAAAGCATTTGGTTCAGTAAGAAACAATGAGAGGCTTTTTAACATGTGCCAAGTCCCCCTCATGTGCAGAGTTGTCTGTACTTGCCTGAAACAGCAAATGGAGAGGGGCAATGATATCACAGAGACCTGCCAAACGACCACATCTCTGTTTCTACGCTATATTGCTGATGTATTTGTACCAGTAAATGGATGTTTTCCTAGTCTGCCCAATGAAGCCCAGTTAAGGAGCCTGTGCCACTTGGCTGCCGAAGGAGTATGGGCTATGACATATGTGCTTTACAAGGACAATCTCAGAAAACATGCGTTAACCAGATCTGATCTGTCAATTTTTCTGGACAAGAATATTCTTCAAAAAGATGCAGACTATGAAAGCTGCTATGTGTTCACCCACCTACATTTTCAGGAATTTTTTGCAGCTATGTTCTATCTATTGAAAAGTGATTGGGAAGCCAGAGATCACGGCTCCCAGCCTTTTGAAGACTTGAATCTATTACTTGAAAGCAAAAGTCATCAAGATCCTCATTTGACACAGATGAAATGTTTTTTGTTTGGCCTCTTGAATGAAAATCGAATAAAACAACTGGAGGAAACTTTTAACTGTAAAATGTTTCCAGAGATAAAAGGAGAGTTGTTTCAGTGGATGGAAATATTAGGGAAGAGTGACCTTTTTTCATCACATCAAGGACTTCTGGATCTCTTTCTCTATCTGTATGAGACTCAAGATGAAGCATTTGTAACCCAGGCCATGAGCTATTTCCAAAAGGTTGTTATTAATATTTGTGAGAAAATGCATTTGCTCGTGTCTTCATTCTGCCTTAAGCACTGCCAGTGTTTACGAACCATCCAGCTGTCTTTAATTATGGTGTTTGAAAAGAGGTTATGGTTCCCTGCTGAAAATCGGTAAGTGTGCTTGGTCTTTTCTCGGGGAGTGCCCTCTGGAGGAAGTGAAGGAAATATATTTTGTCAGAGGGAAGAGTTACTTAACAGAGGTCTCAGGGCTGGAATAAACCTGGAGAGTTGTCCTACTTTGTGGCAAGGAGGTCAAACATGTAAACCTATAACTGGTCAGTTATGGATACTTGTGAGGAATAGGCAAAAACTTGCCTCAGATGGCTTTCCTGGTTTAGAGGCAATTCTAGGAGAACTGGGCTGACAACTTTTAGCTATCATCATTCCCAACAACTTGGAATGAATGCGTCAGTTCTTGAGAAGGATATGGTATAGCGCAAACTTGCACCCATTATAGTAAATCTATTTAATTAAAAAAAACACACAATACCCTCCAGAAGAATCAGTGCTGAAGCTGGTGCACAAAAGTCCTATGTCTTCTTGTAGTATACAGACCTAGCTCACCTTTCCATTGCCTAGATGAAGGTGTGCCTTCATCATTTTATAGTTTATGAAAGGTCTCAGCCCTTTAATGCCTGTCTGGAGACTGTCAGAGGTTAAGTAAAAGTTGGCAAGAGCCAAATTAATGTCTTTGAAAACAATTCACTGTCAGCATTTTATGTATGTTATTTTACCCCATTCCTTTCCTTCAGTTGGCTTTTCTTACTACCCATCTCAATCTGGGTGAAGAACTGAACTATGGAATTTAGTTCTGGGTTTAACTAAAATTGAGGGCTTTCTATGTAGTCTACAGTCTCATAAGAACCAGATCCTTAACATGTCCAATTTAAGGCCGATAACAACAATCTTATGTATACACATATCTATGTATATCTCAAACATAGATATCTCAATTCATTTTTAAGATTCTGAAGATGAGATTCAGAGAGGTTTTCCTAGAAAATAAGTACTATTCTTGATTCACCCATACATCAAATAACAGCTAACATCTGCTGATTGACAACCTAAGTCCTTTGGCTCATTTAGTGTTCCCATAATCCTATGGGGCAGATGCAGTCTTTTTCAAACTGAGGTACTGCAAAGGCATATAACTTGGATGAGATCACACATCTGATTGTAACTTTTCCCAATGTCCATTGCTATCATATACAGTTGGAAAAGCATTCCTCTATAATAAGCACATATATTTTATTTCTCTCTGAACTGTGGGAGTAGAAATTACAGACTGTTATCTCTAACCTGTACCTTCCTTAGGGAATTTTGAGTAATTTCCTTCTGTTTCCTAAACTCTGACTTCGTAATTATATTTAAAGAAGACATACTGGAACCCAGGCATTACAATGGCTTTTATACCTAATATTACATGATAGGAAGTCTGGCCACTAGATTGTTATGCCTCATGCTCAGCTTTTCTCACCTGTGTTGTACAGTTATCTAATGCTAGAGTTGGTATTGTTGCTAGAATTTTAAGTGAGAGCTCAGTGTTTTAAAAGGTATTGTTGGTGACCTCAGTCTGTTCTACTAGATACACTGTAAACTTCTGTCTCGTTCACCATTTTGCCTATAGTATTTATAGATAGGAAGCACTCAAATACTTGAATCATTTGTGATCTTGGTTTTATAATTTAAGACCTTGGTAGAGAAACCATTACTCTGTAGTATCACTCATTCCATTTTAAGACATGGAAACCAATATTTATTTAGTAGCTATTATACCTGAGGCAATAGATTACACTTTTAAATGTTTTACTATAAATGCTAGCTATCAATTTTTAGGAGCATTTAAGACTCAAGAGACTTGCTAAGCATATTATATGGATTGCCTTGCTGAAGTTTCAAAATAATCCCGAGAAATTGTTACTATCATCCTCATTTACCAAAGGGAAGAAATTGAAGCTCACAGTGGTTACTAAATTTGCCAGTTTAGTGAATAGCAAAGTTTAGCTGTGCTTATTCTAAAGCATATGCTTATTATAGTCAGTAGGATACCTTTAATTCCTCATTGCCCTCTTTGTTTACAGTGAGCCTCTTGGTAATATACCTAATAATTAAATCATATTACATCTTAATGTTTGCAAAGTGCTTTTGTGTCCCCACTGAACTTGACTATTAAATCTTCACAGTACTATGAAGGAAGAGGACATACAGATAAAGAGATCTTGGATCTCACAGAATTTATGACTTGTTTCACATAGCTAGTGAAGTGGTAGGCCTGGGGCTCATAGTCTGTAGTTCTTAATACTACTTTATACTTAGTGTTGGCTCGCTAATCCTAACCTTACTTTCTGTGATCACATATTATTTTCTTCTTGATGTTGGCTCTCCAGTTATTTGAAGACTTCTTTCACTCCTCCTGAGTATCTTTCCAATGAAAAGCCTTTATTTTTTTATTTTTTTTTTTTTGCATGTGTTGAGGGAGTGGATCCGAGATGGGGAATCTATTGGGCAGATAAAGCTGCTCGAGAGAGGGCAAATAAATCCAGGAAAGACTTCCTCATGGCAAAGCTACACTGAATGCTCTTCCAGTTTCCAGAGCACATTTATTTTGACCCTGATAAAATCTTCTGAGAGTTGCCTGGGCTGAAATGGATTCACTGGTCTTTTCTTTTACCAATTATAGGAAAAGAGATGATGATCACATTACTAATTGCTGGAAAAATCTCTGTTCTGTGTTTCATACAAATGAACACTTGAGAAAACTGGACATGTTCCATAGCAACCTTGATGAATTAGCACTGAAGATTTTTTATCAGGAACTAAGGCACCCAGACTGTAAACTGCAAAAACTACAGTAAGTCCAACCTGAGAAAATTTAGTGGAATTATTCCAACTTTTTCTCCTTTTCACCTTTTACTCTTCCTTGTAAAGGGAAACCAGTAGTAAACAAATACAGCCATGCAACACACAACACTCAGTGCTATGTGTTCGGAAGCTGCCTTTTATGTTATTACCTTTTTCTTTAAGGAAAAAGAAAAGTTGGAGGTGTCATAAGATAAATGGAAATTGAAGTTATTACCCAGTTATTTGCTAAGTAATATTATGAAATTCAGATTTTATGTGTCCTAATGCAAAATATTAGGTCATAATCTGAAATAGAAACCCAGAGTCAGATGAGCCATGAGAGTAAGATGAATATTCATATAACATCCAGGAGTTAGCTATGAAAAGAGAAGGGTACTATAACTAGGGATAGACATGATTTTGTAATTCCTCCTGCATATTTTTCTTCTGAAGGTTGAGATTTGTCTCTTTTCCTGATGGTTGTCGGGGTATCTCTAGTTATTTGACTCACAACCAGAATTTGATGCAACTCGACCTGAAAGGAAGCGACTTGGGAGACAGTGGAGTAAAGCCATTATGTGAAGCCTTGAAACACCCAGAGTGCAGACTACAGAATTTGAGGTAAGTGTTGAGGTTTTTATTGTAACTGAGACTTTTGACTGTCCAAACCATCTCTTTCAGCCTGGACTTGCTGTCCATATTGATAGCTTAAATCAACTTTCACATTATGGAGTACAGTGATCGATAGAGTCAGGCTGATTTCCTCCTGGTAGTAATTTCCACTCCTCTTATTCCCCCTGAAGACTTCTCATATAATTCTGTGTCTCTATTTCCTAAATCCAGGGGGAGGGGCAGGAACGAGAGCAGACCAAGAATTTATGAACACCTAGCATCATTTCTCATTTATTTCTTGTTTTTGTATATGTGGATATATGTTACTGGCGATTGAACACAGTATGGTGGGACATTCTGACTCCAAAAAAAAAAAAAGAGAGAGAGAGAGAAAAGAACAATACATAAATACCTTATAGTTTTCATATTTCTTTTTTTTTTCAACCCCCTTCCCTCGTTGACTTTCTGCCTCAGAGCTACACTCCTAACTCTTTTGAGAAAAAAAAATTATTTTGAAGCAGGGTCTCCCTAAGTTTCTTAGGCTGGTCTTGAACCCTCAATCCTCTTGTCTCAGCTTCCCAAGTACTGGTATTAGAGGTGTGAGCCACCAAGTTTGGCCATTTCTCTTATTTCAATTTGGAATATATTCATTGTATCTTTGAACTCTCATTGGAAATAATGTATTAGTGATAATGGGGTGGGGAATGCTGAGGCAGGCTCAGTTCTCCTTGCTTTTAATAATGATCCCCCTCAATTTACGACAGAATTATACTCAAGGACAAACTCAGGTAGAGAAAGAACCTTGCAGCAACTGTCAACTGTCAAGGTTCTTGCTTGGTATCAAGTGCTATTGATGTTAGTGATAGCCCTGAAGTGATCGTCTTTCTCTATGAATGTGAGAGGTTTAGTAAGCATACTTGGTCTCTAAATTGTATGACAGATTTGAAAAATTACATTATTTTCTGGTCAAGTCAACTTCTAACAGAACAGAAACTTGTTACAATAGGTTTTACTTTGGAAGTTTTTGTAACCTCTAGATTCAGTTCAGAGGAACCAAGACTGAACTATGTCACATGAAGGGCCAGGTAGGTCTTATTTGTGGGAAGCAAATAATAATCCAGGTGTAAGAGAAATAAGTGAAATCTTAAGCTAGCCCTTCTTCTGAAAATAAGCAGATAGATAAAGTTTTACTAGTGTTTAACCATGTAAAATTATAGCATTTCTGGAGAGTCATTGGATAATTCTTGGACACGAGTTGAGTGTGGTTATTAGCAAGCCAAGTTGGGGTAGAGATTTTATCAGCTGTGAAGTTGTTTTTTTGTAACCTGTACTCCTGGTCAGGAACTCAGGTGAGAAGTATGTCACTGGTTCCCATGTCTAAGAAAGAAAATGAAGCTATTAAATATTGGAAAAGATGTTTTCTCAGTGGGAGCTGTGGATCTAGGTGGGTAGTCATCAAAGCTGTCTGTGGAAGGATGGGCCCTCCAATCTGTGTTTTGTCAAAATCCTGATATTTATCTCATCCAAAAGAATGATCATCTCTTTGTCTTGTGCTTTATCAGCAACATCAACTCAAATTCTTCTGTTACCTAGAGATTCTTTACTGAGACTCAAGGCACTGAACAGGGAATCCAGGTCCTAAAACTTGACATAACCAAACCTTTCAACTTCTCTGGATTGCTGGGTTCACTGTGATAAATGCACTGCACTGATATTTACTCTTTTAAAGAATTCCTTAATGGATTGTTACATCATAGGGCCAGTTTCCTAGGAAAGCAGTGTAGGATGGTGATTTGAGAAGACGGCTTGGGTTGATACTGGGTTCTTGAGAAGCTCATGAGCAGTGGGGAGGATGGAATAATCAATTGGAGGAGCCCTATATACATTATCATGATTAAAATGCCAAGTGGTTGAAACATTTCCTTCCAGGCCATCTGTTTCATCAGCCCAGCTACCTGGTTTGGGGATATAGGTGCTTCATTTACTAGTCTCCTCATCCTCAGCCAGAAAGTCTGTTTGGGAGATAGTCTTCCTCTTTTTTTTCTTTTTTTTCCTGAGGCCACCATGTTAGGAGAGGGAGAGAGAATATAAAAGATGGAGCTGTGGCTCTAAAACAAGAGCAGCCAAAATTCCTTTTGGGCCTTAATAGATCAGTGAGACTTGATAAGATCACTTGGAGTCAAGGTTCGAACAGTGTCTTCTTTGGATGACACTTGCTGTAAGATGCAGTTAGTAGACCTTCAAGTGAAAACCCATTTGTCTGGGTTATAACTAGTAGGTGTCCTTGATCTAGGGCCTAGAATGCTTTGGCAGAAGTAATTGGAGATTTGCAGTAATCTAACACTTGTTGAAAGTCTGGTTGTTTTCCCACCCAGATGTGGGTGGACACTGGAGAGCAATCAGTGGTTCTGTAGGGCTCTTACTAACATATCATGTGAGATAAGTTCCAATTGTGTGTTTGCTTTAGATCTAATAAGAGATATGGGTAGTATGAATGCATTTACACACATCATACTAATCTTAACTTGTGCCTGGGTGTGGGTGTGTCTGTGTTTGTTTTACTGGAGATTGAACCCAGAGGCTCTGAAATATACCTCAAGTCCTTTGTTTATTTTTTGTTTTGACTCATGGTCTTGCTAGGTTGCTGAAAGTCTCGCTAAGTTGCTGAGTCTTGTCTTGAACCTGCAATTCTCCTGTTTCAGCATCCTAATGAGAGCTTAACTCTTGAGAAGCACATTTTGATGTTTTATTTTCCCTGATTCTAGATGGTGTGGGAAATGAAAGTGTTAACAAATTAATGGGTCTTTGTCACTTTTCTGCCCTAAAAAGAAATCTTTACTGTAAGAACTGCAAACTTAAAAATAAAATATTTTGGAATACTTTTTGTCTTTTAGATTTTGTGGTACTGGAAATTGAACCCAGAGTCATTTTATCTTTGAGATATATCCCTTAGCCATATTTTACTTACTAGAAAACAGGGTCTTACTAAGTTGCTAAGGCTGGTCTTGAACCTACAATCCTCTGTCTCAGCCTCCCAAGTACTGGAATTTAGAGGCATGTGCCACCAAGACTGGCTTAGATCACTTTCAATTGCTAAGTGTCTTATAGCAGCCCTGTACCTGAGCATGCTCAAAATGTGCTAATCACTAATTTTCATGGAAATGTTTCACTATAACATTTGTTAAAGATTCCCTACAAAGAAGAAATAAAAATCTGTTCTCTTATAACTTTTTCCATGTTGTGGACCTGATAATATAAATATGCTGGGCAAATGGAGAAAAATAAAAACAGATTCCTTGGAGCATGCCAGTAATTCCTAATTGTGTTTAGAATCCTCCTTCGTTTGGGAGTTTCAAGCAAGGTTAGGGAGCAATTGTTGGTTCTACCAAACAGCTACCTGAAGTGGTATACATGCAGAATGCATCTTCAAATATTTTTAATTAGAAGACTAATATTCCATAAGGCAGCTTCTAAATATAGTTGGGTAAGAGGAACATGCCTGAAGATGCCGAATATTCATAGCCTTGGCTAGATTGTTAGGTAATGATAAAATACTACAACAGGGACATAACATATGTGAAGAAATAGTAATTTTTGTTTCTTTAGGAGTGGGCAAGCTTTCTATTTATTATAATTATTTATACTCATTAAGTGCATAATATGTCATTATAAATGTGCACAGACTTTGGATAAGTGAGAGTACACACTTTGGAATCAGAAGTTTTGCCACCTGGCAGATTGCCCACCAGGCAGAAACTTGAGTTGAAAACTAAACTATCAGTCCTTTCTTCTCCATTACAATTTTTTTCTTGTATTCATCAATTTTAATAAACCTTGAAAAATCACTTAAAGGTTTAAACCTTGACTTAAAAATGAAATAATATGGAATATAAGACAGTATGTTGGTTTTTGCTCTCTTGAATAGTTAGTTCAAAGAACAAATGAGTAACAAATTGTGGTAATGTAATTTTGTGTTTTTGATAGTTCTCTAGAAATCTTCTGATACATGTAAATTGCTGACTATTTTACTCCAAGGTTCCAAAATCAATTAAAAAGCTTAGAAGCCGGGCATGGTGGCAAATGCCTATAATCCCAGTAATCACAGATTTGAAGCCAGCCTTAGCACCTGTTTCAAAAAAATAAAAAATAAAAAAGGATAAGGGTGTGTCTTGGAGGTAGAATGTACTTGGGTTCAATCCCCAGTTGCAAAAATTAAAAAAACAAAAAGTTTATAAACTACATTTGTCAGATTAGGGTACTACTTTGATTACTATAAATACAGCAAAATAATGAAACCTCAAAATTTGATTCAGATATTATATAACTTCTGGTGACTGATGTTATATTTTAATATAGATGTGATAGTTTCTTTAAACTCCAGAAAAAAACAAAGCAGCATCTTTGTTTTCTGTTGCTAATATATAATACCACAGATTAAGGTTTTTACAAAGAGGCTTATTTTGGCCTGTGATTCTGGAGGTATAAGGTCCTGGGGCTGCATCTGGTGATGCCTTCCTTGCTTGCAGAATCAGGAGGCCATGCAGGACATCACGGGATGAGAGAGAGAATGAAGGTATGTATGTACATCCTCTGGTGTCTTTCTCAAATGGTCAGTAGCCAATCACCAGCATTCATCAGCCATGAAGACCTTGTCCTAGCCAATCACCAGCATTCATCAGCCATGAAGACCTTGTCCTAATCATGTCCCAGAAGGCACACCTTTAGCACAAGGCAGATCAGTTTTTACTATGAAGTAGGAAGAGAATCAGTAGCACTCTTACAACTTCATAGTAGGGATTAAGTTCCAATATAAGTTTTACAGAGGAAAAATCATTTTCAAGCCATAACACTGAATCTGTTTTTATTGCTTTATGCATGTGAAAGGATAGTGTCAGTGATTTTATTTTCTGATTTGACATCATTTCAATACTTGTAAAATTAGGAGCTAATTTAAATAAGAGTGACATTACTTAATAGACAAACAAAAGTTAGTGTTAACTATTTTTCACTAGACACAGCAGTAATTTTTACAGCCTACAGTGTATTATAAAATGACTTTGTTAAAAATATATGTATAGCCAGGCGTGGTGGCGCACGCTTGTAATCCCTGCGCTTGGGAGGCTGAGACAGGAGGATCGCACAGGTTCGAAGCCAGCCTCAGCTACTTAGTGAGGCTCTCAGCAACTTAGTGAGACCCTGTTTTCAAATAAAATATAAAATAGGTCTGGGAGTATAGCCCGGAGGTAGAAAGCCTCTGGGTTCCACCCACAGTACCACCAAAAAATAATTACACACACACACACACACACACACACACACACACACACACACGTATATATATTTTACAGTACTGGAGATTAAACCCAGAGGCATTCTGCCTCTGAGATATATCCCCTATATTTTACTTCTTATTTTAAAACAGGGTCTCACTAAATTCCAGAGGGCCACACTAAGTAGCTGACGCTGGCTGCAAACTTGTGACCCTCCTGTCTCAGCCTCCCAGGTACAAAATGTACACCACCATGCCTGGCTTAAAAAATTCTTGTAAAATATTTTCTGCTTTAAAATTCTGCTTTTCCTTGCAGCTACAAAAGAAAGAGAAAATTTTATGAGGCTGATATTTCATTCATAAGAGTTGGGAAGTCCCAGAGCTAAAACTCCATTAGCACCAGAAAAAAAGAAATCTCAAAAATCTCATATTTCTAAGATGGAAAGGATGAAAGTAAAGAGTAAAATGTCTTGTAAACAAATGGAGTGTGTAGCATTTAATATTTATATATACAGTTAAAACAATTTCAAATGTTCTCTATTTTCTATTCACAAATGATATATTTTGTTTCATTTTAGTCTGTATAGATGTTTCCTTAGTTTTGATTAATTCCATTCTTGGTGCCATTCTGAACTAATAGTTTCATGAAATGTATGTGATGTATGCCACCTAAGGTAAGTCTTAGGTCTCCTCTTTGTTCTCAGAACTTTCACTTTGCTGTATTTTTTTTTTCCTAGCACTTAGTGTTCTAAAAGAGTCTAAGAATAGCTTGACTTTTAAGCCCCTTGACTCCCAAACTCACCTCCCCAAATTCTGGGTTCTTTGTCGTTGGTGATGTTAAGATATTTTTAACTTTTGCTTGAAAGTACCTTTTAATCTGCTGAAAAACTTTTTTCCCCTTTCTGCTCAAAGGATTTCTTTAAATTGGATTCTAAAAATGTTTTTTAGTTGTATTCCTTTTTCTTCTTTTCTGGAAATTCTTTTATACTTTTATTGGTGCATTGTAACTACACATACTGAGGAACAGGGTGATAGGAATATATATATATATATATATATATATATATATATATATACACACACACACACACACATACATACATATACATACACATATATATGAAAATGTATATTATATGACATATATACATATATATCATATTTAAACTTTTACCCTCTTTGTCTATATTCCTCCTTCCCCTCTCCATTGGAGTCCTTGCTACCCTGAGGTCTCTTTTGTTCTCAATTTATATCTAGCTTGCACATATGAGAGAAAACACAACTATTTGTTGAGACTGGCTAATCTCGGCATAATTTCAAATTGCATCTGTTTTACTATAAAGATATTAATTTTGTTTTTATTGCTGAGTAAAATTCCATTGTGTATATGTATCACAGTTTTGTGATCCACTCATTTGTTGGTGGATACCCAGGCTGGTTCTGTTCTTTGGCTATTGAGAATTTTGCTGCCAGAAACATAGATATGCATGTATCACTCGAATGTTCTAATTTCAGCTCCTTTGGAAAGGAGTGGGATAGCTGGGTCATATGATGGTTCTAGTCCCGATCTTCTGAGAAAACTACACAGAGGCTGTAGTAGTTTGCAGTTCCACAAACAGTATATGAGTTCCATTTCACTCACATCCTTACCAGCATTTATTATTGTTTGTTCTCTCCCTCTCCTCCCCCCTTTCTCTCCCTCCTCCCTCCCTCCCTCCCTCCCTCCCTTCCTCCCTCTCTGTGTCTGTCAAACCGGGGCTGGAACCCAGAGGCGTTCTACCTTAGCGTTACACTCAAAGCCCAATCAATTTTATTTCTTACTAGAAACAAGGTCTTCCAAGTTTGATGAGAGTTTCACCACTTGCTGAGGTGGTCCTCAAACCTGCGATCCTCCTTCCTCAGCCTCCCAAGTACAGGGACTAAAGGCGTGTGTCACCACGCCTAGGTTATTATTCTTGATTGCCATTCTAACTGAAGTTAGATAGAATCTCAGTGTGGTTTTGATTTGCATTTCCCTGATTGTGAATGTTGAACATTTTTCATATTTATTGGCTATTTGTATTTCTTCTTTTGAGAAGTCTCATTATTTCATTTGCCCATTTTGATTTTTCTTTGTGTGTGTGTGTATTTGTTAAACTTTTTAAGCTCTTTGTATATTCTAAATATTTGTCCTCTATCAGAGGCTTAGCTGGCTAAGATCTTCTCCCACATAGTATACTCCTTTTAGACTCTTGATGGTTTCCTTTGCTGCACAGAAGCTCTTTAATGCCATTCAGTTTGTTTTAATTTCCTGAACTTTGGGGATCTTATTGAGGAAGTTTCTACCAGTACTTAATATGTTGGAGTGCTGGTCCTATGTCCTTTTCTACTAATTGCAAATTTTCAGGTTTGTCAGAAAGCATACAGTGATTCCTATGAAAAGACGCAGCTTTCGCCTCAACTTCCACAAGTCCGTGTGTGCAAGGGGATAGTCATTAGTCATCCTTCTGCTGTCATCTTCTAAGTTGTAGTTAGGAGGGATTCCTCTCAAATTAAAAAAAATTAACACTTGCTGAGCGTGGTGGCGCACGCTTGTAATCCCCGCGCTTGGGAGGTGGAGACAGGAGGACCTCGCAGGTTCGAAGCCAGCAGTGCTGGCTTAAGAGACCCTGTTTCCAAAAATAAAATAGGTCTGGGAGTGTAGCCCAGAGGTAGAAGGGCTTCCAGGAACCCCAGTACAACAACAACAACAAAAAATTAACACTTAAAGGTGGTCTTAAATGCCCTCGTATACATTTTCCTAGGAAACTGGGGAAGTAGGACTTGGAGATAGGAGCTTTCTTCCTTTCCCTCCTTAACTGTCAGAGCCTTTATGCTTTAGTAAATAACTTGTTCTATGTAAGGAAGCTGGGGTTTTTGGGCAAGGTCCCCCAAGCTGGGGATTTCCCAGCCTCTGGTAGGGTGACTGGTTGTAATTCTTCTCTGGAATGTGATTGTTTCTGATTTTTGTATTTTCCAGGTTGGAATCCTGTGACCTAACTGCACTTTGTTGTCTAAATATATCTAAGGCTCTCGTCAGAAACCAGAGCCTGACATATCTGAATCTGTCGACCAATAAGCTATTGGATGATGGAGTGAAGTTGCTGTGTGAGGCATTAGGACATCCAGAGTGTTACCTAGAAAGATTGTCGTGAGTCAATTTGTTTATAGCTTAATTATATATTTTTTCTTTTTTGCGGTACTAAGGATGGAACCCAGGGGCATTCTACCTCTCGGCTACACCCCCAGCCCTATTTTCTATTCTTTATTTTGAAAGAGGGTCTCACTGACTTGCAAAGGGCCTCCCTAAGTAGCTGAGGCTGTCCACAACTGCAATCCTCCTGGCTCGGCCTCCCAAATGCTGGGATTACAAGCATGTGTCATGCCTGGCTAAACTGAATTACAATTTGAATAGTCTTAATACTGACTGACTCATTGTCAATCCTGAATAAATTCAGTGAATTCAACAAGCACACTCTGCTCTCTGCTTCTCGTGTGTGTGTGTGTGTGTGTGTGTTTGTGTGTGTGTGTGTGTGTGTGTACGCGCGCATGCCTGCCTGCCTGGGATTGAAGCCAGGACCTTGTGCATGAAAAACACAAATTCCTTTCCTCTTTTATTTAAATGACTCCAGAGACTTTTCTTTGATTTTATTTTCATTCATTTCTAGACTTCTCTCCCCTTCTGTTTTGTTTCATCTTATCATGTACATAGTTGCTGTGGAATTCACAATTTAAGTAGATGTGCTGAGGTTGATTCTACAGTGGACAATCAACTCTCTCGGTACTAGTTAATTTCCTTGTGAACAAGAAGAAAAAAATGAACTCTGGCAATTAATAGATCCCTTCCCATCTGTGTTTCTCTTTCAGCTTAGAAAGCTGTGGCTTCACAGAGGCTAGTTGTGATGATCTTTCTTTGGCTCTCACCAACAATACAAGGCTTACCCATTTATGCTTGGCAGACAATGATTTGAGAGATAGTGGAGTGAAGCTTTTATGTGATGCTTTGAAACATCCACAGTGCACTCTGCAGAGCCTTGTGTAAGTATCTGCTAGTTTTCACCCTTCCCTTGCCCTTCTGATTCTCTCGGTTGGATGATGTAGCCCCTCAATGTTGCATTCCCAGCCCATAGAATTAAAAGAAATTTAAAACATATATATATATATATATATATATATATATATATATATATATATATATATATTGTTTATTTATTATGGTACTGGAGGATAGAACCCCTCTGCCTCCAGGCTACACTCCCAGACCTATTTTATATTTTGTTTGGAAACAGGGTCTCTTAAGCCAGCAAGGCTGGCTTCCAACCTCCAGGATCCTGCAATCCTCCTGTCTCCGCCTCCCAAGAGTGGGGGTGGAGGGGTGGGGGGGATTACAAGCCTGCGCCACCATATCCGGCCTCTAAGTTTGTTTAATCAGCACAATAGTACTGGTTACTGACCACCTCAGTTCTAGGTGCCTCATTGTATAGGTCAGGAATGTGAGGCTTAGAAAGATAATGCAGCCTGTCTGGAAAAATAAAAGTCTGTCTAGTGCCTCACAAGAAAATGATGAATTCAGAACTGAAGTTTACCACCTATCCAGTTTCATGGTCCAGGCTTAGAACAACAACAACAGCAGCAAAAAAAAAAAAAAAAAAAAAAAAAAAAAAAAAAAAATATATATATATATATATATATATACACACACATATGTATATACACATTGGTATATATATACACACATATGTACATATATATATAAATTGTGTATATGTATAAACACCATTAAATAGAAATAAAAGCATATCATTTTATGACTAGATCACAATGTGATTTATTTCTGCTCATTTTTTCTGGATAATTTTGTAGACATAAAACTGAAGAATCCGTTTATTTTTTCCTTTTGGTTAGATTAGTTAAATTTCCTTTCAGCTAAATTGTCTGTATTCCTAGCAGTTGTCTAGGAACCTGCATTACAAGGCCCCACTAGGTATGCACAATCTTTCCAATCAGTGTTAGGTAGTTGGAATATAATTTTTAATCTGATGTCGAGCATCTCTCCAAATGTTTTGGGCCTTTTTGTGTGTGTGTGGTACTGGGGGTGGATCCCAGGGGCTTTTCTACCTCCGGGATATTTTATATTTTATTTGGAAACAGGGTTTCACTAAGTTGCTGAGAGCCTCACTAAGTAGCTAAGACTGGCTTTGAACCTGTGCGATCCTCCTATCTTAGCCCCTCAAGCGTGGGGATTACAAGCGAGCGCTACCACGCCCGGTTCTGTTTTGGGCCTTTTATAGGAATTGTAACTTCATTGGCTCAGTTTTCTTCTGGATATTTTCAGTTATATCTGTTATATGTTATGGTTATTAATATCACATAGCTGATAATTTTTATATATTACAAATAATTTTCCTAGCATGTTGCTTTATTACAACTTTCTTTATGGTCATTTTCAGAATATAGAAGTTCAAAGTTTTTCTGAGGTCAAATTCTGCCTCATGACTTTTAGAGGTTTATATCAAAATTAGAAATACCTTTTTTGCCGGGCGTGGTGGCGCACGCTTGTAAATCCCTGCGCTTGGGAGGCAGAGACAGGAGGATCGCACAGGTTCAAAGCCAGCCGCACACACTGGCTTAGGAGACCCTGTTTCCAAATAAAAATATAAAATAGGTCTGGGAGTGTAGCCCGGAGGTAGAAGGGCTTCCAGGAACCCCAGTACCACCAAAACAAACAAACAAACAAACAAAAATTAAAGAGTATGAGAATATTACATAAGTGGATTTTTAAAGGCTTTTTTTTTTTTTTTTTTTTTTTTTTTGGTACTGGGGTTCCTGGAAGCCCTTCAACCTCCGGGCTACACTCCCAACTCCCAGACCTATTTTTATATTTTTTATTTGGAAACAGGGTCTCTTAAGCCAGCTGAGGCTGGCTTCGAACCTGCGCGATCCTCCTGTCTCCGCCTCCCAAGCGCGGGGATTACAAGCATGCGCTACCACGCCCAGCCTCTTTAATGTTTTTAAACATTGACATATTATCCCAAATTTACATTTATATTCTAAATCACTCAAAATTAATTTCATCTTAAGGTTTCTACTTATTTTTCTTTATCAGATTTGTTGTACAAAAATCATTAATTACATAATATCTTTTCCTTACTGATCAGAAATGCCATTGTAATATATACAGAGAGTACTTATTTTATTACAATTACTCTAATGGTGCTCCATTTGCTTGCTGCTCTATTCCATGTAGCTACTTCTGCAGTAGATCACTACATTTATGTGCAGCGTAAAGAAGTTAACATTTGGTTTATAGTAAGGAAAATTCTAAAGAACCTGAATAGCGAGGTTGTAACCCAACTTCATGTAGACACAGTGTCCCACAGGAGGCAGCCTGGCAGTGAGAGTGTCTAATCGAAGCCTTTGCAAAGATGTCAGTCTCTGAGCAGGAGAACAGTGATTCCACCTTTCCTCTCATTGTCCCTCCTCTAGGCTGAGGAGTTGCCATTTCGCTTCACTTGGCTGTGAATCTCTCTCAAGTTCTCTTCTGCACAATAAGAGTTTGACACATCTGGATCTAGGATCAAACCAGCTTCAAGACGATGGAACGAAGCTTCTGTGTGATGCCTTTCGACAGCCAAACTGTAGTCTACAGGACTTGGAGTAGGTTTCCTGCTACCTTATTTTTAGATAGTTTTAGCTACAGTTTTTGAGGGCAGGGGAGATGTGCAAAGGCAGGCTGAAAACTGAGCTTCAAACGAATGGCTGTAGAGCTGATTTTCTCATTCTGCCCAAGACAAGATGGGAAAGTCTGTCATTCTGATTTTTTAAAAAAACCCATAACTATAGCAATTATAATTAGCTTCCCTCAGGTAAGGACCCAGAAACATCAGGCTGAACAGGAATCATTTTGCTATTTTCTTGGTGGTGCCACAGTGAATCTATTTTATATCCATAAAGCTGAAATGGTGCTCTATGATCCTTTCAGTTTTATATTTAAACTCTGGTTTATAATTAGGTCAGTCCTCAAACTGGGAAAAAGGATTTCCAAAAATATCCTATTATCACACTCTACAAGCAACCATTTGTATTTCTGTGTTCCCTCTTGGTCTGTGAGAAAGACTACACACAGGTGCATAGTCCATATACACATCAGTGTGATCATTTAGTAAACCTACTTTGGAGCTTCCTCTCACTTGACAGCATTTAAAAAATACATTTAAGTATGTCAAATTAATGTCTGTATGATATTTTATATTTCACTGTATAAATATTATAGCTAGAGTGACACAGGACAGGGAGTCGCTTAGCAATCTCAGCTCACTTTCCCTCTACTGACTAGTAGCTTGGGTGAGTCATTAAGTGTATCCCCCAGCATTGTTTTTTAGGATTATGAACTCAAGCTCTTTGGAGTACCCAGGCATGTTGGTCTTGACTGGACTGATCCATTATAACCAGACTTCCAAGTGAATTTCAAAATTTATTGGGACATCTGTAAACACTAAGGTGATGGAACTCTTCAGTCCACTAAGCACCTGCACTTTAGAAAAATGTATATGACATGGACTATTATGTGGTCCTCTGAAATTTCCTTGATAATTACTCAAGTGGAAGACAGAATTTTACTTAGTAGAAATTACTATAAATCGAAAGCCTTCATTTTCCTTAGAGAGCTTTGGTTTCTAAGTGACCTGTGCTCTCTCGGTCCTTTCCTAATGGAGTTCTTAGACAGCCCACCTCTTTCCTTAGCTTTCTTAACACACATAGACAAACTTGTGCTTTTCTTAGTTACCTTAATTGCCTCTAAGCCAGCCATGCCAATTGACTCAACACATAGGAGCTAGATGCTGAGGGAACATATGGTCATTAAGGTGACACTTTTATCCTCAAGTAACACACAATGCTGATTACATGTAAGTAAATATAAGCCAAATGATAATGTATTCCAAATGTTGGTATGAAGATATTTGTGGGGGAAAACAGTTTTACCCATTGGTGTCTATGCTCATGAGGAAACCTCTTCTGTTTCTACTGATAATATTAGACTTTCCCAGATGCATCCAGGATTGTAGATAGAGGAGAGTGGGCACTGGGGTATAAATGCCTGAGCTGTGCTCCTGGGAAGAAATTAAGCTTCCCACCTGATGGGTTCACTTCAGTTGTCTATGTCTTGCAGATTGATGGGCTGTGTCCTCACTAGTGCCTGCTGTCTGGATCTGGCTTCTGTCATTTTGAACAACCCAAACCTGTGGAGCCTTGATCTTGGGAATAATTACTTGCAGGATGAAGGAGTGAAAATATTGTGCGACACTTTAAGACATCCAGACTGTAACATTCGGAGGCTTGGGTGAGTTGGTAGTTCCCCATTAGAAAAATGATATCTGTTTGGTGACTAGCAAAAATCCAGAAACTTCCCATGTAGAAAGAAATTTTAAAAAGGAGCTAGAAGTTATGTTTTTCTGAAAAAATAAGAATATGAATTTCAAATATAAGGATCAGTTTATTGCATGTTCTTTGGTATAGAAACCATATTTCACATTTCTCTGTGTCTCTCTTAGGGCTTTGGACAGATATATATTAAATGCCATCTGATTTGGGTCCTCCATGTTCTGCTATACTACAGATATTCCATTGGTCTTTGAATTAATTTTATTATTTAATCAAACACTTTACTAATCACCTGTATTTATAAAATACAAGAAATTTGCAATCTAATAAACCCTCATTTGTGTGTGGGGTACTTTCGTTCAATCCTCTATTGTTTAGACTTAATTTTGAACTGATATTGGCTAGCACATTTTCACCTACACAACATGAATTATTAACCTCTGGATCAGGAATTGTGCTCTGTGTGGGAAGTCCAGATAAAATAATGTTTCTGCCATTAATAATTTAATAGTCTTCCAGAGAAATCTTTCTCACTCTTCTAAGAAGTGCTGCTGTTCCAGTGTCTCCACTGACTGTTTATGTATTTATCGTAACAGTACTGCTATTGTAGCTCCTAGGTCTGAGATTTAATTTTATCCTACCTATAACTTGGCAGTTTGGCTTGTTAAAGTTTCATGAATGCTGGAAGAAAACACAGACTCTTACCAGAAAAAGTACTTTATTAGTAAGCGTTAGGCATTGGTGTGTTTGTTTCCTTCCCTTTGCCTGCAAGTCTTAAAGTCTCATAGGGCTGTTCTGGAGGGCCCAGATGGATGCCTGCCCATGCCATTGTTTAGCAAGCTAGAAGTAAACCTGCCCTTGGTCTTAGAAATGTTACTTTTTCTCTGGTTGCTTCTTGAAAACAAAGCCCTGGGAAATGCCCAAGTAGAGTGGTCAGAACTTTGCATTTGCTACAAAACAGGTAGCAAAGTAAAAGATCCCTAGGAAAATGTCTCCCAGCAATATCCTCCTCTTGTTTCTACATAATACTGTCTTGGCTTCTGGTGAATTTTCACCTGTATAGGCTATTCCTTTAGCTACTCTGATTAAACAAGAGAGACTGGGGCCAGATCTTTTCAATTAACCTCATACGCTATTTAATTAAGGCTATGATCAATAAGACTTAAGTACAGGATGAAGCCAACTTGAAATATTGATCTCAGCCATGCTCCTAGTATCCTGGATTCATCCAACTGTGTAAATCTTCAAAAGGACTGAGAACCCTACCCATTATGACCCATGTGGTTTAGGATGACTTGATGGGCTTTGATGTCAGTGACAGTAAATGAGGTGGAAAAGATGGGCCACTCGAATCACCAGTAAAGGGCCATTCAGTGGTCTACGTTACCCACATACAAATACATAATTCGAAGGAGCACAGAACAATCTAATTTATTTTTATGGTACTGGGGTTCTACTCCGGGCTACACTCCCAGACCTATTTTATATATATATATATTTTATTTGGAAACAGACTCTCTTAAGCTAGCGAGGCTGGCTTCGAACCTGCATGATCCTCCTGTCTCTGCCTCCCAAGTGCGGGGATTACAAGCGTGTGCCACCACGCCCAGCAGAACAGTCTAATTTTTGATATGTTTATTTTATTTGAGTCATCATCACACTGGTATGGTAAAGCTAGGTGGACAGTCACAATTGTAATTATAGCTGCCTCAGTGGCCATACATAGTATAGGCCAAGACTGTTCTGGCATTAAGACAAGCTTATAATTTATATCAGTCAGAGTAGAATGTTGTTGAGCTGGTTGTTATATATATATATATATATGTGTGTGTGTGTGTGTGTGTTACTGGGGTTCCTGGAAGGCCTTCTACTTCCAGGCTACACTCCCAGACCTATTTTTTATACTTTTTTTATTTGGAAACAGGGTCTCCTAAGCCAGCGCACACAGCTGGCTTCGAACCTGTGCGATCCTCCTGTCTCTGCCTTCCAAGCACGGGGATTACAAGTGTGTGCCACCACGCCCAGCCTTGTACATATATTTTTCAGGTCCACACCAGGGTTGTACAATGATGGCATCAGGCACAGAAAAATAGTTCAGGACCTGCTGTGTTCTGTCCTTGTACTTTCTGTTTACATAGCATGTTTGTGATGGGCACAACAAACCAGGCGGCAGGTCAGACTGAGGTGCAGCTGCTGCTTGACTTACACAGATCACAAAATTTTGTCAAGTCCGTATCGAATCCGCGAGAAAAACGAGAACATTAATTGTTCTTTCTACTCTCTGCATCTCTCAGGCCCCAAGGTGTTCTTTCCCTGTTACTGTTACTGTTCTGTTCTTCCAGGTACCATCCCAGCATCTATAACTTTATTTA
Organism: Muscardinus avellanarius; assembly: GCF_963383645.1. Taxonomy (NCBI): domain Eukaryota; kingdom Metazoa; phylum Chordata; class Mammalia; order Rodentia; family Gliridae; genus Muscardinus; species Muscardinus avellanarius. The sequence continues at coordinate 182,673,653 of NC_137786.1, forward strand.
ATCTCCAGTTACACACCACCTGTACGCAGGCATTTAGCCCCAAGGAATCCGGAGACAGACAAAAGCATCTTTACAATATTTGAAAAAAGTCATTCTCTCCCTCATTATATCCCATACTTATCTTTTAAACAGCAAAGGCAATCTTGTTTTTATCTGGAAAAATGTACTGATCTATTTTCACTGCTTGGCAGAGACACTTTTGTTATAAGTCGTGTTATCACTGGTGGATAATCTACTACTGGTTTTCTATTTTTTTCCATGAGTGTGTTTGTAATTTCCCAGTCCCAAATAAGCCCTGATATCAATAGAGCAAATCTTTCCATCTTCTTCAAAATAATTATGACGCAGCCAGGCGTGGTGGTGCACACTTGTAATCTCAGCATTTGGGATCATGTTTCGTGGACAGTCTCAGCTACTTAGTGAGGTCCTCTGCAACTTAGTGAGACTCTGTTTCAAAATAGTGAAAAATAGGGCTGGGGTGTAGCTCGAAGGTAGAGTTCCATCTCAAGTACTGCAAAAAAAAAAAAGGCTCTTCCCCTTTGTATTCCCAAGTAAAATTTAATTTATCTTAATTTAAATTTAATTTTTTTGCCAGGTGTGGTGGTGCACACTTGTAATCCCCACACTTGGGAGGTGGAGATGGAGGATTGCTCAGGTTCAAAGCCAGCCTCGCTGGCTTAAGAGACCCTGTTTCCAAATTAAAATGTGTGTGTATATATATATATATACTATATATGTGTGTGTCTATATAGACATATATACATATACATGTACATGTACATATACATACACATATATACATACACATATATACATACATATACACATATACACATATATACATATATACATATAATTATGTCTGGGAGTGTAGCCCAGAGGTAGAAGGGTTTCTAGGAACCCCACTACCACCAAAAATAAATAAATAAATTTAATCTAATTTTTATTTTTTGCAGTACTGGGGATTGAACCCAGGGACATTCAACTTCTGAGTTACACACACCCCCACCCTATTTTTTCCCCCAGTACTGTGAATTGAACCCAGAAACCATGAAAAATGTTTGATATCCATTATAATTCCATATTTGTGTCTTTCATTTGGTAGTTCTGTTTGTGAAACTGCTATTTGTGACTGCAAAATTTTTAATATACCTTTATTGGTGCATTGAAATGACACATCATAACGAAGTTGAGTGATAAGGACGCACCTGCACACAGCACTTGTTAAGCTTCTCCCTTTCCTCTCCCATACATGATATTGAGAGTGGCATTGATAATTTTGTATATGTACACAGCATCAGTGGAAAGGGATTATATTTCCTGATGAATTCTTGGTAACTGTATTAATAACTTTTTTCTCTAAGGTGTACTTTGTGCAATATTTATATACTTGTCCATAATGTGATTCTTCTTTGTTATATGTTTCATGTAAGTAATCTTGATAGAAATTTTATATGCTCAGCACCTGTACAGGCACTCAGTTGTTCAATAGCTAGGTAAATAAAAGTAAAATTTGAATTCAAATTAGTTGTTTGAGGAAACATATTTGGTGCAGAAAGTGGCGTTTGAAGCCGGGCATGGTGGCGCACACTTGTAATCCCAGCATTTGGGAGGCTGAGACAGGAGGATTACAGTTTGCGGACAACCTCAGCTACTCAGTGAGGCCCTCTGCAAGTCCGTGAGACCCTGTTTCAAAGTAAAGAATAAAAATAAGGGCTGGGAGTGTAACTCAAGAGGTAGAATGCCTCTGGGTTCCATCCCAAGTACTGCTAAAAAATAAAAAAGCGGCGTTGGTATACTTCCTCAGTTTCTATATCACATCATCATGGGCTTGTACAGGGTCCTTGAGTCGTGATTGATTTGTTGTTTCATTTGTTTCCATTATCCATTATCCTTCCCACTTGTAAGCAACTGACTTTATGTATGTATATATGTATTTATTTATTTTATGGTACTGGGATGAAACCCAGGGGCATTCGACCTCGGAGTTACACCCCCAGCCCTATTTTTTAGTCTTCATTTTGAAACAGTGTCTCACTGAATTGCAAAGGGACTCACTAAGTAGCTGAGGCTGTCTGTGAAGGCTATCTAGGAAATGGGATCCTCCTGTCTCAGCCTCCCAAATGCTGAGATTACAAGCATGTGCCACCATGCCCAGCATGACTTAATGTATTTAAAATGTGCCACAGAATTGTGAATATGCTTGTAAAAGATGTAACTTTTTTGAGTGTATGCAATTTTTTTTTGGTACTGGGGATTGAATACAGAGGCATTCTATCTCCAAGCTACACCCCAACCCAATTTTATTTCATTTTTTAAATGTGGAAATAGGGTTTCACTAGGTTGCTGAGAGCCTCACTACTTTGCTGAGGCTAGCTGTGAAGCTGAAATCCTCCTGTCTCAGCCTCTGGTGTATGTATTTTTATTTGCATTAAGCACCACGGTGTTAGAGACCTCGTTATATTTCTTTCTTTTTAAATGCTCAATACTAAACTTTTAAAATTTACTTATATTTCTAAATCTTTAGTGATCCTTAGTTCAAGGATTCAACTGCTTCCTATTTAGAAGTGTGCTTGCATAGTTAATTCTTTGGACTATAATTATGAACTTGAAACTCATAATTCAGGAAGGGATATGGTCAGTCTATAAGTAGCTAAGAGTATTTTAAGTATAGTCTTTGAACTAAATCTGTGTTCATTTTTTCAGTTTCTGGAATTATCCTCCACTCCAAGCTCACAGTTCTCTTCTGTGCCCACTCTCCGCCATGGGATAAAGGCATCCTTATCTTGTCTTTCTTCCCTACAGGTTGGAATACTGTGGTTTGACCTCTCTCTGTTGTCAGGATCTCTCCTCTACTCTTCTCAGCAACCAAAGACTAAAAATTATGAACCTGACAGAGAATACCTTTGGATGTGAAGGAATTGGAAAGTTATGTGAAGTGCTGAAATCTCCAGAATGTAAACTACAAGTTCTAGGGTAAATCTTCAGTAGCTTCTTGGGGAGAATTTCCTGCAAAGAGCATTTGGGGAACCCCTCATTTATTGCAGGCCTTGAAATTAACTTCACTGTGAAGGCTTGGGATCTTAGAACACTGAATTTTGAGAGAGTTAATACGAGGCTACAGGTTAAGAGCTAATCACTCTGGAGTCAGACTACCTGAGTATTAAATTATCACCTCACTTTTACTAAGTATTGGCTGTTCCCTTGATTTTTCTCTGTTTTGGTTTTCTGATTTGCAAAAAAGGTGAAATAATAAAGTCTACCTACAGGGCTATTGTGAAGATCACTAAGTCAGTTTAGGCTGAGTACTTAAAACAGGGCCTAGAATAATGATGTGTCAGCTGTTTTCATCATTATCATTAGTACTGACTTGCATTGAAAAAGGATCTTGGAAGACCCTTCTTAAATGTTAATCCATTTATCTTTTTCTCTGTTATATTCCATTTCCCTTCAACTCCTATATCTTCCATTGTGTGTCAGTCCCTTTTCCTATTCTCTGTCCACCTTAATAGTCTTTGACAGGTTTACTGTTTTCTCCTGCAATAAATCCTTCGTAGAGAAAGTGGAAGTCTGTGGGGAGACTGAGTGCAGAAAAAGAGATGTTCCTTTGTTTTCTCAGATTGTGCAAAAAGGAATTTGGTAAAGAAGCCCAGAAGCTGTTGGAAGCTATTGGCATTAGCAATCCACACTTGGTCATTGAGCCCCACTGTATCACTCACAGTGAAGAAGAAGAAGAAGAAGAAGAACGGTCCTGGTGGCGGCGTCCCTGATTTGACGACCCAGGTCTTGCTTTAAAAATGAAAATTAAAAGAAAGAAAACCTCAGAGCCACAAGGATTTGGGTTTTCCACTTAGAGGATACTTTCTGCCCAGAGATATCACGGTTGGCATCTGTTAGTCACTTTAGGTTTGTCACTTCTTTGTAAAATGTCAATTCTACTTCACACAGGGGTTGCGGGGCTAAAATAAAAGCACGAAGTTCTCTATAAAGTGTAACGTCTTTAATTGGATACTAAGCTTAAGAACCTGGGTAGGAGACACCTAGAAAGCAGACTGAGGATGGGGCCAAAGAAGATTCAAGTGCCATGTTTTTCTTCCTGTGTCATTTCTGTCATGTCTTATTAAAATTGCCTTTCCATGTGCGCTTGGGGCCACCCATGTCAAAATTGCTTTTGGGTGTATTTTCTTTGTTTCCAGTATTGGAGAATGAACCCCAGGACATTGTGCACACTAGGCAAGTACACTACCACTTAGCTACAACCTCAGCTCATTTTATTTTTTTCTACTTTATTTTGTGGCACTGGGATTAAACTCAGGGGTTCCATTTTTGGAACCCCTGATTTTATTTTTATTTTAAAATTGGGCCTCACTACATTGCTGGCGTTGACCTTGACCTTGTGATCGTCCTGTCTCAGCCTCCCCAGTACTGGGATTACAGGTGTGCACCACCATGTCTAGCCCTAGTCCATTTGAAAGTTTTACTTTGAGGTAGGATTCGCTGTCAACAAAGTTAGTCTCAAACTTGCCATACTCCTGCCTCAGCTTTCCAAGGAGCAGGATTACAGGTGTAATCCACTTATCTGACTTTAGTATTTACCTTAAAATGGAGATTCCTGAGATCCACACCAGACTTAATGAGACTATTTGGGTAAGGATCCTTAGGAACCAGCGTTTTAAATCCCCAGGCAATTCTTAGAACATTTGAGATTACTAATTTCAGTAGAAATGGAAGTCCACTTCAGCAATGAAAACTTTCAGGGGCTTATAATGAAAGGAAATAAGGCTTAATTTCCTTTATGGGGATGTATTGTTATTAGGGTTAGAATTTAAAATGGGTTCCTCAGTCAAGCATGGTGGGGCATGCTTGTAATCCCAGTACGTGGGAGGCTGAGACCAGAGAGAGTGGTTCTTAACCTCAGCTACTTAGTGAAGCCCTTCGCAACTCACTGAGACCCTGTTTCAAAAATAAAGACTAAAAAAATAGGCTGGGGATGTAGCTTGGAGGTACAGTGCCACTGGGCTTCATCTCCAGTACCGCAAAAAAAAAAAAAAAAATACTTTTTGTGAAAATCTGTCCTGACTTAGAGCTGTTTTACAAACCAGACCAGAACTACTTCAGAGGCATAAAACATTTCATTGGAATCCATGACATATTAAAACTCAGAAAGGGCTCAGATGAGTATTTGATACTCCTCAGAGATAAGGCTAGAAATGGCCCCTTGGTGGTATTCAGCTGGCAGCCAGGTTGCTGTGCAGGCAACACAAAGGCTTTCACATGTCCATATGTTGAGTGCCTTGGCAAGGATGGCTGAGAGGCTGACTTTGTCTGGGCTCCTCCCTCTTGTCTTTGGGCCCTCTCCATATGATCTTAGATGGATTTCTTGGATGGGGTTTGGGGATTAAAAGGGCCAAGCATACTTTTTCAGTTATCTTAAAAGGGCCAGGGTTGTAGCTGTAGCTTAGTGTTAGAGCATTTGCCTAGCACTGGGGGAAAAAATAGTATAAAATCTCTTCAGTCATTCTTCATTGGTGCTAACAGTTAAAGATTAGCCCTGATTCAAGAACAGTTAATTCTTGGTGAGAGTAAAAGAATTTGTGGCTAGGCCTGGCCTGGTGGCACACATTTGTAATCCCAGCATTCAGGAGGCAGAGACTGCAGGATGGCCGTTCACCAACAGCCTCAGCTACTTAGGCCCTTCGCAACACAGTGAGACCCTGTTTCAAAATAAAGAATACAAAATAGGGCTGGAGGTGTAGTTCAAAGGAAAATGCCCCTGGGTTCTATCCCCAGTACCGAAAAAAAATTTTTTGTGGTTCTTGTGGCTTTCCTTATTCTACCCATATCCCATCATTATTTCCTCCTTGTCTCCTATAAGGGAAAAGAAGATTCTTAAATAGTCAACACATTTCTGGTTACCAAAATGGATTTTTCTTACACCAAGCAATTTTCTGACACCAGCTGGGTGTCTGGTGATTCAATATAACTGAATCTACCTGGAGATGGCATCATATGCCACCGGTTAAGGGTTCAGTCCCAGAAGACTATCACTCCAGGTGACAGTCACAAGACACAGGCTATAACCAGTGCTTCTGACCAATTGACTATATTCGGGGTTACCCTCTTTGGGTATAACAATCTGAAAAATGGCTAAGAGAACTTGGAGAAACACTGCATTAAAGTCATTGGCTATAAAAGATATTACAAAAAGATACAAATGAACAGCCAGATGAAAGAGCTACCTTGGGCAATGTCTGGAAGGCTTCTGTCCGGGTCAGCTGAGGGCATGTTACCCTTTCAGCACAGGGATGTGTTCAGCAACTGAGAAACTGAACTTCATTCTTTGGAATTTTATGGAGGCTTCCTTATGTGGGCATTATTGGCTATGTCATTGGCCAAGGGTGAGTAATTCTACCTGCTGCCCTCCTCTCTGGAGGTCCAGGTAGGACTAAAGGCTCCAACTTTCTAATCCTGTGTTTAGGTTCTACTAACCATCAGCCCCACTCTTGAGCTTCCAAGGAGCCCCAAACCCTCTCATTAACATAAAAAGATACTTATTTCAGAGGTTCCAAAGTTTAAGGAGCAGTGTGTCACACAATATCACACTGGTATAATAGCTCCTGGGTCAATGTGGTAGAGTTGGAGATAAGAGGCGCTAGGACGGAAGGGAGGAAATGGCAGTCATGTTAGGTGATAATCGCTGATACTTGACACAGGTGATACATATCGAGGGGGATTACAGAGGTGGGTTCCTAGTGACAGTCCATTGGTTAGAGAAAGCTAACCTGGGGCCACCATAACAAAACTATGCAGCAGAGTAGGTGCACTCCTATGTGGTAGCCTTGCTGCGGTGAACAGCTTAGCCCACAGACAAGGGGATTCTCAAGCTCCCCAAGAAAATCTCCAAAACAGGTAAATACTTTCTATAAAGGTGATTTCTAGCTGATTTTCAGATAAAAGGAAATTCTTTCATTTCTGAAACCATTTCAGCAAGACCCTAATAGAGGAAGGTAACTGAAAATTCATTTTATAAGCCTAGAAAGTCTTTGATAATAGAACTTAAAACTAGTACTACTGAAAAATTTACAGACAAATATCACTTCTGAATACAAAGACCCAATGTAAGTAGTTTTTGGAAAATTCCATTGTTGATCTGGGTGTAGTGGCGCACGCTTGTAATCCCAGTATTTGGTAGGCTGAGACCGGAGGATCATGGTTCGCGGACAGCATCAGCTACTTAGTGAGACCCTGTTTCAAAATAAAGAATAAAAAAATAGAACAGGGGATGTAGCATGGAAGTCAAATGTCCCTGGGTTCCATCCCCAGACCTGTAAAAAAAAAAAGTCCAATGTTCAATTAAAATATATTATGTCCACTGTGATTTATAGCATACAAAAGAGGACTAACTTGATTTTTATACAAATACAGAATTAATACTTGACAAATATTACCAGTTGATAGTGGAGCTAGTAACACCAGAAAGCATTTGAAAAACAAGATTTTACATAGCCATTAAAAATAAAACTAAAAATGTTTTGAGTAACATTACTAGGTAGACACAAAACCGGTTAATGTCTCAAGCCAAAAATAACTGGGACTATTTTTTTCAGACAAAGTATTTTTACTACTAGCTATAAGAATAACTTGCATTATCATCAGTTTTCTACAATCAATCTCTACCCTTACAGGATTGTAACTCTCCTGGTCAGTAGCATATTGATAAAGATACATGTCCCTAGAAAATCAGATACTCTTTCAGCTGCTAGGCAATGCTATGCAATGACTGCCACTACAATAAAATCACCCAGTAATCTTTTTTTCCTATTTTTAGGTTTGCTATAATTTTCCTTAACCATGCTCATGTGTTAGAACAATGACTCTAATGTGAAGTTAGAGACAAATCCCACTAAGAGGTAGCTACTGCCATCAAGTGGAGAGAGGCAACAGATGCTGCCAAACATCCTATTACAGACCTGACAGGCGCACACAACAAAACATCCAGCCCCAAAGGTCGACAGTGTCAAAGTGGAGAAACGGAGAATAAGCACTGGGGCCATGGAGGAGATAATGATGGTAAGACCAACTTGAGGTGAGATCAGAGTTACAGGCAGCTCTGTCCATAGCTCTCAACTCCGCTCACAGAGAAAAGCAGACATTCAATTGTGGCAAGTTTGATAAATAGGATTATAGGGAGTAGAAAGTAATGGAGCGTGGAAAGAAGTAGGGCATAAACAAACCTGCAATCAAAAGATGTGGGGCTTCCTCCTATTACTACCAGTTGTAAGTTCTGTGATGTTGGAGAATTTGTAACTGGCAGTATGTTATGTTGGATATTTACTATTTTGTACTTCAGTTATTCATAAGATAAAGACTAAAAATATTACATTTCACTAGCACCCTTGATTCTTAGCTTGAAAGAAAAGGAATTTTAGAGGTAAAAAAGGAGGCAGGAGAAGGCTATGAAAACAACTAACCCCTTTTTTTTTACAGTGAAAGAACGAATTATGAGATACTAAATGAGAAAGATCTCTTCTCTCCAGCATCCTTACCACAGTTTTTACCTCTGAACTACACTCCCAGTCCCTATATTTTAGTCTTTTTATTCTTATTTATTTTGCGATACTGGGGATGGAACCCAGGGGCATTCTACCTCCGAACCACACCCCCAGCCCTATTTTTATTCTTTATTTTGAAACAGGGTCTCACTGAGTTGTGAAGGGCCTGGCTAAGTAGCTGAGGCTGTCCACGAACTGTGATTCTTCTTTCTCAGCCTCCCAAATGCTGGGATTACAAGTGTGTGCCACCACGCCCCTCGATAGAGTCTCTCTTGCCTTTACTCTGTCCTCTATACTCTGAACTACTTTCAAAGTAATTGTCTTTAATAACAACACAAAAACCTATAGTCGAGTCTCTTTTTCCCTTCTCCCACCTCTACTGCTTATATCAGACTAATCTCTTGATCTCCAACTACAGTTTAAACTACTGACAACACTACCTGCAAACAAAAATACTGTCTGGCTTATCACTTGTCCCTGTTTTCTTTGGTGCATATTTCTCTCTTCCTTATTTATCTTGTTTTTTCTCTGTTGATCATCATACATGCTCTCAGCAACTGAGTATCTTTGTCCTTTAAGAGTAAAAGGTGAACACAGGGTCCTTTACAAGAGAAAGAAGAGTTGGGCGTGTGTGGTGGCGTACCCTGGTAATTCCAGCATTTGGGAGGCTCAGACAGGAAGATCATGGTTCACAGCCAGCATTTAACTACTTAGTGAGGCCCTTTGCAACTCAGTGCGACCCTGTTTCAAAAAATAAAAAAGCCAGGCATGGTGGCACATGCTTGTAATTCCAGCATTTGGGAGGCTGAGACAGATGCATCCAAGTTTGCGGCCAGCCTCAGCTACTTAGTGAGACCTAAGTAACTGCAACTCAGTGAGACCCTGTTTCAAAATAAAGAATAAAAAAGTAGGGCTGGACATGTAGCTCAGAGGTAGAATGCCCCTGGGTTCCATCCCTAGTATCGAAAAAAAAAAAAAAAAGAGGAAGGAGAATATTGATTTACATATAGTTAGTACTTAAAACTCCTTCAGATATAATTAGTTCCCCCTACTATGTCCTTACCTTCGAATCTTCAATGCCTGTTACAGTGCCTGTCATAATAGTAGATACTCAATATATGTTGAATGAATAAAAAATAAGTGGGTGATGTTAGAGCTGGACTAATCTTCCTTATTCACAAGCTGCATAATTTAATTCAGCTTTCTGCTATGTCAGCCACTCCCCCCCCCCCACACACACACACTTCTCAATTCTTTGAATCCTCCCAAAGTTTTCACGATGGGGACCTTTGCATAGCTGATCCTCTCGACCCAACTCAGCTCCTCTTCCTGCTCCTCAGAGCTGGCTCTGGACCATCCTTGCTCCTACAGTTCAAGGATCTCCTTGAACCTCCTTGGAGAGGTAGAATATTCTATCTTAAATACTGCCATCACGTGCCCTTCCTACCAAAGCGTCGATATTTGCTCCCCCCCCCCCTTCTACTCTCACGGATATTTTTTCTCCTTGAAAAGTCTATCTCCCTCTTTGGGAAGTTCAACGAGGAGAAAGACCATCACTTTTTTGTTTACTTTGGAGTTCCCAGCCCACAGTAGTGTCACACTGTGGGCATACGGATGAGAGAATGGAACCAAAACTATCCATCTCTTTCCCGGAATAACCGCACTACTTTGCAGCGTTCCAGCAACTCCATCAAGTCGGTGATTATGTCTCGGGACCCGCAGGATCCAGCTACTTGGGAACACCTGTGGTCCATAAGCGCCCAGCTCCAGAGACTTCTGGAGTTGCAGTCTCCTCAGCCCGAGGTTCCAGTTGGCTTTTTAGATTTATGACTTCAGTTGGGTGCGGCGAATCTGCCCTGAGGTCCTGGGTCAAGGCTGGGGAGGTAGGCTGAGTCTAAGACCGCCCCCAGGGTGGGGCGGCGGCAGTTCCCGAGCTGTGCAGGGAGCGCGGCCTGGCCACAGGCTGTTAGGGCGCCGGTGGCCTGCCGGGTTTGCGGGGAGTGGGGCGCAGGTCCCGCCCCTAGACTCCGGTAACCTCCAGTGCCCGCATCTAGGCGACTCAGAACCGGTTGGGGTCTCCTGGCCAGGGGCGGGGATGCCCCAGAAAAAGAAGCAGCTGCAGCCTGGGTCTCCATCACCAGAGAAAGCAGCACCCTGGACAGCACTTGAAGGCGGGTCTTTTCAGCTGCTCTTAGCCTGCTGGGACAGTTTGCTACTCAGAATGTCAGCTGAGGTCCCAATCTCGAAGCCACCCACCTTCTGGAAGAGAAGCACGTCTCAACTCTACAGGGAGAGAAGTTCTGTGACCTATTTGGACCTATTTGTGCACTGGTGACCTATTTGGACCTTGTTCTTCATCTGGTTGTCCATCTAATATACGGATTCTATATTCTTCCTTATATCCTTATTATAAACATAAATGTCTTCCTGATTCTTGTGAGCCATCATAGCAGATTATCAAACCTGCAGCAGGAATTGCAGGAATCCCCATTTTGTAGTCAAACAGATTCATAAAAGCAAATTAGAATGCCAGGAGCCAGAGGGAGGAATAAAAAGGGAGCTGCTGCTTAATGAGTGTAGAGTTTCAGTTTTGTCTTATAAAAATGTTCTGGGGATTTGTATCACCACAACCAATACACTCAACACTAACTAAAGATGTAAAAAGGGCGAAGATAGTGAACTTTATGTTATGTGTATTTTACTACAATTAAATTTTTTAAAATAAATGATAAAAACTTTTTTTTGTGGTACTAGGGACTGAACCCAGGAATGTCCTGCCTCTGAGATATACCCCCAACCTTAATGTTTTGTTTAAAGGCAGGGTTTCCCTAAGTTGCTAAGGGCTTTGCTAAGTTGGTGAGGCTGGCTTCAAACACAGTCCTCCTGTCTCAGTCTCCTGGCATTATAATTTGCTTTTATGAATCTGATCATTCTATATGGGTCATATAAATGAAACCATACAGAATCTGTCTTTTTGCAATGGGTTTATCTCACTTGGCATAATGTCCTCAAGGTTTAACCACACTGTAGCATGCATCACAATTTCCTTTTCTAAGGGTGAATAATAGTCCATTGCGTATATTAATCCACTTGTTTGTCTATGGATACGCTGGTTGCATTCACTTATTGACCACGGTGAATAATGCTGCTATTAATGTGTAACACAAGATAACCTGAGACTCTCCTTTCAGTTATTTTGTTTTTGTTTTTTTAATTAATTAAGTTTTTTAAATTGGTGCATTGTAGTCATATATCAATCACATTGGAGTACAAGACTTGAGAGGATATACAAGCACACATCATCCAATTAGCCCTCATCCAGCCCCCATCCCATTCCCTCCCCCTCCCTCGATCCCATGCTTGTTTGGTGATTAACTTTGATAAATTTGTTTATGTACCTCCTGCATTTTAAAGAGGCTCCGTCCTCCATTATTCCATACCCTCTGATTGGTCAAATTAGTTGCTTCACTGTAGGGCTCTTTCTATAGCTCAACCTCTTCCTGTTGCCCCTTTCCTCCTAGTTATTGCTGATTAGGGGAAGCATCTGGCTTTAATTTTCTGCGATGTTTCTCTGTGCATGCCGCATTGCAAGTACCGATCCCACTCTTGATGGCCCCGGTAGTGGCCTGGCTATCTGGTGGACTGATCCAGACCTCGCTGGCTCAAGCAGCGGCCTTGCCTCATGGGAGGCCCTGATTCTGGTCTCGCTGGCCCTCACACTGGCCTAACCCCTCAGCTGGCTTCGATCCCAGCCTCGGAGGCCGCAGTAGTGGCCTGCCTCACGGCAGGCTCCGATGCCAGCTTCATTGGCCCCAGTACTGGCCTAACTCCTCGGCAGGCTCCGATCCCAGCCTTGGAAGCCCCAGCACCGTCCTTGCCTCACGGCAGGCTCCGATGCTGGCCTCACTGGCCCCAGCACCGGCCTAACCCCTCGGCAGGCTCTTATCCTGGCCTCGCTGGCCCCAGCACCGGCCTAACCCCTTGGCAGGCTCCAATCTCAGCCTCGGAGGCCCCAGCACTGGCCTTGACTCATGGCAGGCTCCGATGCCGGCCTCGCTGGCCCCAGCATCGGTCTAACCCCTTGGCAGGCTCCAATCCCAGCCTCGGAGGCCTCAGTAGTGGCCTTGCCTCACACGGCAGGCTCTGATGTCGGCCATTGGCCCCGGCACTGGCCTAACCCCTCAGCAGGTTCCGATCACTGTCTCTGTGGTTATTATTTCAAAGGTTCCAGGTGTAATGTATCAGATCTCTGCCTCTCCTGAGTACTGGCCACTGCCATTGCCACTGCCTCCACCATTTCAAATCCTTCCCAGGCTCTTTTTTCTCTCTGAATGTTGTCCAGTGTTCCTAAGCATGCGTGACAGTAGCATTCGACATTTGGTGTAATGTCTCCAAAAAAATAAGGTTGGTAGGATCCGGTTTCTGCTTCTCCTGAATACAAGTTTCCACCGCCATCGTGGAGACCTCTTTCAACACTGCCTTTCTCCTTGATCTCTGCTAAACTCTCTCCTTACAGTTGATGTCCAAGATTCTTAACAATATAGAGAAACAGCAGTCCTCCTTCACGGGGAATTTTTCCATAAGTTCCAGTGCATTTAAATAAGTTTTGCCTGCATCTCCAGTGTCCTGGCGTCCACAACGGCTTTCTTAACTCCTCTCTGATATTTTTCTTTTTCTTTTTTTCTTTTTCTTTTCCTTTTTTTTTTTTTTTAATAAGAGAAGACAGTATATGTGGTTTGAGGAGGTAGTGGGATCAGGCACTCACTCAGTAATACTGTGACCCGGTCGGTTTCCCCATGGGTCCAGAGTGCTCCACACTACTCCGCCTGGGGCCCAGGGTCCTGCGACCCAGGCCCCAGTTGGCGTGCCCCGCGCGACCCCTGCCCGGGTCCCAGGGTACTGGGCCTGGTTTCTCCAGGGGTCTGGCCTGCTACATGCGTTCCGGCCCGGGGCCCAGAGTCCCGCGACCTGGGCCCCCCGGCTGGCGTGCCCCGCGCGACCCCCGCCCGGAACCCAGGTTACTGGCTCGGTTTCTCCAGGGGTCTGGCGTGCTACTTGCAGTTCAGCCCAGGGCCCAGAGTCCTGCGACCCGGGTCCCGACTTGCGTGCCCCGCGTGACCCCCACCCGGGACCCAGCGTCTTACTGTGCCCTGCCTCTCCAGGGGCCTGGCGTTTTACGTGTGTTCTGGCCTGGGGCCCAGAGTCCCGCGACCCAGGCCCCGGCTAGTTATTTTGATTATATACCTAGAATTGGGATTGTTGTGTCATCTGATAAATCGGATTTTCTGAAGTACTGTCATACTGGTCTCCATCGTGGCTGCACCATTTTACATTCCTACCAACAGTGCAAAAGGGTTCTAATATTTCCACATCCTTCCTCACCAATACTTGCTATTCTCTTCTTTTTTTATAGCAACCATTCTAGTGGGTGTGAGGTGATAAGATTTCTTAATATCCTTCAGTCCTGGGGAAGTTTCAGTAATGTCTGAGGGCAAGATAGTAATTACCTGAAAAGGAAATTCTCCAGTCAAAAATCCCAATAGTCCTTGCTAGGGAACCCTGACAGACTTTTTGCCATAAGCCCCAGCCTATTAATTACTGTGAACTCTAATGAGACACAAAGGACTTGCCTCGACACTGTTGAAAGAGACCTAACTAAATTTAGCTTGGCTTCCACCTGCACTAGCTGCACTAGGCCTTGTTTTTACAGATAACTCAGGCCCCTCTACTACAGCTCAAGAAAATGCAATGCACACCACTGTATATACTTGGTTACAACCCATGTTGCCAACCCCTTCGGTAGGTTTTCACTTGTCTCCCTTTAATATTTTCCCATTTCCCCCTAGCCATTCAAATCCCTCGTTTGTTCCCCTTTTACTTTCCAATAGTCCCACCCAAATCGTTCATTCATTTCTTCCTTCCTCCCTCTTTTCCTTTCTCCTTCCTTCTTCCTTCCTTCCTTCCTTCCTTCCTTCCTTCCTTCCTTCCTTCCTTCCTTCCTTCCTTTTTGGTTCTGGTGGTACTGAGGATTTAACCCAGGGTCTTAGGAAAATGTTCTACCACTGAACTACATTCCTCATTCTCTGTTCTATTTTTAAAAACTCAAAACCTTTACTTTCCTTGGAATTAAGCTCAGTTCATACCTAAATTTGTCTTGCCACCTTTAACAGGTGTTGGGTGCTGTTGTTTCTCTTTGAGGTTCTATAGTGTTGGGACTCTTGTCTTGGGACCAAACACCACTGGACCCTTGGTGCCAGCCTTTTGTCTCCAATATGCTTGTCCCATTTGAGTATCTGGTGGTAAGTACAGCTCATGATCCAGTGTTCCAGGAGCACAGTGAGAACAAATTTTGATTTTTAAGATTTTGAGCACATACTTCTGATTGGGAGGAAGCCATAGGCTTTGTTAAATACTATTAGAATAATATGTAAGATACTATTTAGCTCAGAGTATGGGAGCCACACCCATGCCTCCCAAACCCCTAGGTCATATCTACTTTGCCACTGTGGCCTATTATGACCACCTGTATTTTTCTCAATGGCAAAAAAATTATACCAAAGATTCTATTGAATTGTATTCATCCCTTTGGAGCTCCTGGGACATCCCCAAACTAGTCTACCTAAAAGGAGCCAAGGAACAAAAGAGAGAAAAACTTCAGATACACAGTGGTCCCCTTACTTTGCCATGTATGAGGAAGCCCAGAAGTAGCTCAATTTCCAGCACTTTCCCCTCTTCACACCCCACTCTCCAGGAGGTAGGGAAGAGTATTCATGTCTTAACCCTCTAATACCCAGTTAATTCTTCAGGTGACTAGCTCCTTTCCTGAAGCTTTCTAAGGGTCCCAACATCAGTGTGTTCATTAGCATAAACTCTGTTGTGGTCCTTGGGGATTCCTTATGAATATAACAAAACATATTCTTACCAGAAAAAGTTCTTAGGAGCTCCAGGCCAAGGAGAGGATTCAAAGTTGCGCGCGTGCACGTGTGTGTGTGTGTGTGTGTGTGTGTGTGTGTGTGTATGTGTGTGTAGTATCACAGGTATGGGAATTTGTAGCTAAAGGTGGGTGTGGTGGCACAAGTTTGTAATCCCAGTATTTGGGAGGCTGAGACAGGAGGATCATAGGTTCAAAGTCAACCTTGGCAATGTAGCAAGACTCTCAAAAACCTAATGAAACCCTGTTTCCAAATAAAAGAAATAAAATCAGGCAGGGGGCATACCTTAGAGGTAGAATGCCTCTAGATTCAATCCTCAGTACTGAAAAAAAAATAAAGGTGGCAGCAGTGCAGAAGTAGGTAAGTAACAGGATTCCAAATACATTTTGGGGACAGGGATAAAAGGACATTCTGAATGAATAGATGGGGGAATGTACATTGTGGGAACTGCAAAAACCAAGGACCACTCTCCAAAGTAAAAATGGCTCCTAAGTTCACCAAAATAAAAATGGAAGAAATAAACTGTAGAACAGCTGTGTAATGAATGCTAAAAAGAATTAAAGAAAAAGATCAGTCCACAGGTCACAATGAATGGACAAATCACAGAAACATGCTGAGTAAGGTAAGCAAAAGCACAGAAGGGTTCCTGCTGCAGGATTACCTTTACACACAGTTTGGGAACAGGTAGAACTCACTTGCGGCTGCTGCACGTTGGAGGAGATGGCCTCTACGAGGAAGGCAGGGGCACAAGGGAACTCGCTAGGGTGAAGGGAACATTATACAGCTTGATGCGGGTTAGGGTTACAGAATGTATATATGTGTAAAGACTAAGCAGGAAACAACATTTTATAAGTAAATTTTAAACATAGTGTTTATACGTTATCCCTCCACAAAAACATTAAAGGCAACTTTCAAATTATTATTCAAAGAATGTTTATCCAAAGGTAATGTTTATTCAAATAATAAACACAAAAGACGTAATTTCTACATTTCTGCAGTAAAGGAAAAATAATAAAGGCAAGTCATTTGGTACAAGAGAAAATAAGAAAGAAAAGTAGGCCAAAAAATGATAGAAAGCACACAATAGGCAGGAAGAAATCTGAAAATTACTGAAACATATTAAGCATCAAGTCAAACAGACTATAGGTTAAAAAGGGGTATTATGAATAAAAAGAACCATTACATAATAAATAGCATCAAAAGAAATACATTATCAATTCTCAATTTTATATGTTCACTACATAACCTTAAATTATAAGCAAAAACACACATTAAAAACAAAGAAATGACGATGTGTACATGTTTGTACACACAAGTTTTTTTTTACCCCAATATGATGTTTGAATATAATGCATCAATAAAAAATTAAAAAAAGAAATCAATAAACTCACAATTATGGAAAATTTCAAAGTAATTGACAGTCTATTAAATAAAAAAGAAAGTTAAGCTAGGGAAGATTTGGACTTACCAATATAAAGGAGGAATTCTATCCCAACATTTATATAATAAATTTCTCAATATTTTTAACACCTTTAACATGCATACAAACACATTAGTCACAAAGAAAGTCTCAACAAAAAACAGAATAGATATAATTCAGAGCTTGTTTAAAATAACCAAAATTTCCATATTTGGAAACAACATGCTTCTTTATAATTCATGAATTGAGGAATAAATAATGAAAATGAGAAAAATGTTAGGAATTGAACAATGAAAATCCTATGTATTACAAAGTTCAGGATATGCTGTTAACCAGTACATAGAAGTAAGTTTTAATCTTAGGTATAACAATTATAATACTTATTTAAAATTCTGAGTGTAGTCCTTTACCTAAATTATTAGAACAAACATAATACAAATTGTAAATCTAAAGAATGTAGAAAGAAGAAAATAGAGGATAGCACCAAATAAAATAAAAATAGAGGACCAGCAAAGTTGAATAGTGATTCTTTTCAAAAGAACAGATTTATGAAACAAATAAGCTTCTACTAGGACTGTTCACAAAAAGAAAAAGAGAAAAAAAACAGTACAGCTAAAGATAAACTTGAAAATTTAAACAAAAAATGGATATCTTACAAAAACCAAATCAGGAAGAAATTTCTAAAAATATGGATCGATTCAAAACTAAAAGAAATTGATCCACTAGTCAAGTCAATGTATTCAAAACAACAGCCCAGATGGTCTCTTAGGCATAAACCACTCCAGCTCCATATAGAAAAGAAATGTATAAGTAAATACCCTTTATGCTTTGACATGTACATTTTCTAAATAAAATATGAACAAACTAATAAATTTTAGAAAACAAACACATCCCAGATAGATTTACCTTGAAATGCAACGTTTGAATAATAAAAATATTACTCTAACTCATCACATGATGGGATACATTTAACATTAAATTCTATTTATGCATGCTAAAATAAACTTTAAAACCTTAAAAGCATCTCCTTTAAGTTAGAAACATCGTAAAAATGCTTGCTTTCACTCTTTCAACTTTAGTTATTTCCATAAGCCAATACAGCACATAGGATACATACGCAGTCTGCACATGAACTTTTTCATGATTAACTTTTCACCATTAACCGCCATCAAAAATTTTGAATGAACAATTCCAAACACAATTAAGAAAAACTGGTTTCAGATGTTACTATTTAAAGCCAAGACATGATCATTTACTTTTTATACTTTATTCCCATTCTGAGATTATCATAAGGAACAAATTTGAATTGTATAATTTGCTTGAATGATCCAGAAAATTTTGTTTTGCTGAGGTGTGTGTGCTCGCTCGCGCTCTTTCTCCTTCTGTCTCTCTCTCTCCAGTGTGTGTGTGTGTGTGTGTGTGTGTGTGTGTGTGTGTGTGTGTGTGTGTGTGTGTATGGGGAGGGTATTGAACCCAGGGGCATTATACCTCTAAGCTAGATACCCCCAGCCTTATTTTCTTTTTATTTTGAAACACGGTCTGAGGTGCTGAGGGTCTCACTACATTGCTGAGATTGACCTCCAACTTGTGATCCACCTGTCTCCACTTCCAAGTACTGGGATTGCAGGTAGCTCCCACCACGCCCTGCGGTGTGCTCTTCACAGAGGGATGACGGCTTCAATTTGTTAGACATTCTCGAATGCTACTTGTGTACAACTGCAACCTGCAACCAGGACTCGTGTACAAGGGCTTTCACGTTTTGCCTTTACTTTGTCCTAAAGGCGACTTTCTATGCTAAAACCTTTCTTTTAAAGGGCCGCTTGAAGACAAATATGGATCCTTTAAAGCACTGATTCCTAAATTTATTGGCTTACTGCCTCCTTTTCAGAAAAAAGAAAATTACTCAGCGCCCCAGGGCACTTCCACAGCCCCCTTGTTTTTACTTCAACGCCTATGGATTGCACCTGAGGTTACTACCACCACCACCCCTGGATCGTTCCAGGGTCTCCCTTCCCCAGTGCATTTCGCTAAGTGGCAATCTATTTTTTTTTTTTTTTTTTTCCTTTTGGTACTGGGGGTGGAACCCAGGGACATTCTTCCTCCAAGATACATCCCCAGCCCTATTTTTCATTCTTTATTTTGAAACAGGGTGTAGGTTGCGGAGGGCCTCACTAAATAGCTGAGGCTGTCTTTGATCCCATGATCCTCCGATCTCAGCCTCCCAAGCGTGGGATTCCAAGTGTGAGCCACCATCGCAGGCTTCTAACCGGCTACGCTGAGGTTGAAAAGGTGAAGGGGGTGGGGGGGAGCTGGTGCATCCAAAGAATGACTCCCCCTCCTTCCGGTTCCACCAACAAACACACTCTCGGCCTCCGAGGACCCCCTCCCTAGTCTTCCCCTCTAGCAAGTGCAATATATATATTTATAATTGTATTAAATGTTACATATGAACTGCTCTTCAAACGTTTAAACTTATGACTTGTTTTTTTTTTTTTTTTTTCCTGTTTAAAAATAGTGCGGGTTGGCAGGCGTGGGATGCATTACGGTTCTTCCGCTGGAGAAGACCTTCAGGGTTTCTCGCTGGACCACAGCGCTGTCGGGGCTGGACTACAAACTCAGTTGAGTCGCGGTCAGGGCCACAGTCGGGTTCGAGGAGGGAGAGGAGCCCACGCCTGCTCCGACGGCGCAGGCCCGGCCCGCGGGCGCGCGGGAACGTCCTGCCGCGGCCCGTCGAGCCGCCCGGAGGCGCCGCCCGCTGCGTTCCGGGGCCGCGTCCAGAGCAGCGCCGCCGACCGGTAGGAGCCGCCCTGCCCGCCGCCCGCCGCCCGCCACGACCAGCCGCGACCTCCGCCGCCGAGCCGCACTCCGCAGCCATGGTCGAAGCCGATCGCCCGGGGAAGCTGTTCATCGGGGGGCTCAACCCCGAAACCGACGAGAAAGCCCTCGAGGCCGAGTTCGGCAAGTATGGCCGCATCATCGAGGTGCTCCTGATGAAAGACCGGGAGACCGGCAAGTCCCGGGGCTTCGCCTTCATCACCTTCGAGAGCCCCGCCGACGCCAAGGCCGCCGCCAGAGACATGAACGGCAAGTCCCTGGATGGTAAGGCCATCAAGGTGGCCCAGGCCACCAAGCCGGCGTTCGAGAGCGGCCGCCGCGGCCCGCCGCCGCCCCCGCCCCGCAGCCGCGGCCGCCCCCGAGGCCTGCGCGGGGCCCGCGGCGGCGGCGTGCGGCGGCCCCCCTCCCGCGGCGGCTCGGCCGACGACGCGGGCTACGCGGGCGACTTCGACCCGCGGCCGCCGCGCGCGCCCGTGCCGCTGAAGCGCGGGCCGCCGCCGCCGCCGCCGCGCAGGGCCGGGCCGCCGCCCAAGAGGCCCGCGCCGTCGGGCCCGGGGCGCAGCGGCGGCGACGGCGGCGGGATGCGCGGCCGGGCCTCGAGCGCGCGGGGCCGCGACGGCTACGCCGGGCCGCTGCGCAGGGAGCCGCCGCCGCGCCGCGCGCCCTACCCCGGCCCGCGCGACGAGGGCTACTCGCCCCGCGACGGCTACGCCTCCAGCCGGGACTACGGGGGCGCCCGCGACCCCCGCGACTTCGCCCCGTCGCCCCGGGAGTACGCCTACCGCGACTACGGCCACGCCAGCGCCCGCGACGACGGCCCGTCCCGAGGCTACTGCGACCGCGACGGCTACGGGGGCCGCGACCGCGACTACGCCGACCACGCCGGCGGGGGCGCCTACCGAGACCCCTTCGAGAGCTACGGAGACCCGCGCGGCAGCGCCCCGGCCCGGGGCCCGCCGCCCACCTACGGCGGGGGCCGCTACGACGACTACCGCGGCTGCTCCCCCGAGCCCTATGGCGCCGCCCGCGACGGCTATGGCGGCCGCGGCGATCGCTATGCTGGGGGCCGAGACCGCGTGGGCCGGCCGGAGCGCGGGCTCCCCGCGTCCATGGAGAGGGGATGCCCGCCCCCGAGAGAGTCCTACAGCCGCTCGGGCCGCAGGGCGCCCCCCAGGGGCGGAGGCCGCCTGGGAAGCCGCTCTGAGTCAGGGGGAGGCCGCAGATACTGAGCCTGGACACAGACTCGGGTCCGAAATGTGTTTTCCAGAAAAGAAGAACCAGTTCTATGTTTTTCAGAAAAGAAGAAACAGTTCTTTGGTCAATACCCAAGGACTAGAGCAAAGAAGAGTTCTGTTTTAAAAATTGCCTGTTAACTAACTACTTTTTTTGTGTGTGCTTTTTGAGAGGAAGAGGTTAAAACTCGTTTGATTTCGTTTTGGAATTGTTAAAAAATTTTCAACAAGCACATGTTAAAAGTATGACTTGAACCTGCGTACTAGTCTTCTTATATTTCAGAATAGAAATTCTCCTAAAGGCTTCTTCCCTTCTAAATTTTTCTCATTAATGAGGCAAACAGTTTTACGATCTTTCACAAATATCTGCCCACCTCAAATGGAAAATGGATCATTCTGCCCATTCAGAACAACTAGATTTCTTGGGGGGAGAAGAGCAGGAGGGATTGGTGTATACCCTTTGAATTCAGGGTTTCTTGTTCAAACTGAATCTCAGTATTCCCAGCATTAAAAAAAAACAAAAACAACCAGCAACAACTAAAGCCACTTAGATCAGATGTTTACTTAAAGAAAGTTGTATTTGTTCTGAGTCTAAAAAAGCAGATGGATAATGCTGGCCATATTTTGTCTTGTCTTTGGAGATCTGCAAACTCCTGACCCCTCACTTCCCAAAATACCATTCATGTTTTGAACAACGATGGAATACTAAATTAAAAATTTGGCCAACCAACCTCAATGCTGGAAACAAAACATCAATTGATAGCACTCGTTTTTACCACTAACAAGTTATTAAGAAACAAGTAGAAAATATACCAGAGTTGGATTTGAGGAGTCATAATGACTTCCATTCCTAACTCCAAGCTACTGATTTTAAGTGGAAAGAATTGGGCTCCTTCCCCTAGGGGTGGAGGAATCAAATAGTAACAGCTTCTCAGGCACGAAAAGGTCAGTGAATCCCTGAAAGAGTTTGGCATTTCAACATCAGAGGATCCAAAACTGATAATGAAGGGGCAGGATCTTCCTGTCCACAAAAGGCAAGGGGTTTGGTTGTGATGACCCTACTATTAAGATGAGGTTCAAGGGCTTGAGCAGAGGAAGATCAGAGACTTCCCTCCATGATGCTTCAGGAGGGACAAAGCACTTTCCTCTTTTCATCCCTGTCTTAGGGCAAAACACACCCTTTCCATTCAGCACCTGTGGAATTTCTGTTTATTTGAGAGAAAGGTATAGAATCCATGTTGTGTAATTTCTGGAAGAGACAGATGAACATTTGACCAACAAAATAAGTAGAAGTTTCTGAATGCAACACACATACATAATTCTAAAAACATGCGTTTTCAACCAAATATAATAAAGTAAGTGAATTAAAGGATAGGCCACACTAGTGGCCCAGAAGATAAAAATGCAAGAAATAGATTTTTTTTAAATCCAGGAATAATTAGGCAAAAATATGTGAGACTTCTATGGAAAAAAAATGTTAATCTTTATTAAAGGACATAGAAGAAGAACTAAATTAAGTGGAAGTTGGTGTTCATGGTTGGGAAGACTTTATCATAACTATTCTCAACCTTACCAAAATAATTTGGCAAAACAGTGTAACTTTAAATCACAATACAGTTTTTTTCCCCCGGTACAGCTTACTCTCCCTCTTTTCTAATACCATTTGTTGACCAATGATGGAATATTAAAGATTTGGTAAACCAACAACAAAGCAAAACAAAAACAATAGCTTTATTTCAGCAGCACCAACAAATTACTAATAAGACACTAACAGGAGATGTAGCTGATCCTAAATTTCCATGGTGAAATACAGAGCAAAGAAGAATGAAAGCAATTCTGAAAAATGACTAGGAAATCTCGCCCTATCAGATATCAAGGCTCACTACAAAGTTGGTTTTTTTTTGTTTTTTTTTTGTTTTTTTTTTGTTTTTGTTTTGTGGTGCTGGGGTTCCTGGAAGCCCTTCTACCTCCGGACTACACTCCCAGACCTATTTTATACTTTTTTTAAAAATTTGAAACAGGGTCTTTTAAGCCAGCGAGGCTGGCTTTGAACCTGTGCGATCCTCCTGTCTCCACCTCCCAAGCACGGGGATTACAAGCATGGGCCACCATGCCCGTCGTAAGGCTTACTACAAAGTTCTAATAATTTAAGTAGTGATGATATCAACAAACAAGGATAGATCAGTAGATCAAAATTGTGAGCATAAAAAACAGGCCTGTTCATAGATGAAAATGTGTGATAGCAATAGCTTTGAAAGTTAATGGTGGATGGACTTTTTTACTTTTTAAATAGTTGTCTCTTTACAAAAGATAAAATGAAATTCTTTAACTCGCAGTACACACAAAAATACATTGTAGATGGTTTGAAAACATAAATATGAAGACTTTAAACACTTAGAAGAAAATAATGAAGAAATGCATTCACCACACTGGGGTAAGAGAATCCCTGTTTAAAACATAGAAAGTAAGCTCACCAAGTGATGTGTGACTGTATGTCCCTATCACTGAACTACACTATGATGTGAGATGACAATGCACTGTTAAAAGTATATATTACAAAAAAGACCTAGAAAGTACAAACCTAGAAGGAAAATGATAACATTTTATATACCGTTACTAAGATATTCTGTGATAAAAGATAATATTAACCAAGTGGAATTCAAATGAATTGGAAGAATATATTTGCATTGAAATAACTTCCAAAACTGCTTAGAAATCACTAAGAAAGAAAAATGACCAAAGAAAAAAATGGGCAAAAGAACTTACACCTGTTAGATGTATAAGTTGATACAATCACTTTGGAGATAATTTTGGCAATGCCTAGTAAAATTAGAGGGCCCATACCTTATGACTCAAATTCCATTTCAAGACAAGGACCTAGAGAAACTTGCACACGCACACAAGAAAATATGCACAAAACTGGTCTTTACAGCACTCTGAATGTTAACAACCTACCTGGAATGGATCAACGGAGGTTTCTTTTTATATTGAAGTTCACTGTAGAAGCTAATGTTGAATCAGCCACATATGGCAACATAGGTAAGTGTCAACAGAATTGGTAAAAATGGAAAATTTCATAAATATGAGTATAGTTAGAAAGAATGAAAGTATAATTGTAGTGGCACACAAATCAGAATATTTAGTGTGAGGAGGAAAGGAAGGAGGAAGAAAAGTGAACGTTAGCTGAATCTTTTATTTCTTTAAAAGTAATCTTATTTCTTAGGCAAAAAAATGGGAAGTTAATATCTTAAATTTCTGTAGTGTGTAAATTGGCATCTCTTATTACTCTTAAGTTTAAAATGTTTCATAATACTAATTTTAATAGGAAAAATACAGCTTAGCATAACACTTTCCATATAATAATCCCTCCCAGAGCCAGGCATGGTGGTGCATACTTATAATCCCAGCATGTGGGAGGCTGAGACGGGAGGATCCAGGTTCGCAGACAGCCTCAACTACTTAGGTTCTTGGCAACTCAGTGAGACCCTGTTTCAAAATAAAGAATGAAAAATAGGGCTGGGGGTGTAGCTTAGAGGTAGAATGCCCCTGGGTTCCATCCCTAGTACTGTAGAAATAATAATAAAAATCTCTCCCAAAAGTGTTAACTCGTTGGAAACTGGCATGTAGCAGCCAAATCTCCACAGTGTGTGTCCTAGCTTTGCTCTCTCATCATGTGTGACACCTTACCCTGTTTGACTCAATTTTTAGAACTTTCCTGTTCAGACTGTTTACAAACCTGAAGGGAGCCAGAGGTGATAGTAAAGGCCTATAATTCAAGTACTTGAGAGATGAAGATGGGAAGATCACAGGTTCAAGGTCAGCCTCAGCAAATCAAATATAAAATTGTGCTGGGATTATAACTCAGAGGTAGAATATCCTTGAGTTCAAAACACTCTTGGAGATAGGGAAAGGATAGACAGTGAAGAGTTGTAGTTTTTCCCTGTAATGCTTACTCTGAAGCAGGATAACAATAAAAACATTCTTTTATTAACAGAAAAATTCTTTCTGAACAGTAACCTGAATATTGAAATTATCTCTTATAAAGTATAAAAACATTTGGAAATAAAAACTAATGCTTAGATGAGTTCAGTGGGTATGCTTACAAAGGTTCTGGGGTGTGTGTGTGTGTGTGTGTGTGTGTGTGTGTGTGTTGCTGGGGATGGAACCCAGTTGCATTCTACAAGCTGCACCCCCAGCCTTATTTTTTATTCTTTATTTTGAAACATGATCTCACTATGTTGCAGATGGCTTCACTAAGTAGCTGAGGCTGGCCAGCCTCCCAAGTACTATGGTTATAAGTATGTGCTACCAAGCCCAGCAAAGGTTCTGTTTTTTGGGGGGCGGGGTGGTACTGGGGTTCCTGGAAACCCTTCTTCCTCCGGGCTACACTCCCAGACCTATTTTTTAAAAATATTTTTATTTGGAAACAGGGTCTTTCAAGCCAGTGAGGCTGTTTTTTTTTTTTTTTTTTGTGGTACTGGGGTTCCTGGAAGCCCTTCTACCTCCAGGCTACACTCCCAGACCTATTTTATATTTTTGAAACAGGGTCTCTTAAACCAGCATGGCTGGCTACGAACCTGCACGATCCTCCTGTCTCCGCCTCCCAAGCGCGGGGATTAAAGCATGCGCCACCACGCCCAGCAAAGGTTCTGATTTTAAATACACATATATTAAAGAACAACCCAATACTTTTTATCTAAAAATTAATGTATTAAATCAATCTTTGTGGAGAAAAACGAAAGAGATCTAGTTAACTGAGAAATTTTCCTTATAATCAATTTCATAATGTATATGAGAGAGAGAGAGAGAGAGAGAGAGAGAGAGAGAGAGAGAGAGAGCGCTTATTAGATGCCTCCTTCCCTAGGACTCACCCACTGAGTAAATTTTAAGCAATTTACATCTTAACCAATATACTTATATTTCCTATCTTGACCCCACTCTTGAGACTCCCATTTCCACACCTCTTTTATCCAAAATGATTTCAGAAACATCCAAACTATTCATGGGGTAGTTGACAGCATTAATGAGTATATCCATCAGATGAGGCCTAAACAAACATACTTCATTTCTGATCACAACCAGAATCCTATTCTGGCTCCTGGAGCTATCCAAAGAGACCTGGAGGTAGAATTCTCTTTTCCAGAATAGCAGCAGCTCCCCTCTTTCCCTTGCCTCAGGCCAGGTGAGATGGGGAAGACATTTTCACCTGTGTTTCTCCTAGCTAAGGCCTTGCTAACATTTCTTTAAATTATGTGGTTTTTATACTACCTGTCTTAGCTTTTACCTTAAAGATGAAATTTTCTTTCTCTTCTAAGAACATTTCTTTTTTAGAGGCAGTTAATATGTTCTTATAAATATTTTCCTCTTTAGGATATATTTAAGAACTCACCAAGCAGAATCAGGCTATGTTGCTTTTCCTATGCTCAGATCCCCAATGGTAGTAGGAATTTTTTTCAGAATCTGCATGTTCTATTTGTGGTGAAGTTGATTCTGAAGCTAATTTCTCTTACAGTATAGCATTTCTAAGGATGCTCTTAAAGTGATTCTGAGCTGGGTATAGTGGGGTTTGCCTATAATCTCAGTATTTGAGAAGCTGAAACAGGATTGAAGGTTCGAGGTCAACCTCACAACAAGGCCCTTATCAACTTACTGAGACCCTGTTTCAAAATAAAAAATAAAATAGAGCTGGGGGGTATAGCTCAGCAGTAGATTGCACCTGAGTTCAATCTCCAATAACACACACACACGTACACGTACATACACAGTCTAAATATTTGTGGGTGACATTGAACATAGTTATTAAGTGCAAAAAATTTGGTGGACTAATAGTGAAATTATGACTTTATTGAATACATCCCACTATCAATAATATTTATTAATATGTTCAAGTGGAATGAAAATCTGAAGATCTGTCATGAAATTGTAGGGAAAACATTAGGAAGAAATAGAGCAATTTCCTCATTTTGTATTGAGGCTGTTTAGTAGAGAGGACTTTTTATTAGGCCTCATTCTATTAATTATGTGTTTCAGGAAATTTAAAAGTTTTGATCTCACTCAGTAGCTGAGGCTGCCTTTAAACCTGTGCAATCCTCCTGTCTCAGCCTCCCAAGTACTGGGATTACAAGTGTGTGCCACCACACCCAGCTTCTCATAGTGTTTAAATTATTATTCTGTAGCATAATTGTCTTAGATTCAATTTTGCCTCACAAAGTACCTAGAACAGTGCCTGAGTTTGAAAAAAGTGTGGCTATTATTGTTCCTTACAGTATACAGGTGTACTTTGAGGTGCACCTAGGGAAATCCCTGAGTCACAATAGAAAGTGGTTTTTAAAATAAATACTATAGCATCTAGTAGAATTTCGTTCAAATTCTGAACCATCGTTCACTCTCAGTGTGATTTTAGATTACTTAATCACTCTGCTTTGTTTCCCTCATCTTTAAAATAGGCACAAGAATGCCCTCTGCATGAGATTGTTCATCCATCTTTTTACTCATTCCATCTAATGTCTGATGTTGAACAGATATTTGTGTAATACCCACCTAGTGTTAATCACTATGCTAATGCACAAAGTAGACAGCGAAGCGGCACACATACTTAGCTGCTACCTAGGAAGTGAGATAGAGTTGTAGCATTTGCTCTTGCTCAAATGCAATTTAAGGGGAGGCACAGATATGTAGGACTGGGAAAGAAACTTCTACAATTGGACTATGAGGCTTTCAAGTTGCATAGTATAGGCAGTGATAACTCCTATCCCGAAATAAGAGATTAGAGTAAAACAGCACTCTGTCAGGGTGAAACCTTAGCTATAATCCTCCTCATCCATGATTAGGTATTTGAAGGAGTTGAAACCTTGATAACATCACCCCACCTTACTTCAGACCAGTTAAGGCTGGGAAGCTGAGATGGGAGGAGTGCAGGTTTGAGGCCAACCTCAGCAACTTGGCAAGACCCTGGTTCAAAATAAAAAAATAAAATAGGGCTGGGGTATAGTTTGGAGGTAGAATAGCCCTGGACTCAATCCTCAGTGCACAAATAATAAAAAAAAAGGAATGGGACACTTCTGGTGGAGGTGTTTGGTCAGCACAGTTGTCAAAAGCTAGAGAAGACAGGCATAGAATGCAAATTGGGGCTGTGATGAAAATGTTTTTAAAAATAACACATTTTCTAAAATGTTGGGAGACTGGGTCAGAGTCTTGAGATTGAAGCTGGATAATAGCAAACTTGTGACAGGATTTGCTGCATTAGCATTCACAACTAGGAGCACATTAAACTTAGTTGTGGGGACAACTATGGTCTAGCTGACCATGATTGATTTGCCTCAGGAAATGGGTCTACACAGTTTCTAGTAACTTTGCAGAAAGCCAGTCCTTTTAAAACCAGACTGCTAGGGATTAATTTTGGGTAAATTAATCTTTATTTCTTAGCTAAACAATGGAGGCATGTTGTTAAGCAAAAGTAGGTAATATTAATCCTCAAATAAACTATTGTTCAAAAGGGAAGATAGACTGGTTAAATTATCATACAAAATATAAAATTTGAACTTTAATTACTATAAAAAGAAGCACATAATACTATAAGACATAGTAATAAAGATTTGGTAAAATATAGGCCATCAGAAAATGCAACCTTAAGGAAGTGGTAATCGAAACAAGTTATGAAAGATACCTGATAGAGTGCTATGCAAATGAAGTGAAAACATACAAAAATAGGTAGCACATAGCAAGCTGTTTTAGAATGAAGACTGATGTTCTTATTGCTATTCTCTTGTAATATTAAGATGGTTTTTCCTGAGAGTTTATGTAGATGAGGGTGAAAGAATCCGGATGAATGACTTAGCATATCAATTTAAAGGTATACTTTGAGGTCCATTAGCTGGGAAACAGAAATGAGTAATGCCAAAATGTGGATCAACAGATATGGGGAAAGAGTAAGAAAAAATGAACAGATAACATGTAGAAGCTGGGAAGCAGTTGTAGATTGGCTGGATTAATGACCTGTAATGAACTTCAAATATACAGATGAACTTGTTAAAATCTCCAAGCCACTTCACAGAGAAAGCCTTTCTGTAAAGGTGTCAGAGCTAACTTGAATCTGAGATGAACCAATCACTGTCTTTATCCTTAAGGCACTCATAGGCTAGTGTGGGTGACAGATTGTTCTTCATCAACCTGCCTTAATTAAAACAGGCAGAGAGATAAAGTATTGTCATAGGAGTGAGGGTTCTGAGGAGGTCCCCTAAGAGGGAGGTGGAGCTTGACTCAGGCATGAGAGTAATGAGAGTACTTGACATTGTCACAGAAAGGAATTTAAGGGCAGGTCACACATTGAGGCACAGATCAGTTTCTTTGAAAGAAGGAAATTGATACTGTGAGAGACAGGTTAGAATGCAGGCACTGGAGAGGAATGTGCTAGCTACATCTTCCTAGGCGTATTACATGTAAGTTCTATAGTATGAAGGTATGATCTTAGTGTTATGATCTTTGTATTAGAGACTGGATATAGTATATATCATTTTTTGTTCTTGACAAAAATTCTAATAATTAAATTACATTGATATAACACTGAGGGTTTGATACTATCCTCCATATCAAAGGTATTAAGCCAGGCATGGTGGCACATGCCTATAATCCTAGTACTTGGGAGGCTGAGACAGCAGCATTGCAGGTTCAAGGCCAGCCTTAGCAATTTAGCTATGCCCTCAGCAACATAGTGAGACCCTGTTTAAAAAAAATAAAAATTAAAAGGGGTAGGGGTGTAGCTCAGAGGTACAACTCCCTTGGGTTCAATCCCTAGTACAAAAAATTTGATGTAAGATTAGGGGTTTGATTGAAGGTATGACACATAGATGAAATAATCATATGACCTACATATAAGATCTAATATTTGATTTAATAGTGTTTGTGATGAAAATATGTGAACTTTTAATCTATGTGAAACTAGACTTTAAATCATGACCACTCTTTTTAATTTTTTTTATCGATGCATTGTAGTCATATATCCTAATGGGGTACAAGAGAGTAGAAGCATACATGCACACGTCACTCACTTAGCCCTTCCCCATTTCGCACCCTATTCACTCCCCCCTCCTCATGTTTGGATTAGTGATTGACTTTGATATGTTTGTGACTGTATATCATGTGCATTTTTCCCTCTGCCCCTCCCATTACTCTCAGGTAGACTCTTGTTTTATCCCTCATGTCTCCTTTTACTTCTCCTTATGCCTTTCATCCTACCTCATTGTGAGATCAATATGGATAATATGTTCAATTAATGAATTAATTCCATTAGGCTTTTTGGATGATGTGAACTTTTTGGATTTTCCCTGAAGTAAGGAAGCTTCTCTTTATTGTATGTTATCCACTTTAAATACTGCTAGACTTGTATCTACTTGCAGTTAATATTAGGAATGTCCTCATTGTTTGTAGATTTTATTTCCCATCTTTGCTATCTTACATGTACCTTATTCCATTGCCATTTAGAAGCCATTGAAACTTCTGAAGACAGAAATGGTGATCTGAGCTGCACTTGACTTTTACATCCCTGGAACCTGAACAATGGGATATAGAGAAAGGTGAGGGGCAAAGATTCATCGTAAGCACAATTACATTGTTTATATTTAAAGTTGCTCTGCTTTGCTTAAGAAGTTGGTTGGCTAGGAAGAGCAACCGAACTGAAGGTACCCTACAAAAATCGTCCACTAGATGTCACCAAAAGCTTAAAGATTGCAGCCTTGTATTTTTGTGTACCCACACCCTAGGGCTTTAGGGCTGGAGTTCTGTGGCTAATGTGGTGTGTATGTCTTCCTGGATGTAGTGAGAATTAAAAGAGGCAATTGGAAATCTTTGTCTACTTAGATGTTGAACATTGTGTACAGTTGTAAATACCAGAAGTATATTCAAGTGCACACAAATATTCAAATTGTTAGGGAAGGATAGATAATTTGTCCTGATTGAAAAAATTACATATAATAGTAAATATAAATATAAATATATATATGTATATATATATATATATATATATATATATTCATCATCATTTACCAAAAATGAGTTCCAGGTATATTAATTTTTTTTTCATAGTTTTTTTTTTTTTAAATATTGTGGCAGCTAGGTATGGTGGCCCATGCTTGTAATCCCAGTAGTTGGGAGGCTGAGACAGAGGATTGCAGGTTTGAAACCAGCCTCAGCAACTTAGTGAGGCCCTGTTTCCAAATAAGAAATAAGCCAAAACAAAACAAAACAAAAAAACAAATAAGAAATAAAATTGAGCTTGGGGTATAGCTCAGAGGTAGAATGCTCCGGGATTCAATCCCCAGTCACACACACACACACACACACACACACACACACACACACACACACTACCCATAACAGAATTCGCCATCCTAATGTTTTAAGTATATATAATTCATTTGTAAAACCTTTTGCATCTTGAAAAACTAGATTGACATTTTAAATATAAAAAGTAGAGACAACAAATGTTTAGAGGAACATATAGGTGTGTTTTTGTATAATCTTGAGTTTGGGGAGATTTTTTTCTAAGCTTAACAGCAAAATAAATAGCAAAAAGTATTTATTGAATAAACATTTAATTGCATAAAATCAAAATTTTATTTCCATTTAAGAAAACCTCAAAGAAACAGAGCGTGGTGGCACATGCCTATAATCTAGGTACTTAGAAGACTGAGACAGGAGAATTGAAGGTTCAAGGCCAGCCTTGCTTAACAAGACTGTCAACAATGTAAAGAAACCCTGTTTCAAATTGAAAAATAAAATAGGACTGGGGATGTAGCTCAGAGGTAACATGCCCCTGGGTTAAATCCCCATCACTCAAAACACCCCTCACAGTTTATTAAGTAATCATATATATTATTAATTTTTCATATATTCATCTCCATCTGGTTATGGCACTGTGGTCTCTGTTTCCTCTTTGGCCACCAGCCAGGTGCTGTTCTGAGTTCATTAGAACCTCCTGGACTTATTTGCCACGTGTCTCTCTCACAGGCCTTTTCAAAACATAGCAGCTTGTTACTTCAAAGTCAACAAGAGAGAATCCTCTAGTTTGCTGATGCAGAGTCCTAAACACCATACCATACCAACACAATCACTTCTGCCATTCATCAAGAACTACCATCCCAAGAATGCTAGTCATATGGAAGAAACATGAAATGAGAGTTTTAGGAAGATATTAAAATGTTGAATAAGAATAGGGTTTTTGTGAGGACTTAAGTATAGATTATCATTTTAGCCAATTTTACTTTTAATAAAGTATAAATTCACATGGGAACTTATCACTATGAAGAGGCTGTGAAGTTTTTAAAAAGAGGATTGTATACTTAGAATAAATAACAGAATGTTAGTGGAAATTAGTCACATAGTCTGTTCAGCCTAAAACCCTTCAAATTAAAAAATAAGAAGTTGAGAGAGATTAACATAATTTTGACTTATCTGAACTCTAAATTTCCTTTCTGGTTCTAATGTTAGTAATAGAAATAATTTCTATATATAAATATATAGAATATATATATATATATATATATATATATATATATATATATAGTAGTACCAGAGCCTCACAGATGCTAGGCAATTGACCTTCCACTGAACTACATTCCTAGCCTTTTTTTGGTCTGTTTTATTTTGAGATAATTTTCCCAGGTTGGCCTCAAACTGTGGTTTTCCTGCCTCAGCTTCCCAAGTAAGTAGGAGTACAGGAGTGTGCCTGGCAGAAATAAATAATATTTCTTAGTGATTGCTCTGAGTTGCAATGAGATAATATATCTCGTCCAGACTTCACAATGACTATGAAGTAGATGTCATTTTTATATTCACAGATGAGAAAAGGTAGGCCTAGAGAAGGTAAATAATTTTCCCATGGTTAAAATGATAGTTTAGTGGAGTAATAATTTTAATCTGATTAGTTGCCCTCTAGAACCTGAGGTTTTACTGAGGTATAACCTAAGTCACCCATGCCAGGCAAGCTGTAGCTTAAGAGCCTGGGCCTCTATTTTATGATGTCAGTTAAAATGAGTTAATTCTCACTCTGAAGTTCTAGAGAAAAAAATTCTAATTGGGAAGTGTTGTCCCTTATTGAATAGGCATTTCTATTTTATTATTACACAAGTTTAGTGAGAAACAGAAATACATTAAAATTAGCATGTACATTTACTTAAAAAGGATAAGCCATGCAATACATAGTTTTGCCTAATGCAGTAGTATCTTTTTCTAACTCATTCTTCATGCTTCCGTCACGTAAACCTTAAGAGATGGAGGAAGAGAACATTTTCGGTAGCTGCTGTGACATTTTTTTGCTAGATACTGCCTATTCTTAATTACTTTTGTCATGTTGGCCTCTATCATCTATGACAGCTGCCTCGAATGAAGAAATCTCACCATCTTGAATTGAAACTGTCATGTATGTTTAAAAATATAGTGTTCTTTCATTATCAAATCCAGGGTCAAGCTCAGCTTTATCAGAATCTGGGGACACACAAGTTTAATATTGACTGCTTTCTGGTGGCAGCTATCTGGATATAATTTGAGGTTGAGTTTTTCTCAGTGTTCCATTTCTTCATTCAGTTATGCCACCATTTGAATCTTCTAACTACTTCATGAGCAGCAACTCATTGACTATGGAGTGTGAAATTATAAAGTATGAGATGCCCTAATTTCCCCCATTACATAATGACACTGTCCAATCTTTTATCAGTCAGCTATCTTGTTTTTCCAAGATCAGGATAACATAATAGGATTTTTATCTCTAATCTTGAATTTGTGCCAGGGAACACGATTATTACAATTTTTTGGTTTTATTTGTGTTTTAATATCATGAGAGGAGCTAGGCACGGTGACACATGCTCATAATCCCAGCATTTGGGAGGCTGAGACAGGAGGATCACAGTTTGTGGCCAGCCTCAGCTACTTAGTGAGGTCCTTTGCAACTCAGTGAGATACCGTTTCAAAATAAATAAATTAAAAAATAGGGCTCGGGGTGTAGGTCAGGTAGAATGCCCCTGGGTTCCATTCCCAGTACTGCAAAAAAATATTATGAGAGATTATACATAGACATTGTATGGTATTAACTTTCTATCTAATCTAGAAATTTAATTGTAATAAGCTTTTTCCTCCAGACCTTATTCTATGTTTGGGTGATATTCTATTTTTCTTTTCTTTTTGGTACTGGGGATGGAACCCAGGGGCATTCTACCTCTGAGCTATACCCACAGGCCTATTTTTTATTCTTTATTTTGAAACAGGGTCTCACTGAGTTGCTAAGGGCCCCACTAAGTAGCTGAGGCTGTCTGTGAACTGCGATCCTCCTGTGTCAGCATCCCACATGCTGGGATTACAAGCGTGCACTACCATGCCCAGCTTGGATGGTATTATAAATCTTCTATAGTTGAAACCATGATTGTCTTCACGAAAATTAGAGACCAGAGAAAATGAACCATTTGTGTGATATTTTCAATTAGGGGTAAATGTTTTGGGGGATATTAATCACTCTGAGCATGTAGACAGTCTGGGAATGTAATTCCTCTTCTCAGATGCTCAGGTTTTGAAGAAAATGTCCAGCCTTCCAAGGAGGAATGAAGGGGCATGGGACTGTGACAGGGAGCCACTACCTGCTTAGAGTTGTCTTGAGCCCCCTGTTCATTCATTTAGTAGGAACTATTTCAGTGCTTACTACTGCCCAAGCATGGTTCAGAAGGTAGGAATGGAGATATGAGACACTAATTGTGTTTTCTCCATTTTGGTATTTATTTCTCAGTCCACCAGGAAAGAAAACACAAACTAGTCATTGGGATCCAGCTCACACATGAGAGTACAAAATGGAAACACTTCACACTGGCAACAGAAACAAGCTTTTTTTTGTAATAGAAGAAAAATGGAAAGCTATATATGAACTTAAAAAGAAGGCAGCCAGTGAATTTCTATAAAGCTGTTGTGTGTTGTCTCTTTTATGTGCAGTGAAATCTTCTTGACACAGAAGTCTGAAAGTACATCATAACAGTGAATTAAAAAATAAGCCATAAATATTATGAACATTTTGATATATGAAAATTACAAACTAAGAAGATTAGTTTTCACCAAATGGATTTTATGGCCTCAGTAATAATGCTGCTCTATTTATTTTTATTATTTCTGCTGCAGTAAACAATCCACATGTAGCTAATATATTTGGATTAAATATCTGTGCTTCATTTGTTTAGGGAAGGATTAGCAACAAAGCTAGATTTATGAACCCTGGGGGAGGGGGTGCCTTGCTAAAACATTTATCTGATTTTATACATGATTCCCACCAGCCATGCTCATAGGCCCACGATGATACCCAGGAGAGATGGAATTAACCAGGCTTCCACTCCTTAAGGGAAGCTAGCCAGAATAACTATAAAATTAAAAATAGCAGTGGGGCAGTGTGCAGGCTGCTGCTAACCCAGTACTCTGGCAGCAAGCACTATTCCTGGTCCCATGTGAGGGCCAGGTTCTACTCATTCCTAATCACTTTGGAAGGCTCTTTCTTAGCCTCGATAGTTTCCTTACACATATGCATGGATCAGTATTGGGCTGAGTACTCTAGGTGGACCCTCGGCTGATGTCTGCAGCTAGTGTGCTCTCTGTCTCCCTCCCTCCCTCCCTCCCTCCCTCCCTCCCTCCCTCCCTCCCTCTCTCTCCCCCTCTCTCTCCTCTCTCTTCTCTTCCTCTTCTCCCCTCCCCCCACTTTTTGGTGTTCTACCATGAAGCAGATTCTTACTAGGTTGCAAAGGCTCTCATTAAGTTGCTGAGTTTGGCTACCACCCTGCAGTCCTCTTTTCTCAGCCTCCCAGGTGTTGGGGTTACAAGTGGATCCTCCACACCCATTTTGCCTCTGATTTAAACTGAGGATATTGGCCAAGCTTTGCCTGGGTCCTTCCTCTTTGTTGTCACAAAAATCAAGATTTTAATAGAAAAATATAAATTGTAGAAAGAGATTCGAGAATAAATAGGATATATAAATAGAGTAATAACCATGGAAATAATTTAAAATCTATAAAAGAAACTTCTAAATGAATTTATTTTATTTAGATTTTATATAAATTGATAGATAAGCAATGTCTAAATCCATCTTACAAACCAATATAAACTTGCTGCCAAAACCTGACAAAGGTATAAATAAAAACACAAAAATTATAGACATTTTTGCCCATGAGTATATTTAAAATATATTATCAATAATAGTAAATTGAGCCACACATTTATTTTTTGTTTCTATATTTCTTTCTTTTTTTCTTTTTTGGTGGTACTGGGGATGGGACCCTTTTACCTCCAGGCTACACTCCCAAACCTATTATATATATATATATATATATATATATATATATATATATTTTTTTTTTTTTTTTTTTTTTTTTTTTTTTAATTTGGAAACAAGGTCTCTTAAGCCAGCGAGGCTGGCTTCGAACCTGTGCGATCCTTCTGTCTCCACCTCCCAAGCGCGGGGATTACAAGTATGTGCCACCACGCCTGGCTCTGTATTTCTTTTTTTTTATTTATTTATTTTTATGTGGAACATATTGATAATTGCACACATTCGACTGTGTTTGGTGCCTTCTCCTCCCCAACCCTGTTTCCCCTGCCCCTTCCCAACAATGAGTGTTCAGGTTAACAGCTATATTCATAAATTTATACATATTCAGATGTACCTCCTTTATTAATCAATCTCAGCCTTCTTCCTCTCCTATCCTTCCAGCTTTGTTGAGGTTTCCCCTCCATTATCTGGAGTCCCTCCTGGTATTCCTAATACTCCCTAGTTTGGGCATATTAGAGAAAACATATGTCCCTTCTCTTTCTGTGCTTGGCTGATCTTACTTAACATAATGTTAACCAGGTATTTCCATCTTCTTGTGAATGACATGATTTTGTTCTTCTTTATAGCTGAGTAGAATTCCATTGTGTGTATTTCCTAAAATTTTGCAGTTCATTCATCTGTTGATGGAGACCTAGGTTGTGAATCACACATTTAAAGAGTAACATATCAGCCAGGTATGGTGATGCATGCCTCTAATCCCAGTACTTGGGAGCCTGAGACAGAAGGATTGCAGGTTTGAGGCCAGCTCACAGTAATTTAGTGAGACTCTGTTACAAAATAAAAAACAAAAAGGGGCCAGAGTATAGCTCAGAGGTAGAACTGCCCTGCCCCTTAGGTTCAATCCCTAGTAAACACACACACACACACACACACACACACACACACACACACACGAAGAGATAAAGAGATAAAATTATTCTGACAGCTCAATTATTTACTGATTGATTGATTGACTGATTGATTTGTGGTAGTGAGGGTAGAACCCAGGGGCTTTCTACCTCTGCGCTATACTCCCATACCTATTTTATATTTTACTTGGAAACAGGGTCTCACTAGGTTGCTAAGAGCCTCACTAAGTAGCTGAGACTGGCTTCGAACCTGTACGATCCTCCTGTCTCAGCCTCCCAAGCGCGGGGATTACAAGCGTGTGCCATCACATCCGGTCTACTGATTTGATTTAAAGTAGAAAGGGCCAGGCGTGGTAGCACACGCTTGTAATCCCCCGCGCTTGGGAGGCTGAGACAGGAGGATCACACGGGTTCGAAGCCAGCCTCAGCTTAGTGAGGCTTTCAGCAACTTAGTGAGACCCTGTTTCCAAATAAAATATAAAATAAAGGTCTGGGAGTATAGCCCAGAGGTAGAAAGCCTCTGGGTTCCACCCCCAGTACCACCAAAAAATAAAATAAAAAATAAAGTAAGAAAGGACCTATACTTTCAGTCTCAAGAATGATACAATATTTTTTACTTTTCTCATTTTTCAGAAAAATAACTTAAGAATGTTTTAAACCAATTTTCTCCTTTCTTTGCAGTTTTAAATGAAATCACTGGGATCTTAAATTTATTGATTTAAATTACAGAGCTACTCGGTCAAAAGTAATTAGTGATAGTTGTGTTCAATTCCATTAGGGTATTTAAAAATTATCTAAATTAAGTTTTTTTTTGTGTGTGGGTCTGGGGATGGAACCCAGGGGCATTCAAATCTCCGAGCTACACCCCCTGCCTTATTTTTTATTCTTTATTTTGAAACCGGATTTCACTGAGTTGCAGAGGGCCTCACTAAGTAGCTGAGGCTGTCCGCAAACTGTGATCCTCAGGCCCTGAATGCTGGGATTACAAACATTCGCCACCATGCCCGGCTTGTTTATTTTTAATACTTCCTGCCAATTTTTAAAATTACTGTCTTCCCTTTTTTAAGATTTGAATTTATTTATTTATTTTTGTCCTGAGTATTTAATCCAGGAGAATTTTGCCTCTAAGCTACACACCTAGACCTATTTTATTTTTATTTTGAAATGGTTTCACTAGGTTGCTGAGGGCCTCACTAAATTGCTGAGGCTAGCCTTGAACCTATAATTTTCCTGTCTCATCTTCCCAGGTAATGGAATTAGAGGTATGTGCCATCATGTCTAGAAAGTTTTGAATTTTTAAAATTTCATTTTGTGGTCAAAGTGGTCATCTAAATGTAAAATATCACATTTACCCTTGTGATAACTTTGAAGGATGAAAATGCAGTTTCCACATTCACAGTTCTAAGTTCGCCTATCATTAGGAATCTCTCAGTAGATTATCAGATGAATGCTTACTAGATCAGATATAAAATGTTCATGTTTCTTTTGCATTGCTCTCAAGATTGTATAGTCAATGCATTTTTTGTTGTGGAGCAGAAATCTGGGGCCAACAAGACTATTTTTCCTTGATAGTTTCTTTCTACTCAGATGCTGGCAGAATTTGTCTTTTAATCCTTAAAATTCACCAGTTTTAAGAAGATATGCTCTTTCTAGTTCTTAAGATATGATCTTTTTAAAAGTTATATATGCTTGTGAAGAAAAGACGTTTCACCCTGTTCTTCAGTCCCTGGCAGTTTGTCTTTTCTTTGTTTGGTCTTGCTTTTCCTCCTTTGGTCTTTCTTTGGGGAAGGGCTTTGACATGCATTTTTCATAGTCTTTGTTTCCCACACCTCTAACTTTCTTTCATCAGCTGTCTGTACTGGGCTGTGGTGATCCAGTTCTCTAGAGGTCTGGCTTTTTCTGAACAGGTATTTAGTTTATTATCTCAGGCTTTGTATTCCACAGCAAATCTCTCACTTGCTGATTCTATGAAAAAATCAGTAATCATTCTTTTTCAAGACTTGAAAAAATATTTTCTGATTTTATATTATGCCTTTCTCATAATGACCTATTTAACATAAGTCATAGATCTTGTTAGTATGTGAATTGTAGGTTATGTAATGATTTCTTTGTAGAGTAATAAGTCCATTTACTCGGGGTAGCCAGTTAGGGTTAGGACTTCTTAGCACCACGTTTCTTTTTCATGGCTAAGTGTTTTTGTAGTCCAATTACCTTTTAACTTTTTCATCATATCTAATGAGGGATATCTCTGTTTATTGGCAGGGACAGAAGGTAACTTTCATCAGAGACAGTGTTGGTTCCTTTCAAATACTGGAAACACTGACAAACAATGAGAGATATTTTAGATTGTCTTCATGTGTTACTTTGCCATTTGAAATCCAGAAACCTATAAGTAAAATTAAAACTACAGAGCCAGGAGCGGCCAAGGCAGGAACCATTGTCTTGATGAGTGCTCAAGAGCTAGTTTCTATGTTTATTGTGACAATTCAAGTTAGAGAGCTATGCACCCTCATCTTTCCTCTGCTGTCATTGTTGTCACTGTGCTCCTCCTCCTCCTTCCTGTCTTCCTTCTCCTCTTCTTCCTCTACTTAGAATTATTACAATTCAATAAAATGTTTGCAAGTTGCAATGATAAGAGCAATCCTCATTGACTTTACTGTAGTCGTTTGGTGGGATTGCTTCTAATGTTTAACATGAGTCATAGTATTTGCTGTGGAGTATCTTAAGCACATTATATTTTAATCTTAGTTTGCTAAAAGTAGTGGGGTTTTTGTTTGTTTTAACCCAAAGTAGATTAAAAGATTCCTAGGGGACATCTATCAGTCAGGTCATATGTTTTCCTTTAAATGATAATATAGAATTTTTTAGATAAAACCTTCAGTGTCATGACATATTATTTTTCAATGTACTACTGGATTCAGTTTTTCAATATTGATTTCTATTTTTTCATCGAGTGTCTTGTAAATGAAACTACTCTGCAGTTTGGGGTTTGTTTCTAATTTAATTATTAGAGTTAGGTTAGTCTT
This sequence comes from Muscardinus avellanarius, assembly GCF_963383645.1. Classification (NCBI taxonomy): domain Eukaryota; kingdom Metazoa; phylum Chordata; class Mammalia; order Rodentia; family Gliridae; genus Muscardinus; species Muscardinus avellanarius. The sequence continues at coordinate 182,713,844 of NC_137786.1, forward strand.
GTGTAATGCTGCTATTATAAGTCTCTGCATTACTTGTAAATGATATGATAACATCCATATACTACCTCAAGGACTTAATAGAGAAACCACTAGAACTAATAAAAGAGTGAAGATGGAGCCAGGGGAAACCCTACCAGGTGCTGTGTGCATTATGATATGATACTATCATGTACCAATAAAAGTTTTAAAAAGATAATAGGAAAATTGAGCAAGATTGCTGGATGTTGACTTTCAGAAATGCTTGCCCTTCTCCCACATTGGCAATGACTACTAGAAAACAGAACATGAGGTATTATTACAGTAATAGCAAAATATGTAAATTATATAGAAGTTTACCTTAACAAATTTTCAAGACCCTTAAATAGAAAAACACTAAAAGCTGTATGAGAAGCCAAAAGAAGCTTTATATATTTAAAGGTAGACTGGATTAATTTTGTGGAGGTTCAAACTCTTTTCGAGATAATATAAATAAAATTTGAACATTTTTTCTCATTCTCCCTCTTTTACAAAGCCCGATATACGTACATATTATGTATATTTTTACATTTTTCTTAGTTTCATATGCTACAAATTTCTTCATATAATTATAATTAAATAGAATAAATGGGCAAAAGAGAGCAGTTTACAGAAAGGGGTACTTCATGAATGTACTTTATAATGTGAATATGATGAGATGTTTGATTTTACTTGTTATTAGAGAAATAAATTTGAAACTATGAAATATGACCCTTCAGAATCAACACATGTATTGCACACAGAGACACATATGTAGAAAACTAAAACAATGTTGATTGGAAAAATAAGGAAGGAGTATCTACAATAAAATATCCTTAAAAATATGGCAAAACTATAGTAAAGTATATCTAATACTTTTCTATTTTTCATGTATACATACATGTTTATGACCTTATAGAATACATTTAACTGGGTGCTCATAAGGGGAAATGAAATAGGCAGGCAGATAAGAAATTGGAAGAAAAAAAAAAAGAAGAAGCCTGCCGTGGTGGTGCATGCCTATAATCCCAATATGTGGGAATCTGAGACAGAAGACTTGTAAATTGGAGGTCAACTTCAACAACTGAGATTCTGTCTCAAATTAAAAAAAATTAGGGCTGGAAGTAACACTCAGAGGTAAAATGCCTGTGTGTTACTGGGTTCAGCTCCCAGTAATACACACACACACACACACAACCACACACGTGCACGCGCGCATGCGCGCACACACACATATTGCAATACATGCATTGTATAAACATAATAACCATAATAACAGTGGAGTATGATCAATTAACATCTCTGCACCTGGAGTTTATTTCTTATATTTAAAAAAGGAAGCTGAGTGTGGTGGCACATGCCTATAATCCTAGTGCCTAGAAAGCTGAAATGGGAGGATCACGGGTTTGAGACCAGCCTCAGCAAGTAGTGAGATTCTTAGTAACCTAGCAAGATCCTGTTTCAAAACAACAAAAAATAAATAAAAATATTTTGTAGGTAGTATGTCCCTGGATTGAATGCCCAGTATCAATCAACCAATTAATCAATCAATCAAATGAAATAGGAAACATACAAGTGATCTGTCCAGAGAAAGCAAATGCAACTAGTCTGGCATGGCACTTCAGACTAAAGTTCTCTTTATCCCAATATTTTAGGATTCTCTAGTAGAAAATCCAGTTGCTCAGGAAGATATCTTAAGTTACTATGTCAGTAGGAACCAGATAGGTCATAAATATACACATGTGCAAAATGGATTGTAAGCAGAATAGCCACCAACTCTTGGTCAGCAGGCATTTGTGAATATGAACCTAATGTTGCGTGTGTGTGTGTGTGTGTGTGTGTGTGTGTGTGTGTGTTCCAAAGATGCTAGAAATATAAGTTTTATGTTTAATCTCTCAATTTTAGGTGATTTGTAGTCTAATTGATTTATAACATTTTATTTTGTGATTACTTATTAGTCTTATGAGTCAATTTTTTATATATCTGATATATTTGATATATCCAGTTGCTAAATTCTACCTATGGACACAGAGTTTCTTATCAGTGTTAGTCCCTTATTCTTAAATACAAATGGGCAACTATGAATCATCAGATATTTAAGGAATGCTTGCAGTATGACTAATGTAGACATCCTAAAAAACCTATCCTTTGGGAAGCAGAGATAATTCTGGAAACAGAAGACAAGTTTAACTGTATTACACATGATAATCTCCTTTCCAGGTGTAATAACTTTGAGTTTTAGGCTAGAAACTTGATTCCTCATTACCCTGCTTGACTTATAGAAAATTAGATATATATTCCAGAATGCAATTCACATTACAAAATCCTATTGTGTTCATGGATTGGTCACTTCTCATTCCCCATATTATTTACAGAATAAGATAAGTGTCACCGTAACACCAGAGAGTGCTCTGATGAATGACAGAATGGTGACAAATTTAATTCTTCTGAGAAACACCACTGCGTCAGTGGTGTGTATTGTTCTTTTGGAGATACATCAGTCACTACAGGCCTAAGACAGGATTTGATGACAGGACACTTTCTGTGTTGCTTTTGCATTACATTATCCTAGAATATTTTTAGAACTATGTAAAAAGGAAGTGTCAATTCTTTCATGGCCTCTTCCATTTTCTAGAGTAATAAGACAGAATAAGGCCAAGAGCAAATACTTTATTATAATGGGCTATGTGCTTTTAAGAAATAATTAAAGTGAATCATGGACTTCCTTAGTTTTAAATCCAGTCTTACCAGGGAGTTTAAGATTTGTGAAATCTGCGCTTTTAATGGAAATGTTGAATAGACTATTTTGCCTGGAAATCTTGGTCATTTACTCTTTAAATAAAATTTTGTGTCTTTAATGATTCTTTGAGTGACTGAGGTCCACATTTCTCCATTCAAACTGTATTCTTATTTGTTCACCTAAAATATACTGAGCAATTACTAAAACACAAGGTTTAGGGTGGGGTGGGGGAAGACACAAAGATAAATTCGCTGTAGCTCTTTCTTCACACTTTTCTCATGCTTGTATCCACCAAGCTGAAAACCACTGGTCATTCCCTTGGAGCCCAAAAAAGGAAACTGTAGTATACCTTTTCAAGAATTGAGTGATGCTGTGGTTAAAAACTACAGGATAACGCCAGGTATGGTGGCTCACGCTTGTAATCCCCGTGCTTGGGAGGTGGAGACAAGCTGTTTCCAAATAAAAATATAAAAATAGGTCTGGGAGTGTAGCCCAGAGGTATAAGGACTTCCAGGAACCCCAGTACCACACACACACACACACACACACACACACACACACACACACACACTACAGGATAAGGACTCAAACTGCCTAAGTTCACACCAGCTCCACAATTTAATAGCTGTGTGACCTCAGAGAAGTTGCTGCTCATTTATGTCTCTATTTTCTTTATCTATAAAGTTTTAGTTAAACATATTACACCCAATAGGTTGTTATGAAGTAATGCATAGACTAGTATGAAGATGTAATGTAACACTGCTTGTACAGGGTGGATAGTTGCTTTTTTTTTTTTTTGGTACTAGGGATTAAATCCAGGCTGCTCTACTTCAAAGTACACCTCCAGTCCTTTTAATTTTTGTTTGGAAATAGGGTCTGGATAAGTTGCTGATCATCTCACTATGTTGGTGAGGCTTTTCTCGAATATGTGATACTCCTGTCTCAGTCTCCCAAGTGCTAGGATTGTAAGTTACACCACCATACAAGCATGAGGAGTTGCCTCTTGATGTTCACATTATATGAACATCTGAGAGTTTAACTCTTGTAATCACCCTTTGGAGCACATTATTCTCACCTGGTAATAAAAAAAAAACCACCAAGGTTTAAGGAGATTAAATAACTTAAAAAAAATACCAAAGCCAGAATTGAAGGTACCATTTTCACATTGCAGACAGGGTTATGGAATTTTTTTTTGCGAGTGTTACATTTTTAGATGTTCTGTGTCAATATGATGCTGTGTCCCAATTTTGAGTCTGTAAAATATAATCTCCTAATCCTCGCTGCCTCTTATGAATGACTAGGGCTTTTAAGACTCAAACTCTGGGAATGTAACCAGAGGAGGAGAATTTTGAGAAAAAGAGTAACCCCTTCTTGTCTTAGGGAAAGTTCTTAGAGTTTTGAAGACCACACTGTTCCTGTGTCATCCCAAAGCCCTGGGATGGCAAGCTGATGTGCCTTAATGTGATTCAAGAAAAGCCTCTCTGCATCAAACTTCTTTGCTGAGGGGTTCAATAGACAAACATCCCAGAGAGAAAGAAACTGGCTCTCAGAAACTAAAACCCTTGTGGGGCTTGATTTAATTAGCTTGATTTCCCAATGCAAATTTGAACCAAACCCATCTGAAGGAGTGAGTTTTGTTGAATTAAACTGCCAGGTAAGAATAAAGCAAAAATGACAATGGAATTATTGAATGCCACAATAAAAATGATAGATGGATAGCTGATCAGGAGAAAGAAGAGAGAATACAGTGAAGTTGAAAGAGGCAGCAGTAGAGAAAGAGGCAGAGGTTGAAGGGAAAGTGCCTAGGTCTGTGTGTTAAATGCAGGTGAAAATATGAGAGAAGGCAGTGCAGAATGCTCCTAACCCTTGCTACCCATAGTATGGCTCTCAGGTCAGCATTAGTTGCCTAAAACATGTTAGAAATGTAGCATCTCAGGACCTCCAGGAAGATGGCAACCAAGTAAAGCAGCATTTACGAATCCTGCTGACACTCGATCTCCATTGCCTCAAAAACAACACTTTACATAGCCAGAAAATACTCTCAGCAGAGGAATAAAATATGTAAATACAAAGGACAGATAAAAAGATTAGAAGAACAACCAGAGAGCAGAAAAGAAACCTGCCTGCCTTGCGGCAGCGGGTGCCACACTGACGCCATCTTGCCTCACAGCATCACAGCTCCAGACTCCAGTGATGAAAAGGAAAACAGGGAGCTGAAGTGAGCTGCTGCATATTAGTCAGTTGTAATTCATCAGCTCTTCCTGCACAAAGACTGGCTAAAACTTCCAGCAGCCAAGCCTACCATGCCTTCCAGGGATTCAGAGTGGAGCTCAAAACCAGAAAAGAAATATGCCAGCCTCACAGCCGAGGGTGCTGTGATGGTGCCATTTTGCCAGTGGCGGCCTAGTTCACCACACCTGCCAGAGAGCTAGACCAACGCACAACAATTGTAAGTGAAACTGCGGCCCCTGCATGAGACCTCCTAGCACTGTGCCCTCAGGGACTTGTGCAGCTTTGATAAACTCCCTGGGTCTGAGATCTTGCAGTTCAACCCAGTGAAGAAGTAGTGGTGACAGAGATTACCACATCCTAGTCACAGTTCCCTGCGGGAAAATGCTCAGCCCAGCACCCCCAGGGTCTCACGGAGCTACGACTAACTCCCTGGGTCTGAGACTTTATGATACAACCCAGTGAAGGAGTAGTGGTGGCTGAGATTACCACACCCTCCAGAGATCCAGAGCACCATAAGTGAAGTTGTGGCAACTTGGAAAAGAACCCAGAGAAGGTGGGAGTGGGATCTGCTCTTAAACATATCAGAAGCTCAGCCGGGCGTGGGGGCGCACACTTGTAATCTCCGCACTTGGGAGGCAGAGACAGGAGGATCGCGCAGGTTCTAAGCCAGGCGTGTGCTGGCTTAGGAGACCCTGTTTCCAGATAAAAATGTAAAAATAGGTCTGGGAGTGTAGCCTGGAGGTAGAAGGGCTTCAAGGAACCCCAGTACCACCAAAAACAAAACAAAAGAACATATCAGAAGCTCAGACAGACTCAAGCTCGGATAGGTGGAAAGTGTGGGGGGAGTTCTACGCTAAACCCAATGAGTAGGATCTCCAGGAACACCACAGACCGCTCAATTGTGGTGAACAGGGAGAAGTCAGACTAGCCCAGCCCAGCTGTGGAGAACAGAGACTCCTACATTGAATTTGTCTCAGAGGCATATGGTACCAACAGAGGCAGGGAGCAACCTAGACTCTGAATCTGTGGAAAGGGTGACTTTCGCTCACTATTAAATCAAGCCCCATTGATACTGACCATCTGCATAGACTGAGCAGACTCAGAGAACCAGACTCACAGAGGGACAGGTGCTGGTGGTACCTGGTATCTACACAGAGAAAAACTGCAGAGGATCTATTGGATGAATAGTCATTTATATGTAGAGTCACATTAATTCGTTGCTGGGATTGTTTGGGTTTTTTTCGTTCTTTGTGTGTGTGACAGTGTATGCCTGGCTGCTTTTGTTTTTTTGTTTTGTTTTTCTGTATTTTTGGTGTTTTTTTTTTGTTGTTTTTTTAATCCTCCTCTCAAACTCTCTCCCAAGCTCCCCTGTACATATCTACTCTCTTCTCTCTATCCCTTTTCTATCTTTTTTCTTCTTTTTATCTCTCCCTTGTCTTGAATTAAATCCACTTCATATCACTATACCAGAAACTCTACATTAGTTACTAGAATACTACTACATTTTTACAATCTCTAATCCCCAGTATATACTACCTTACCAGACTCATATTCTCATACTATTTGACCCTCTCTGAGAACTTACCCTATTCTTCCATTGACTCCTTCACTTCCCTCCTTACTTAACCTTTACTGATTAATACAATACAACTTGCCCTTGGATATTCCAGCTGGCACCTAGAGACTGAGAGAAATCAATCAAAAGCAACAGATACAAACTTCTGAAATCATGGGAAGGAGAAACAACAATGGAGCAATGAGCTCCAGCAACCCCACAATAACAGAACCTGATAACACAGAAATGCAGAGATCTCCAGAAGATCAAATCAGGAATGTAACTACAGGCCTATATCTTTGATGAATTTGGATGCAAAACTGCTAAACAAAATACAAGCAACAGGTATTCAAAACCACATCAAGAAAATCATCCACCATGACCAGGTAGGGTTTATCACAGGGTTGTAAGGCTGGTTCAACATATGAAAATCAATCCATGTAATTCATCATATAAACAGAACCAACGATAAAAATCACATGATCATTTTAATATATGCTGAAAAAACATTTGATAAAGTCCAACATCCATTTATGATAAAAGCACTTCAGAGAATTGGAATAGAATGAACATATCTCAACATCATAAAGAGAATCTACAATAAGCCCACAGCCAACATCATATTAAATGGGGAAAAACTTTGAGAATTCCCCCTAAAAACAGGAACAAGATAAGGATGTTCATTATCACCACTTCTTCTTCAATATAGTACTCGAGACTCTAGCCAGAGCAAAAAGGCAAGAAAAGGAAATCAAAGGAGTACAAATAGTAAAAGAAGAACTCAAACTTTCACTATTTGCAGATGACATGATACTATATTAAGAAAACCCAACAAACTCAACCAAAAGGCTTGTAGAACTGATCAACAAAATCAGTAAAGTGTCTGGATACAAAATCAATCTTAAAAAATCAGAAGCTTTTCTGTACACCAATCATAAATCCACTGAAAAATTCAGAAAACTCTTTCATCAGGATTTCCCACAATAAAATACTTAGGAATAAACTTAACCAAGGAGGTAAATACCTCTACAAAGAAAATTATAAAACATTGAAAAATAAATTGAAGATCTTAGAAGATTGGAAGATCTTCTATGTTCATGGATAGGCAGAATAAATATCATTAAAATGGCCATATTTCCAAAAGTGATCTACAGATTCAACGCAATGCCCATTAAATTACCAAGATCATTCCTCACAGAGAAAAATCATTCCTTAAATTCATTTAGAACAACAAAAAACCCAGAATAGCCAAAGTACTTCTCAGCAATAAAAACCATGCAGGAGGAATCATAATACCTGACCTTATACTACAAAGCCATTGTAATAAAAATAGCATGTTACTGGTACAGAAACAGATATATAGAGTAATGGAGCAGAATAGAAGATCTAGAAACAAATCCACACACTTACAGCCAATTGATTTTTGACAAAGGGGCCAAAATCATACACTAGAAAAAAGCCTGTTCAACAAATGGTATTGGAAAACTGGTTAACCATTTGCAGAAAAATGGAAATTAATCCCACTTTCTCACCCTGCACAAGAGTCAATTCAAGATGGATCAAAGACTTGGAAATTAGACCAGAGACCCTGAGGCTATTTGAAGAGGGCATAGGTCCAACACTGCAATATATAGGCACAGATAGAAACTTTCTCAACAATACTCCAAAGGCACAACAAACTAAAAGGCAAATTAATATGTGGGATTGCAGGAAAGTGAAGAGCTTCTGTACAACAATGGAAACTATCAAGAACCTTAATCGAGAGCCAACAGAATGGGAGAAATTTTTGTCACCTACTCCGATAGATGACTAATCATCTAGAATATACAGAGAACTCAAGAAACTCAACACTAACAAAAAATCTAATAATCCTATCAAAAAATGGGTAAGTGAACTAAATAGACACTTCACGAAAGAAGAAATTCAAATGACCAATAAATGCATGAAAAAATGATCAACATCATTGGCAATCAGAGAGTTGTAAATCAAAACTACCCTGAGATTTCATCTAACTCCAACTAGAATGGCAGTAATTCAAAACACAAACAACAACTAGTGCTGGAAAGGATGTGGAGAAGTGGAAACTATAAAATATTGTTGGTGGGGTTGCAAATTAGTATGACCACTTTGGAAAACAATGTGGAGAATCCTCAGAAGAATGGGAACAAATTTACCATTTGATACAGCAGTACCACTTCTGGGTATCTAACCCCCCCCAAAAGTAAACCAAACTACTAAACTAATGCATGTGTATCTATGTTCATAGCTGCACAATTCACCATAGCCAAACTATGGAGTCAGGCAAGATGTCCATCAACAGATGAATGGATAACAAAACTGGGATATGTACACAATGGAATTTTACTCAGTCATAAAAAACCCCACAATTACATCATTTACAGGGAAATGGATGGAACTGGAGGACATTATGTTAAGTGATATTAGTCAGTCACAAAAAATAAGAAATTGGATGCTTTCTCTAATATGCAAAAGCTAAGGAGAAATGGGTCATAGGAATTCTAGATGAAAAAGGAAACCCTATAAGGAGCAAATACGACAACCCAACTGAGGGGATGGGAGGGGGGAAGAAGGAAACTCTCTAAAGTACACAATGTACTTAAACATATTGAAGTCAACCACTAAGCCAAGAATGGGAAGGAGGGATGGGGAGGGAATGGGGTGGGAATTGGGCAGGGGCTAACTGGGTGATGTGTGCATGTATGTTTACACAAGTTTTTTTTTTTTACCCCATTATGATGTATGAATACAATACACCAATAAAAAACTAAAAATAAAATGTAGCATTTCAGACTCAACCCATAATTAACAAGAGGTCCAGATGATCTGAATGTACATTAAACTTTGAAAATGGAGCATCAAAGGTACACAGATGGTGTGATGGGAAAAACTGTAGTTGGGTGGTGGAAGACGGCAACTGATCGGATGAAATGGAGATGTTTATACATATCCAAACATCTGCCTGGAAAGAGGTAGTTGTGGACTAGTTCGTAAATAGTTGAGCTGAGCATGAATTATAGATTATTCTCCACTCAGGCTTTCCAAGCCCCAGGGGTATGTGACAAAGCCTGAGAGTTTCCAAAGTATTGAATAAAGCTGTTGGAGATCTCTACAGAATTTCTGATATTATTAGAAATTAATTTTGATTTTCAGCTTTTGGTTCTAAAAGTACATTTTCCTTCCCTGTATATTTTGTTGGGGAAACTGTATTCTGGTGGTATTCAGAAGTAACTGAAAGCTAGAAATTGTTCCCATCATATCACAAACTGAGTTCATCCTCTTCTTTATTGTCACCCTCTCTGGGTCACTCTCATGAGCTCAGTCCCATATGCAAGGATCATAGATGTCCTTCTACATTACAACTTGTCTGGTATTCCACACTTCCCATTACCATGAGAACATTTTGGCACTATCTCCTTAGAACCTCTTGTGTCCGCCTTCTTCCTTCTGTTCTTATGGCTACTGCCTTGTTTCGGTACCTCCTTGCTCTCTTCCCTGGATTATCACAATATTCTCTTAACTGTCTTTTGTCTTTGCTCTAGCTCTATTTAATTTTAATCCTAATGTTAGCAAAATAAAGAGTATTTCTAAGACCAGGTGTGGTGGTGCATGCTTGTAATCCCAGCATTTGGGAGGCTGAGACTGGAGGGTCGCAGTTCGCGAATAGCCTCAGCTACTTAGTGCGGCCCTCTGCAATTAAGTGAGACCCTGTTTCAAAATAAAAATACAAAATAGGGCAGGGGGTGTAGCTTGCAGGTCAAATGTCCCTGGGTTCCACCCCCAGACCTATAAACAAAACCCAAACTAAAAAGACTAAAAAAATAGGGCTCGGGGTGTAGCTCAGAGGCACAATGTCCCTGGTTCCATCCCCAGTACTGAAAAAAAAAAAAAAAAAGAGTAGCATTTCTAAAATGATAGTACTTAGAACTAGGATATCTTCCAGGTTAAAACTAGATAATAAGACTTCATTTCCTATTGAATACAGCTTTGTATCTCATTGCAACTTTCTCATAGCCTTTGTCTTACGATTGCAAGTTTATGAATAGAAAAATCTGTTTCAGAGCTTGATGAAGTGGTGCATGTCAGTAATCCCAGAACTTGGGAGGCTGAGATAGGAAGATCACAGGTTCAAAGACAGCCTCAGCAATGTAGCAAGACTCTCAGCAACTTAATGAGATCCTATTTCAAAACAAAACCAAAAATGACTGGGATATAGCTTGGAAGTAGAATGCCCCTGGGTTCAATCCTCAGTAATGAACACACACACACACACACACACACACACACACACACACACACACATCTGTTTCATTGTTTCATATCTTCATATTTTTGCACATGCTAATGCACCCCCATTTTTTGTTATTGTTATTGCTATTGATGATTGAACCACAGGCCCTCTACCTCTGAGCTACACCCTAGTCCTATATTACTTTTTATTTTAAAACAAGGCTACATAAATTGTTGAAGCTGGTCTTGAGCCTGCTACTTCAGTGTCTCAGCCTCCCAAGTCCCGGGATTATAAGGCATGCACTACCATGCCTGGCCACATGCTGTGCACTCTTAACTTCCCCGTCTCTGACTTCTGTCAGATATAAATTTGAGGGATTATCAATGGTTATCCTATACACAAAATCTTTCCTGAAAGAAAAGACCCTGTGCCTGGGACTGTGAATCCTGGCCTATGAGGGCATTCAGGGCCTAGAAAATGCTGATTGTTAATGGGTTCTTTGGGATTGGGGATAAAGATACAATTTTTTTTTTATTAAGATTTTTTTCTTTTAATATGCCATGAGACATCTTGAGTGTATATTTTCCAGAGTACTTTTCCAGCCATATCTCCCAGCCCTTCCAAAAGATTTACCAGTCTTTTAGTGAAGTAAAAGATGCTGAATTTAAGTTCTGATCATCTCCTCTTTTTGAAAGCAATATTAATACTAATGACTTTAATAGTAATAAGAAAGATATATTTAAATAGGAAAAATGATCAATTAAGTACATACATTAAGAGTTTTGAGAACCTCATTTCTTAATGTAAGAGAAAGGATATTAAACACTGAAAATGGAAAAGTTAGAATGAATAAAGTGGTATTAGACTGGAATTGGAGGTACCAAATATAATTAATTCATTTATTTTAGTATACGAGAGGGAAAGAGATATGTGAAAATATGGCTGCGCATATAGATAGACAGATTTTTTTATGCATACACATTTTCTACATTTTCTAGTTCTGTTACAAGAACCTAAAACCAATGGAGTCCTAAAAGCAAAGAGCATCCCCAGTGCCCAAGTATTTGTTTCTAAATATCTTTCTCCAATTGGAGAATCAGGGCTTCTTAGAAAAATGTTTAATTCCAGGATAAGGCCAAAACAAATGCCAGATGAGTCCAGGATATCTTGATTTGTCATAAGCAAGGAAATGATTTTTAAAAAGTATGAAGACTCTCAGGAGGACACAGTAGCCAAGCTGATGGAGAATTAGGATGGTTTGAATATCACAATAAATGATGTATGTATTATAACCTATTGATTAAAATAAGCATCATTGCTGGGCACAGTGGCCTGTGCCTGTAGTACTAGCCTCTTGGGCAGCTCAGGCAGGAAGACCACTTGAGCCCAGGAGTTCAAGATCAGCCTGGGAAAGATAGTGGGATCCTGTCTCAAATATTAGTACTAGTAATAGTAATAATAATAATTTTATACTTAGATAATTGAATAAAGACACAAATGTGGAAGAAAAGAAGCTCTTCCTTACCATATAATACCAGCTACAAATACTGAAGGAATTATAGAAAATCATTAGCAAACATGGTATTTGTTTAGGTAAGAATCATCAGTAGAGTGTAAAACTGGTAAGTGTAGGTTTGGTAAATTATAGATTGCTTTCATCATCTCAAAAGATCTCCTCATAAGATATTTATTAAGTACAAAGTGAAGACTATATCAATTTATAAGGAAGACATTTAGAAGTCACCACCTTAACCCAGTGATGAAAATTACCATTGCTAGGGATGGGACAAATCGGCTCTGTCCTCCGATGTGAACCTAAGATCAACACAGCAGCACTTCTGTGACATTAACCCATGACCTGAATCTAATATTGAAGAAGTATGAGCAATCTCAAATTGAGGAGAGTTCTACAAGATAACTAGCTCATACTTTTAAAAACTGTGAAGATCATGAATATGGATAAACTGAGGAACTATTTCAGACTGGAAGAAATTAAAAAGAAGTGACAATAAAATGTAACATTGTATCTCAGATGAATCTTGAACCGGAATATCTTTGCACTTTTTTGATATAAAGTGCATTAATATAATCATTTCAGAAATTTCTGAGTGGGGTTTGTGAATTACAGAGTCTCAATGTTTACTTTCTTAATTTTGTGCTCATGTAGAAAGTGTCCTTTACTTTAGGAAGTAGGAATAATGGATCATCATGTCTGCAACTTTTTCTCAACTGGTCTGAGGAAAAATGTGTGTGTGTGTGTGTGTGTACAGAGAGAGGAAAAAAAGGATAGAAAGAGAATATAATTACATCAAACATTAACATTTGGGAAAGCTGGCTAAAGGCATAATATAATTCTTTTTATTATTTTTGCTGCCTTTCTATAACTTTGAAATTATTATTAAATACAAAATTTTAGGAGCCAGGCATGTTGGCACACAACTGTAATTCCAGTACATGGGAGACTGAGACGGGAGGATTTCAGGCTTGAGGTCAGCTTCAGCAAATGAGCAAGATCTTCAGCAACTTGGTGAGACCCTGTTTTAAAATGAAAAATAAAATAGGGCTGTAGATATACCTCAGAAGTAGAATATCCCCCAGGACCATCCACATACAAAAAAAGTCATCACTGCTGAAGAAAAGCTGGTTTGTGTCAGCTACAACATTCTGTTTACTGGACTCTCTGGAGCTCCTAGTGGATATCCAGCAGGCAACTCGGACTGTTATGGACTGACAATCCTAAAGAACCTCTTGTATCTACACAATATTGAATGAATTCAGTGTCTCACAAGCTACAAAAATACAAGATGCTTGGTATAGCAGACTGAGTAAAGTAAAGCCTGTGAGGCTTTTAATTAACTACAATGAGCGAATTTTGCCATCGCTTTCCAGAATCATCAAACAATAGCAAAGATGAATGGGAAGGAGAGTCAGCTATTTTTGCTGAGGTTCAGAAGAACAAAACAAAGCCTGGGTACTGTAGGCAATGCCTGACCATGTTTTCATGAACTATTTGGAAAATTATTTTAAGAAGTAATGGATTGTATTGGGTCAGCCAGTGAAGCAGAAAAGGCTCAACTTGCCTGTGATGCTTGTGGAATACAAGAAATACATCTGTACTAGAACACAGAACAACATAGGAAAGAAGTTATAAGAAAACAACTGGATGAGGGAAACAAAATCTCAGTCCAAAATAAAGTCTTGAGTACCAAGCGGAACTAAACATATATTGTCTTTGAAGGATATTATGGCAGTCGAGAGCGCTAGTTTTAGAGCTAGACATGTCTGCATATGAATTTTTATTTTGTCATTTAATAGCCAACTGTGTGATCTTGCATAAACTATGTAGCCCCCGTAAGCCTTAAATACTTTAAATAGAAAATGGTGATGGTTCTCTTGACTTCAAGGTGTTATGTGAGCATCAAATGAGGTGATATTAAAATGGTCAGCACATGTGCTCAATAAATATTTTATTATTTATTATATTGTCTTATTTATTACATTTATTATTTTGATCCTGATAGGAAGCATAAAGAAAGGACAAACTCTGTAAGAGAAAGTTTCTATTCAGTCTTTAAGGTTATTAATATTCTCATAGGTTTTTTCTTTTTATTTTTGAGATAATTGTAAATAATAAGTAAGATGTATTGCAGAGATATTTCCATTTAGAACACGTTTACACAGTGTACTTAGTGTACCCACTCCTTAGCCTGGGGTAAAAACTAGTCTTTTATCTATTTCTAAATTTTGTGTTTTAAAGAATGTTATGTGAAACCACACAGTATTATGTAACTTTTAGTGATAGGATTTTTTCTTTTTTCTTTTTTTTTTGTGGTACTAGGGATGGAACCCAGAGGCATTCTATCTCTGGGATACACCCCCCAGCCCTATTTTATAATTTATTTGGAGAGCCTCACTAAGTAGCTGAGGCTGGCTTTGAACCTGTGTGATCTTCCTGTCTCAGCCTCCCAAGCACTGGGATTACAAGCGTGCACCACCACGCCCGGCTCTGGAGTTATTCTTTACTCAACATAATTTTTGGGAAATCCATCCAGATTTTTGCATAGTCAATAGTTTGTTCTGTTTTATTGCTTAATACTGTTTCAAGGTATGAATATACCACACTTTCTTTAACTATACATTACTTCTTGTGTAGAGATAAATCTTCATCTCTCTGCGATAAATGCCCAGAAGTACAATTGGTGGGTAATATGGAAGTTGCAAGTTGCATGTATGTGTATATATATATATATATACATATATACATACATGCAACATATATATACATACATATATGTGTATGTATGTATATGTATATATATGTGTGTGTATATATATATATATATATATATATATATATATATATATATATGGGTGGTACTGGGGTTCCTGGAAGCCCTTCTACCTCCGGCTACACTCCCACGGGCTACACTCCCAGACCTATTTTTATACTTTTTTATATAGAAACAGGGTGGCTGGCTTCGAACCTGTGTGATCCTCCTGTCTCTGCCTCCCAAGCGCGGGAATTACAAGCGTGCGCCACCGCATCAGGCTGCATGTATATTTCTTTACAACATCGTCAGGTTGTTCTCTATAGCGGTTGTACCACTGTACATTTATACCACCAATGGAAGAGTGATCTGATTTCTTCAGAAGTTTGCTAGTATTTGGTGTTGTTATTTTAGTCATTATGATTGGAGTAGAATAAATCTTGTTTGTGGTTTAAATTCGCACTTCCTAAATGGCTAATGGTGTTGAACATCTTTTCACGTGTTTATTTACCATTTATATATCCTCTTTGGTGAAATGTTTTCTCGTGTTCTTTGTCCACTTTTTAATTGCGTGTTTAGCTTTATAACTGATGAGTTTAGTTTTCTTTATATATTTTGGATGCTAGTACTTGGTCAGATTGTCATTTTCAAATATTGTTTCCCATTCTGTAGCTTGCCATTTTATTCTTATTTCTCATAGAGGAAAAGTTTTAATTTTGATGAAGTTCAATTTATCAATGTTTTTCTTATGGATTATGATGTAAAGATTAATACATTTTTGCTTAGCTATTTGTTCCCTGAAAGTTTTTTTCCCCCCTAAAATCATTATAAAAATTACCTTTTACATTTAAGCCCATGGTTTATTTTGAGTTGAGTGAATTTTGGATAAGGTGTGAAATTTAAGTTGAGGTGTTTTTTGTTTGTTTGTTTGTTTGTTTGTTTGACTTTGGATATTCAAGTGCTCCAGCACCTTTTGTTGAAAAGGCAATCTTTCCTCTACTGAGTTACCTTTATTAACTGTCCATCTTTGGAAAAAAATCTATTGAGTATATATAGGGCTAATTTCTGATTTTCCTATTGTGCTCTGTAATTTTATTTATCTATTCTACTGCTAGTAATACACAGTCCCATTTAATATAGCCATATAATGAGCCTTGACATCATATAGGTATCCTAATTTTGCTTTTCAAACTTGTTTTAGTTTTTCTAGTTCCTTTGCCTTTCCTCATACAATTTTGATTACTCTCATCTCACCTGTATGTATAAAAAAATCTCAATTAGAATTAGATGGATGTTTTGTCATATCTACACATAAGTTTTAGGAGAATTGACATCTTCACTGTATTGCCTTCCAATTCATGAAACTAGTATGTGTGAGCATTTACTTTTATCTCTTATTTCTTTTCTTTTTTGTGGCACCAGGGATTGAACTCAGGGACATTCTACCTCTGAGTTATACCTCCAGCCCTGTTTTTTATTCTCTATTTTGAAACAGCATTTCACTAAGTTGTGTAGGGCCTCATGTAGTAGCTGAGGCCGGCCACAAACCTGCTATCCTCTTGTCTTGGGCTCTCAAGTACTGGGATTACAAGAGTGCATCATCATGCCTGGCTTGTCTCTCATTTCATCAGTGTTTTGTAGTGTCAACATATAACCTTGTGCATGCTTTGTTAGATTTATACTTGCATGTCATTTTTTGAACAATTGTATTGTTTATAATTGTTCATAATGTATTGTTTCATTGTCCATAGGATCATTACTAGTAAATAATGTTTGTTTATTTTGTATCCTGTTGCCTTGTTGAATCCACTTATTAGTTCTAAGATTTTAAAAAATAATTCTTGGCATTTTTTACCCAGATAATCATTTCAGTTTTAATTCTTCCTCTCTATATATATGCCTGTCATTTATTTTTCTTACTATACTACACTGGATGGAACTTCTAATACTATGTTGAATAAGAGTGGAGAATGACTTTTTCTCAGTCATAGGGAAAAGTATTCAGTCTCTCTCCATCAAGGATAGCATTACTGTAAAGTTTTTGGTAGGTGTTCTATTAAGTTGGATAAATTCTCTATTTCTATGCTTCTGAGAATTTTTATCATAAAGAGGTGCTGAATTTTATCAAATGCCTTTGTGCAATTGACTGCTATGTTCATGTGATTTTTTCTCTTTTAGTTTGTTAATATGACAGATTAGATTGGCTGATTTTTGAATATTGAATCAGTCTTGTACTCCTGAAATAATTTCAATAGTTTGGAATTATTTGAAATTCCAAATAATTCCAACTTGGTCATAGTATATAGTTATTTTTATATTGTCCAATCATATTTGCTAAGTTTTGTCAAGGAATTGTTTTCATTTATACTTTTGAGGGATATTGTTCTTTATTACTCTATTTAAATATATTATCTATCTTGTTTGTTATCATGGTGGTATTAACTTAGTGAAATGAATTGGAAAATGATCCCTAATCTTCTATTTTCTGGAAGAGATTATCTAGAATTGATATTATTTATTTGATAGAATCCTCTGGTCTTGAGTCTTGAGATTACATTTGGTAGTTTTTAAATTATGAATTTTATTTCCTCAATAATTATAGCATTAGTCAATCTATATCTTTCACTGGGTGAGTCGTAGAAATTTGTGTTTTTCAAGGAATGGCTCATTTAATTCATGTTGTTAAAAATATGGGTGCAGAGTTCTTAATATTCCCTTATTATCCTTTTACATCTGCAGAGTCTGTAGTTATATCCCCTATTTATTTACTTTTTCTTCTGTGGATTGAACCTAGAAACATTCTGCCTCAGATACATCCCTAATTCTATTTTATCCCTTATTTTGGAACAGGGTCTCACTAAGTTACCCAGGCTGGCTTTGAAACTGCAATCTTCATATCTCAGCCTTCCAAACACTGGGATTATGGGTGTGTACCACCATGCCTGGATACTTGTTTCATTCCTTGTATTGGTAATTTATCCTCCCTTAATCATTCTTCCTAAAAGTTTGTCAGTTTTGTCGACTTTTCCACTTTTGTTTTATAGATTTTTTTCTATTATTTTTCTGTTTCCAATTCCATTGATTTTTGAATTTGCTCTGTATATGTCTATGTCCATATATATAGCACTTATCCTGCTCTACTAGTATCATTTTACCAGCAAAGGATAGAAAATTTTATCTTTCATTATATCCCTTTCCTATCCTCTATCTTTGCCAAAATTGTCTTTACAATTTCTTTTACATATGTTTAGAACCACATCAGAGAGTATTATGAATTTTTGTGCTATTCCACATAATGTAGAAAACTAAACGGGAAAAGAAAAGCCTGTTGGATTCATCCTTATTTTTACTTACTGCATTCTTTATTTCTTCTTAATGGTTTAAGAGTTTTTCTATTATTTCATTTTTTGTTTAGAGAACTTTAGCCATTATTTTAGAAGATCTGCTGGCAACAAATGCTTTTTTTCCCCCCATCTGAGAATGTCTTGGCTTCTCCTTCCTTCTTGAAGGATATTTTCATAGGATTCTAGGTTGACAGTTCTCTTAGCAGTTAAAAAAATATTGTGCTATTTTCTTTTGACCTTAGTGGTTTCTGATGAGAAATCCACTGTCATTCAAATTGAGTTTTGCCTATAGATAAAGTATAATTTTCCTTTGGCTATTCTAAAATCTTTTCATTTATCTTTAGTTTTCAGAAGTTTAATTAAGTTAACTTTGTTGGATTTCTTTGAGTTTATCCTTCTGGGGGTTTGTTCTGCTTCTTGAAACTCTAGGTTAATGTCTCTTTCCAGATCTGGGAAGACTGCATCATTACTTCTTAGGGTACTTTTTCTATTCTTCCCTGTTTTTCCTCTCTTCCTGGAATTCCATAACAAAATATTTAATAGTTAATATCCTCTGATATTAAATCTTTAGTTATGTTTTCACAGTCTTTAAGGCTCTATTGTTTGATTTAATCTCTTGTTTTCCAATTAGTTAATTTCTACTCTTTTTTTTTTTTCAAGTTCACTGACTGTCTTCTGCAGGTGGGATGAGAGACAACTATTAAAATGTCAGGTGGCAGTAGAGGTTCAGGCTCCCACATCAGTTGTTAAAATTTTAACAGATTTTAAAATTCTATCAGTTTAAAAAATTTAATGCAAAATACACTTGAATAAATCTTGGCATATCCAGTTGGTTGGCCCTTCAGACAGATCCCTTTCAAATAGGCATTTCCTTGACAAATGAATGGCAAACTCAAATATGGTCCTTAGGCTATGATTCTCTTGGTGAACTCACATTAAAAAAGCTTATGGAATCCAGTGACCAGACCTAGAATGTCAATTTAATTAATTTGAAATGAAAAAGTTTACCAACAGATAGACTTAAAAGTACATAATTTCTTTGCAGTCAAATGAAAATGAAATGCCTCATTCAAGACTAACAGATTTCTTAGTGAGTCTAAAACTAGGAAAAAAGGAATTAGTCGGATATTTTAATGTCTAGAGTCATAGAGCCCTGGAAATTGCTAGATAACATGTCCAGTACAGGATCATACCCCCACATCACCCCGCATCAGACTGGACCAGGACACTGTTTCTTTTGACCATCACAAAAAACTCTACAAATGTTTGATGTTTCCTTTTCTAAACCTCTTTTGTGCACTACAGTTATTAAAGATTATCATGTTTTTACCTATGTTTGTTAGTACATTTAAAATAGTTTTGTTCAGGTCTTGGCCAGAGCTTATTTTATTTTGTAACTTTACATATCTCTAACCCAAACCATCATTCAAAAAATACTTTAAAACTCAATGCGCAACCTTCATCCCAAGTTCAAGAAGAGAATCTTTATTGTTACCCTTATGAACCACCTACTAAAATTAGAAACATTTGACAACAAAGACCCAGTGAGAGTTAGCCGTTTTATTTTCCCAGTAAAAGCTTCTTCCTCTTCAGGGAGTCACAGCTGACAAGAGCATGTCTTTTCTATGAAACTAGTTTTAAAAAATAAGAAAAGAAAAATTGGAGATCTTAGAAGATTGGGGAAAGTGAGTTTGCTTCTATATCTACATCTCTGATTTTAGGAACTTTGGGGAAATAGTGGCTGGAAGGGGCAGAAATTGAGCTATGAGCTTCAAGTGAACATTGCCTCTCGGTTCTGTCTTTGAGGAGTTGTGGATTGCCTTTAAAAGAGCTGAAAGATTTCCTTTAGTATGTGTTAGATCAATTGGTTCCTCTGGTTGAATAGTTGGCATGCTTAATTACGATATAACAGATGAATTTCTTATCTATCTAATAATTTCATTCAAATTCTTTTCCACTTAGGGAAAGGATTCAAACTTTCTCATACTTAGGGAGAAAATTTAGATTCTGTCCTGTTCAGTTGTTCAATAACAACTTTCTGAGCTCATCATTGACTGGTAACCATATGTCAGTTGATGCCACAGGAACCAAGACAATGGTAAACTTCTTTATTTATTTTTTTTGGTGGTACTGGGGGTGGAACCCAGAGGCTTTTCAACCTCCGGGCTATGCTCTCAGACCTATTTTTTTATATATTTTATTTGGAAACAAGGTCTCACTAAGTTGCTGAGAGCCTCACTAAGTAGCTGAGGCTGGCTTCAAACCTGCGTGGTCCTCCTGTCTCAGCCTCCCAAGCACAGGGATTACAAGCGTGTGCCACCACGCCCGGCTCTGACAATGGTAAACTTCTAAAATTACTTCAAATATTATATTCTGTTGCCCATGGGGAAACTGCTGCCTTTTAGGATCAAATTCAAGTTTTCTTGCAGATCCTACAAATCTGCACTATATAACCTTATTTAACTTCCAGACTGTACCTTTTCCAGTTTTCTTTGCTTCTAATAGAGTTCCAAACTATAAGGGGCATGTACTTTAGTGGGGGAAGACAGACATTACTCAAACAATCAGACAAACAAAAGTAATCTTATAACTGTAAAAATGCTGTAAAGGAGAAGAATGTTACTATAGGAACATAAGTAAGATGTATTTTTATCTTGTCAAAAAAGCCAGAGGATTTAAGAAATCTCCTCTGAGAAAATGATTGAGTTGAGATCTTAAAACAAAAAAGAGTTAATAAGGCAGAGGAGAAGGGAAAGTTGAAGTTAGGGGAAAACAGTATGTTCAAAATTTGTAGCAACAATATAGAGTGCAGCGCACAAACCTGTGTGGTTTGTGTGAAGCAAGTATTGGAGGTACATGCCTTAAGATGCAGCCAGAAAGGTAAATAGGGGACGAGTCATGTTGAGGACTTTATCTTTACTAGAGAAAAAATAGGATCTACTGAGACATTTAAAATAGAGAAGAGGTTGCTTGATGTCTTTGTTTTCTGTTGCCATGACAGAATACCGGATGCTGGGTAATTTATATAAAAGAGGTTTGTTTGTTTGTTTGTTTGTTTGTTTATTTAGTGGTAATGAGAATTGGACCCAGAGGCATTCTACCTTTGAGCTACACCCCCAGCCTGATTTTATTTCTTATTTGGAAACAGAGTCTCACTAGGTTGATGAGTGTCTCACTACTTGCTGAGGCTGTCCTTGGTCCTTGGACCTGAGATTCATCCTGCCTCATTCTCCCAAATACTATGATTATAGTACCACCATGCCCAACTGATAATTTATTTATTTATTTAACCCTGAGATTGAACCCTGAGGGATTCTGCTTCTGAGCTATACTCCCAGACCTATTATGTATGTATGTATGTATGCATATATGTCTGTATGTATGTATTTATTTTTGGTGGTACTGGAGATTGAACCCAGGGGCATTTTACCTTTGAGCTACACCCCCAGATTTTCTTATTTGGAAACAGGATCTTGCTAGGTTGATGAGAATCTCACTAGTTGCTGAGACTGTCCTTGAACCTGCAATCCTTCTGTCTCACCCTCCTAAGTACAGGGATTACAGGGGTGCACAACCACACCCAGTGAAAAGAGGATTATTTAGTTCACAATTTTTGAGGCTGAAGGATCAGGATCAGGGAGTTCTGTCTGTCTGACCTCTGTCGAGGGCCTCCCTGTCTGGGTCACAGTGTGGCAGAGAAGCATAAAGGGAACTAGACGTATGTAGAAGGGGCTGCTGCATGAGGCGGCCTTGCTTGTGAGCCGCTGTTCTCTGGAAATTAACTCACTCTGTGATAACACCATTATCCTTTTTGAAGGTGGTATCCTCATGATCTAATTACCTTGCACTAGGCCCTGCCTTGTAAAAGTTTCATCACCTCTTCACTGCTACACTGGGGACCAAGCTTCCAGCACACAAACCAGGAGAACCCTTAGGAAATCTTAAAGGTTAAAGAAAAATTTAGTGTAAATTAAAATCAGAGGACTTAATTGAATAAAGCAATAGTGTACACCTGCACACACATACCTGCACACATACACCCCCCCCACACACACACTGCCCACCAGGACATACTCAAACCATATCTAAACCATTGCACTTGATTAAAATGTGTGTTTTCAAAATAACATGCTGGTTTCTATGTGGAAAACATTACAGAGGAACAAACACTGATTTAGGAATACCTTCTATTTATAAGACTATGGGAATAGTCTAGGCAAGTGATGACAAAGGCTCATCTTCGCCTGGGCAATGTGGTAGAAATGAATTTGGATGGATCCTAGCGATACTAGGAAGCAAAATCAAGTATATTTTGTGATGTATTGGATATAGGACTTTGAGAGGGAGGTAAGGAACATTTTATAACTATATACTTCCCAGGGTTGAGATAAAAGCTCCTATAACTCCTTGTACTATCATGATTGGCTTTCTCATTTGAGATTGAAATTGCCTATTTACCCACATATTATAAGATCCATGTCTTATTCATTATTATATCTGCATCAAATGGTGCCTAGCGCCCTACACATCAGTTCTCAGAATCTGTACAGAAAAAAGTAGAAATTTAGAGATTTTGAAGTGGAATTGAAATAATACTAATATTAATGAAAAGGAGAAACAGCTTTTAATATGAAAAGTAGTAAAGTGTCCTTAGTTTTTAACCCTTGGATGTGTTACAAATATTTACAAGTTCAAAGAGAGAGAAAGCATGCTTCTTGTTTTATTAATACTCATCTCAATGAAAGCAAAGCAAGCAGCAATTCCAATTGCAATTATGCAGGACTGCAGGAGGGGATTGGAGCAAAGCCCCTCAAACTCAGACATTAATTCTAAGACCTAATAAAAGTAGCATTTCTTCAACAACCTCAGAGTTCAAGTCAGTTCTTGCAGAGCATCCTGTATATGTCTTCAATTAATGCAATGCTGTTTTCAGAAAACCCTTTTTCTTTTCTTTTTACCCATCCTTTTTACTGCTTGCAAACTGTCTCCAAGGATAACAATCAATGTTTCTAGTAATTTGTTTCTTTCTTTTCTTTTCTTTTGGTGGTACTGGGGGTGGAACCCAGGGGCTTTCTACCTCCGGGCTATATCTCAGACCTATTTTCTATTTTATTTGGAAACAGGGTCTCACTAAGTTGCTGAGAGCCTCACTAAGTAGCTGAGGCTGGTTTCAAACCCATGTGATCTCCTGTCTCAGCCTCCCAAGTGCGGGGATTACAAGTGTGCACCACCATGCCTGGCTGTTTATTTCATTTTTAAATCCCTATCTATTCCCTCACAAGCCATCTGGTCATTTTCACATATAGATTACAGTGGTCTTTTGTGCTAAAGGTTTTCTCTATTTTTCTGGCAATCTTTTTCTGCCTAGTGTGCCAGCCAGCTTCCAAGACGGTCTCCAGTGATTTTTACTTCTGATAGTCGTGTCCTTGCATGGTTGCTTCCCCCACTGTATCAGCACTGGTATCTGTGACCTGTGGCAAATGGCTGAATGCAACATCACAGGTTATGTTGTAAAGCATGCTGTGGTCCTTGCTTCCTTCTTTCCCTTTTTATGGTCATTCACTATGGAGGAAGCTAACTATTATAACATGAGGAGTGGCCTGATAGTCAGGAACTGACCTCCTGCTAACACCCATCCGAGGAAGCTTAGAAACAGATTCTTTAGTCCCAATCAAGACTTCATAGAACTAAGGCTCCCACCCACATTAGAATGACAAACTCAGGAAAGGTCCTGAGCCAGAATGACCAAGCTAAGCCACTTCTGAATTCCTGACCCCTCGGAAGCTATGTGAGATAATAAATGTTGCTTTAAGCCATTACATTTTGAAGCAACTAGTTACATAGCAATAAATGAGTAACATACCTGTTCACACTTAGAATGGGGAGTGGGACAGCTGATGGGGAGGAGGCTTTCCTGTAACTGGGCTTTTAGAATCAGAGCAAACTTCATGATAAGTTGCGCCTCACTCTGATGTTACAACAGGCTCTCTGGCCCAGTACCACAAAAAAGTATTATTTTACTATTTCGTGTGGATTCCCACTAAAATTTAAAATCTGAAAACATCGCCAGTTCTCACCTCATTACTTTCTATAGTTAACAACTGTAGAAAGTTGTTAACTATAGAAAACTAAAATAACAACTAAATTAGAATGCTTACTTTGTGCTAGACTTTATGTATTATACCTTACACATATTAACTAAGACTTTATAACAGTCCTGTGAAGTGAGTAATGTTACTTTTTCTACCCTGCAGATGGAGAAGCCAGGGAAAAAGAGAGTAAATAACTTGTCTGAGGTATTTTGGTTCCAAAGAGGGTATAACACGAGACATTCTGGCTTCAACGTCTGCACTCTTAGCTAACAAGATCAGGCCTTGGTCTTGACAATTCTTATTGCAGAAACTGTGGTCTTGTCACTAACTTCAATCTACCCAACTAAACACAAATATCTTGGGTGTCTGGGGCCTATTTCTAGTCCTTTAGAATTCTGTCTACTTGGAGGACTTCCGGGAAGATGGCAACCGAGAAAAGCGGGGCTTAAGAGCCCCGCTAACAACAAATCTCCATTACCACAAAATCAGCGCCTTTCATAGCCAGAAAACACCATCACCAGAGAAACAAAAAATCACCAGGATCCAGAGAGAAAGCGGACTGAGAACAGAGCCACAGAGGAGATCCACCGGCCTCGCGCCCGAGGACGCGGCAGACGCGGCAGCAGCGCCATACTGCCGGAGGCACCGGCAAATTCACGGGACGGCTACAGCAAGCCGAGGTGAGACACTGCGGAACAGCCAGGCGGGATTTCTCCGCGCAGAGAGCATCTAAAGCTCCCAGTGGCTGAGCTCAGCACACGCTGCAGGGATTCAGAGTGGAAATCAAAATCAAGAAGAAAAACGCCAGCCCCATAGCCGAGGGCATAGCAGCGGCGCCATATTGTCACCGGCGGCAGCAGCAGCGAATTCAGCGAGGCCAGTACAGCTACATCTGCGTACTCAAGAACAGTGAGTCAAATTGCGGGCCACAGCGGAGAAATCCCAGTACTGTAATCCCTGGGACTTGACCCAGTGGGGGGGGGGGCGGTGGCAGAGATATCACACCATAGGAGAACGTGCAACCTGGCACCCCCCACAGTCTAAAGCAGCCTCTATCGACTCTCTGGGTCGGAGACTCTGTGATAAAACCCAGTAAAGGAGTAGTGGGGTCCGAGATACTACTGACTCGAGATCCAGAACACCTTAAGGGAAGTCATAGTGACCCAAGGGAAGAACCCAGAGAAGGCACAAACTTCCGAAATCATGGGAAAGAGGAATAATACTGGAGCAATTAATGCCCACGACCCCACAACATCAGAACCCGATAAAACAGAAAATCAGAGATTTCTAGAAGATCAAATCAGGAAAATAACTGTAGAAATAATAGAGGTGCTTTGAAAAGAACTCAGAGAAAGCCAAAAAGAGATAAAGGATGCAATTAATGAAGTAAAGGCCTCAATTCAAAGCACAAACAACAGATTAGAACACATGGAGAACAGAATCTCGCTCTTAGAAGATGAGCAATCCAAAAATGAACTCATAGTTTCTAATCTAGAAAAAAATATCCGACAGCAGGAATCTGATATTGAAGAAATATGGGCCCATTTTAAGAGAGCTAACCTAAGAATAATTGGAATAGAGGAGGGAAAAGAAAGTGAAACCAAAGGGATCAACAATCTCTTCAAAGAAGTAATAGCAGAATATTTTCCAAACATAGAGCAAGAGGTTGATACAAAGGTCCAGGAAACTTATAGAACTCCCTTTAGACAGGATCGGAGAAGAGGATTCCCACGCCACATAATTGTCAAAATGACCAATGTGGAAGCCAAGCAGAGAATCTTAAAGGCAACAAAAGCAAAGGGCCAAGTGACATTCAGAGGCAAACCAATTAGAATCACTCCAGACTTCCCAAACCAAGTCATGAGAGCCAGAAGGGCTTGGAGTAACATATTCCAAACTCTGAAAGAAAACAACTTCCAGCCAAAAATTTCCTACCCAGCAAAACTTTCTATCAAATTAGATGGAGAAATAAGAAGCTTCCATGACAAACAGAAACTGAAGGAATTTATGTCTTCAAAACCAGCGCTAGAGAAAATACTCAAAGAGATTAACTACAAAGAAGAAATAGGTAACACACACCAGAACCAGAGAAACAAGAGTTTCCATCCAACAGACAATTAAGATTGGTTATCTGTGGAGATTCATTATTTATGTTAGTCTTTTACCTATCTCTAAATGGTATTGTTTGCCTTTATTGTTGTTAATTTTTAGGATTTCTAGTTGGAATATTAATATACCTTCAGATATAGCAATTGGAAATATTTTATCCCATTCTATTAGTAACTGTTAACTCTGTTTACATTGTCTATGGATATACAAATTTTTTTTAGGGAGTCTGTATACTCCTCTGTTGCCTGTGCCATTGAAATCATAACCAAGAAATCACTGCCAATTTCAATGTTGTGAGGTTTTATGACCCAGATTTTCTCCTAAAAGTTTATAGTCTTAAGATTTATATTTAGGTCTATTATCAATTTTGAGTTAATATTTGTATATGGGATTAGGTAAGGGTCCAATTTTATTCTTTTCCATGTAATTATTATTTTTTAACAATATTTAGTTAAAAGATTATCATTTCCACCACCAAATGTTCGTGGAAACCTTGTCAAAAATAACTTGACAATATAGGGAAGAATTTAGCTCTAGGCTTTTATTTAACTCCAATGGTTTATATATCTGCCTTTAGAATAGTACTACACTGTTTCAATTATTGTAGCTTTATATGGTTTGAAATCAGAAAATATATATCTTCTAGCTTTGTTCTTTTTCAAGATCGTTTTGGGTACCGAGACTCCATATTCCATATTAGGATAGATTTTTTTCTGAAAAATAAATACATAAATATATAATAGTTTCACCTAAAAAATAGAAAAAAATATTCTCTGGTAAGAAAGAAAGCAAAAAGAAATATTGAAATGTTATCTTTAAGTCATCAAAAGCTTGGTATCAGACAAATGAAACTGTATTGTGAGATTATCATTTTTAATTTTACATAAATTGCCATAATACTAGATGTCAACTACTAAGCCAAGCATGGGAGGGAGGGATAGGGAGAGAATGGGGTGGGGATTGGGTGGGGGCTGACTGGGAAAAGTGTGCATGTATGTCTACAAAAGTATGTATCCTACTATGATGTATGAATACAGTGCACCAATAAAAAAAAAAGGAAAAATTAAAAAAAAGAATTCTGTCTACTTCACATTTTCTACCACTGCACCTGACTCAACAGATCCTTCCCTACTGTCTACTGTCATTCTGTCTGTAATTCAGTATTTCTCAGATGCTATGAGTGTGGTCACGGCTTGACAACCAATGTCAGTCAAGAATCTGCTGGATGAATGAATCTGTTGCCAGACTTTTTTTTTTTTCTTACCTGTATTTGTCTTGCAGTGAATAAACTAATAACTTTGTCTATAAATTACAAGCCTTTGTGCAAAATGATGAATAAATAAGATTTAAAAATCTAATAAGGAGTAAAATATTGCTTGCATATGAAGAAGATAGATGGTGGCAAGACTATCTAGAGACTGAGAGTTGTCCCTCTTCTAGAGTATGTGGGCAAAGCCTTCAGGAGAGAGGCATAGGAGTGTGGAATAATTATGGGCACCCAAGGTCGTTGGGTGGGATGAAAGGAGTGGATGATTCCTGGCACGTGCCTGCTGCATGGCAGATGAGCAGTATAAAATATTTGCTTGTGGAATGAATGATTGAGTGATCCACACCTGATGCAGATTATAAACCTGCAGAGAGAGGTCATGAAAGGAAATAAGAAATAACTAGATATCTGGAGGTTACTTCTGGTTAAAAGCAAAGTCTGGAATGTTCTTATTTTCTCCTTGAAATGTTATTTTCCACAGATAAAGGGGGCGTCGTCCAGGAGACCTGGCTACTAAGGTGATGGTTAATTTTGTGTGTCAACTTTATTGAGACACAGACGAGATATTTGGTCAAACACTATTTTGGGTTTGTCAATGAGGGAAGATTTTTAAGAAAATGGAATTAACACTTGAAAGGGTAGACTGAGTAATACAGTTTGCCTTCCTTACTCAGGATAGGTCTCACCATGTGGACTGAAGACCTGAGTAGAAGAAAGGGGCCAAGCTCTTCCTGCCTCAGTGCAAGCTCTGCCTGTCTTCAGGCTCCAGTTGAAACATAGTTCTTCTTGGATCTCAAGCCTGCTGCTTTCATTCTTGAGCTTACAACTATGGTCTTTCCTGGGTCTCCAGCTTGCCAAGTGCCCATCTCGTGACTTTCCAGACTCATAATGAGGTGAGCCAATTCCTTATAATAAATCCCTCCATGTGTGTGTTTATGTGCGCATACACACATCTTCATATCAGGAGATAGACATAGCCTATTGATTATGTTTCTCTGAAGAATTCTGACTAATGCAGAGCCCAATTCTTACCCATAAGGAGGAATTTTGTTACTGATAAGAAAGTTTTAAAAAGCAAAAGGGCCATATTAGATTTGAAAATAACAAGAAATAAGTATCTAGTGTAGTATATATTCTAAAGATCATAATTCTACAACATGAGACTTTAAGGAGGTTCATGGACAGCCTCAGGTATTTAGTGAGGTCCTCTGCAACTTAGTGAGACCTTGTTTCAAAATAAAGATAAAAAAAATAGGGCTGGGGGTGTAGCTTGGAGGTGGAATTCCCCTGAGTTCCATCCTCTGTACTGTGTGTGTGTGGGGGAAACTAGCAGAGAAACAAAGGAAAAGAACATGAAGGTTGCAAGGAGTCTGTAGAGGGTGCTGTCTGATCAGCTGAGATATAAAGTTTAAAGCAAAAGAAGAACTCCTGACCAGCCTGCTTTGGCACACACTGCAGTGAGGGACTTACTGGACATTTGCATGGATGAAGCTGTAATGGAAGACAAGGTTAAGAAATATGAGAATTTTGGCCGGGCGTGGTGGCGCATGCTTGTAATCCCCACGCTTGGGAGGCAGAGACAGGAAGATCGCGTAGGTTCGAAGCCAGCGGCGTGCACTGGCTTAGGAGACCCTGTTTACAAATAAAAAATAAAAATAGGTCTGGGAGTGTAGCCCGGAGGTAGAAGGGCTTCCAGGAACCCCAGTACCACAAAAACAACAACAACAAAAAAAAAAAACCCGAAATATGAGAATTGTGTTCACAAAAGTTAGGTTCAAATGTGCTAAACTTGCCAAAGAAAATGATGTGTGGCAAAAAAGGACAGGATGCTTTTTTTAATTTTTTTTTTTTTTTTTTTTTTTTAGCAACAGGCAAAAGTAAGAACAGAAAATCAGACCTGCTTGAAGACCATGCTCTAAGATTTTTGGAAACACACAGAGAGAAAGTAGGCATATTAGTTCTGATTTATTTTTATTTTTATTTTCTCCCCAAATAAGTACTGGGCTGAGAAAGTTTTCTAGAGCTCTAAAAATAAGAACTGGAGTTCAGCGACAAGGGAGAAGAGGTGGCCTTCAAAGAGCTGCAACTCATCCAGACCTGGGGCTCACATCCCACCTTCAAAGAGTTCTTAACTCTTACGAGGTTCTCACATATCCACAGGTGATATATTTACAGTTAATTCAACAATAATTTATCAAGCATATGCTTTGTTCTGGTAAGCATTTAGGCTCTGGTATTGTGTAGATGAAGACAAAGTTTTCCTGGAAGCTTGAGAAATTCTAGAGCATGGGAAGGAGTTTAGCAATCAGGAAATGTTCTTATTTTCTCAAAGGGAATGAAGTGTGTTCCTAACTCAATCAGGCCTCAAAGCAGACTGACATATCCCAGATCAAACATCTGGTGGGCAATAAAAGTGAGATGCAGGCTTCTGAACTGTAGACACACCTTAGATTCTGCTCTAACTTCTTGCCTTTCTGTTGCTATATCCTCCTGGCTTTTAGTCATTATCTTTGTTTTGTGATTTTAATTTAGTTCTTGTACTCTGAATAAAATGTTGAATATGATTTTTTACTCACTCATTTATTCAATGTAAGTTGATTGACTGATTTTTTTTGCCATAGTTTATTCTAGATGCTCAGCACACAATAGTAAGTAAAACAGAGCCCCTGCCCTAATGGAACTTACCTTTTGGTAGTGGTCATGGTAGAGAAGATAAAGTAGAAAAAAATATATTTTTGCATGCAATAGTGTACTGTGGATTACTGCTTTATGATTGTGATCAGGGAAGTCATCTGGAATAAGCTGACACTTTGAGAGCCATGCTTGTGAGTGGCGTGAAGATCATCTTCATGGAGGGAAGTGCCAGATTAGAGGCTGAAACAGTGAATGGGGACAGTGGCACGAGGTTGACAGAGGTAGTGAGAGCAAAGGGAGATGGAATGTGGAGCCTTGCAGGCCACAGAAAAAACGGGCTTTAATCTGAGACTGGGCTCTCAAAAGGTTTTGAGCAGAGATGTGCTGCCATCTGACATGTTTTAAAAGTATAACTTGAACTGTCATATAGAGAATAAGCTGGAGATGAAGGGAGATAAAAGAAGAGAGAAGAGAAGAAGAAGAAGAAGAAGAAGAAGAAGAAGAAGAAGAAGAAGAAGAAGAAGAAGAAGAAGAAGAAGAAGGAGAAGAAGGAGAAGAAATAGAAAGGGAGAGAGAGAGGGAGGGAGGGAGGGAGGGAGAAAGCGAGCGAGCGAGCATGAGCACAATTAGGAGTTTATCAGAATTAGATTTTCCTGTCTCAGCCTCCCAAGTACTGGGATTACAAGTGTGCACCACCATGCATGGCTATGAATATATTTAAAAAGTATAGCTGAGATGATTTACTGATGATTGGATGCATATATTGGGGCATGTGGAGTAGAGATGGAATATTTCTGGCTTTGTAAGACATGGCTTAGCCTTACCTTTTGATTTTACCCATGTCTAGACCCTTTGGAGGCCACCTATTTCTACTTCCTTTGAGAATTCTGGCCCCCCACCCCTGGCATTGGTCTCACTTGCTATGCTCCTGATAGGTTTGTTTTAACCCCATGGAAGAGCATGAGACAGGTGCTTTATTCCTTGGAATTAAAATCAACTCTAGTTGAAATGACTTCCATTGTGTCCTGAAAATGTATATCAATCTAAGGGAAATGAGATTAATTATGTTGAAATATGTAGCATTTATTTACTCATTTTTCTGGATTAAGAAATCAGTCCTTAGAGACTTTTATAATCATATAGTGAAAAGGGGTACATAAACCTTTAATAGCACATGCCTGCTATCTCAGTACTCAGGAAGCTGAGACAAGAGAATTTCAGGTTCTAGACTAGCCTCAGAAACTTCGTGAGACCTTCTTCCGATGTAAAAATGAAAAGAGCTGGGGCTGTAGCATGGAGACAGAATGCCCCTCAGGTTCAATCCCCAGAACCAAGAAAGGGAGGTAGTACATAAATCCTGACTCAGGAGAAGGTTCCCCAAAAATGAACCCATGCTTCTGTATCAAGTTTAAAAAAAGGTTTTTTGGAAGAAGTTTTTTTCCATGTTATGGTGAGAAATTTAGTACAGCACTTCTTTTTTCTAGCAGTAGTTTAGTGTCTACAAGAGAATCTAAGTGCTGGTGCTTGTTCTTGTTTTCTACCAGTGAAGCACATCATCTGACCTACCACTGTTTTCTCCCCTTTACACTAGTAGCAACCCAGGCCAGTGTCTGGGAAAAGGGGCTGCGGGTGGCATTATTCCCACCCTGTGTCAGGCCGAGGTAATGCAGCTTTGTTTCTGTCATGGCTGTTACGTAGATGCCTTGCCATTCCCATACTCAGACCAGAGCTGATTAGCACTCTGGTGCCCTATTTAAGCTTTCTAGCTCCAGAGAGAAGCTATTTTGAAAAGTGAAAAGATTGCACTCCCATAATAGACCAGAGGCCTTAACATGTGGAAGGCTCACAGAGAACTAAAAAAGCAGACTCAGACTAAATGCAGCCTGCACCTGATGGAAAAACGAGTGTGAATCAGCCTCACACCGACTGTTGGGGCTGTTTGAAGGAAGTTCTCCGCTCATACCACTGATGCTTCTGTGACCAACACAGTGGTGGGGAGTTAGAGGGTGAGGTCTGATCTAACTGCTGTCTTCTCCAGGAACCAATTAAATCATGTTTTGGTCCTTTCATATCTCAGGAATCTCAGGTCCTGATTGGCTCCTCTCCTCCTTTCTTTCA